>NC_056737.1:1427474145-1427811645 GCF_019279795.1 Protopterus annectens
TCCAACATCTCTTTAATTCTGCCACATCCAGCTCAAACTCCTGCCTTTTTGTCAATGCTACTGTCTCCAACCCATATAACATAGCTGGTCTCACTACCCTCTTGTAGACCTTCCCTTTCACTCTTACAGGTACTCGTCTGTCACAAGTCACTCCTGACACTCTTCTCCACCCACTCCATCCTGCCTGTACTCTCTTCTTCACCTCACTTCCACACTCACCGTTACTCTGAACAATTGACCCCAAGTATTTAAACTCATCCACCTTTGTCACCTCTACTCCTTGCATCCTCACCATTCCTCTATCCTCCCTCTCATTCACACACATATATTCTGTCTTAATCCTGCTGACCTTCATTCCTCTTCTCTCTAGAGCATATCTCCATCTCTCCAGAGTCTCCCCCACCTGTTCCCTACTCTTACTACAAATCACAATGTCATCTGCAAACATCATAGTCCACGGGGACTCCTGTCTGATCTCGTCTGTCAACCTGTCCATCACCATTACAAATAAGAAAGGGCTCAGAGCTGATCCTTGATGTAACCCCACCTCCACCTTAAACGCATCCGTCACTCCCACCGCAGACCTCACTGCTGTCACACTACCCTTGTACATATCCTGTACCACTCTTACATACTTTTTTGACACTCCTGACTTCCTCATACAATACCACAACTCCTCTCTAGGCACCCTGTCATATGTTTTCTCTAAGTCTACAAACACACAATGCAACTCCTTCTGACATTCTCTATACTTCTCCATCAACACTGTCAGAGCAAAGATCGCATCTGTAGTGCTCCTTCCCGGCATGAAACCATACTGCTGATCACTAATCATCACGTCCCTTCTTAACCTTGCTTCCACTACTCTTTCCCATAACTTCATGTTGTGACTGATCAATTTAATCCCTCTGTAGTTACTACAGCTCTGCACATCACCCTCATTCTTAAAAATCGGTACCAAAACACTTTTTCTCCATTCCTCAGGCATCCTCTCACTTTCCAAGATTTCATTAAACAATCTGGTTAAAAACTCCACTGCCATTTTACCTAAACACCTCCATGCTTCCACAGGTATGTCATATGGGCCAACAGCCTTTCCATTCTTCATTCTCTTCATAGCTATCCTTACTTCCTTCTTGCTAATCCATTGTACTTCATGTTTCACTATCCCTACATCAGCCACCCTTCTCTCCCTCTCATTCTCTTCACTCATCAACCCCTCAAAGTACTCTTTCTATCTCCTCAACATACTCTCCTCACTTGTGAGTATGTTTCCCTCATTATCCTTTATCACCTTTACCTGATGCACATCTTTCCTAGCTCGGTCCCTCTGTCTAGCCGATCGTTACAGGTCCGTTTCTCCCTCCTTAGTGTCCAACCTTTCATACAACTCTTCATATGCCTTATCCTTAGCCTTTGCCACCTCTCTCTTTGCCATGCACCTCATCTCCTTATACTCCTGTCTACTTTCTTCATCTCTCTGACAATCCCACTTCTTCTTTGCCAACCTCTTTCTCTGTATACTCTCCTGTACTTCCTCATTCCACCACCATGTCTCCTTGTCATCCTTCCTCTGTTCAGATGTGATACAAAGCACCTTTCTAGCCGTCTCCCTTACTAGCTCTGCTGTAGTTACCCAGCTATTTGGTAACTCTTCACTGCCACCCAGTGCCTGCCTTAACTCATCCCTGAACACGACCTCACAATTACCCTTTTTCAATTTCCACCATTTGATCCTTGGTGCTGTCCTCACACTCATCCTCCTCTTCTTGATCACCATCGTCATCCTACAAACCACCATCCTATGCTGCCTAACTACACTTTCTCCGGTCACCACTTTACAATCTCGGTCTCCTTCAAACTGGCCCTCCTACATAAGATAGAATCCACCTGTGTGCATCTTCCTCCACTCTTGTATGTCACCCTATGCTCCTACCTCTTGTTAAAATACATATTCACCACAGCCATGTCCATCCTTTTTGCAATGTCCACTATCATCTGACCTTCTGTATTCCTTTAACACCATACCTACCCATCACTTCCTCATCCCCTCTGTTCCCTTCACCAACATGCCCATTGAAATCTGCTCCAATCACCACTCTCTCACCCTTGGGTACAGTCATCACCACTTCATCCAATTCACTCCAAAATTTTTCTTTCTCATCCATTGCACACCCAACTTATGGAGCATATGCACTAACAACATTCATCATTACACCATCAATGTCCAGCTTCACAAACATCACTCTATCCGACACTCTTTTCACCTCCAAAACACTTTTCGCATACTGTTCCTTCAGAATAACTCCTACGCCATTTCTCCTCCCATCCACACCATGATAAAACAATTTGAACCCACCGCCGATACACCTAGACTTACTTCCCTTCCATCTGGTCTCTTGCACACACAATATACCAACCTTACTTCTGTCCATCATATCAGCTAGCTCTCTCCCTATACCAGTCATACTACCAACATTCAAAGTTCCGACCCTCACTACCACAGTCCTAGCCTTTCTCCTCTCTTCCTGCCTTCGGCCATGCCTTCCACCTCTTCTCCTCCTTTGGCCAACAGTAGCCCAATTTCTGCCAGCACCCTGTTGGGTAACAGTACTGGTGACGGTCGTTGTTAACCTTGACCTTGACTGATCCAGTATGTAAATAGTAACTGGTGACTGCATGAAAAGTTTTGGCGAAGTTTTATGCCCTTCCTGACTTAACCCTCCCCATTTATCCAGGCTTGGGACCGGCACAAAGAAATGCACTGGCTTGTGCATCCCCAGTGGCTGGGTTATAAATCTCATAAATAAGTTTTACAGTGTTCAAGCATAGTGCCTAACTAGCAACAAGGATTTTAGCAAGTCCAAGACAAGTACTTTATCACCCATTCATAAATCAAAATGAGATTTAAAAACATTAATACCGTCTAATTTTCTGACCCATACAGAAAGTTTATTCCATAGCAATGTTAATCATTATTGAAATAAAGGAATGGTTATGTTTAGTTCTAAATGGTTTCATAAGAAACTTCAACCCATGAGTCTTAATTGATAATTTTCCTTGGCAAGTAGAAATATATAGTATAGCTTGCAAAAAAGGAGTCACAAAACACCTTACATGTTAATATCATTTTTAACTCTAATAAAACAGTAACGTATAGTAAAAAGTTGTAATAATTTATACCATTCATTATAATATGTCAATATTTGGTAAGACTCTTTTGCAAATTCTCTTTGGACTTTCTAGATTCATTAGTTCTCCTTTTGAATAAATGCAAATACAAATATATTTAAAAATTGTGTGTTATTTAGGTTTACTATACTGAATCTAAATGATCCGTATAATTTTTGCTAATTTCCGTAACATCATACTCGGTTGTTTCATAACCAGAATACGTACTGCCTCAACATGTTTACTAAAGGATAAATTATTACTGATCCCTATGCTGAGCTCTTTCTAAGTAGCTACTTTTAAGCACAATGACATTTCTTTGCACCATTTCATAATCAGAAAGCATCATCAGAATGTTTGCATTTTGCAGGGTAGTGATTGCTAATAACTGTAGGGAGGTCATGCATACAGTTGTAGACAGACAGTAATGTTTGTACAACATATACTATATTATCATTTGTCACGGGCTGTGAATGTGTTTATGCTTGAACGTTATTATTATGGATCTAGCTGACATGACCGAATAGCCAGAATGTTGAAACCCACTTTGTTGAGACCATAACATCAAACATTATATTTATCAAAACCAGACATGATTGAATTTTAACTCATTGAACACTGTGGAAGGCCAGCAGCTCAGTTTGAAAAACAGATCTTACAGCTATGTCACAGAACTATGAAACAAATATAGAGGTAAAATATAAACTATATTCATGTGAAATTTATTTATTTTTAAAGTATTAGCCATAGTTTAATTGGTTGTATTCATATTAATATATTTATAAAAATCTTATTAGCATTGTTAACCATCTTTTTCTCATATTGAGACACATTATTTGCTTTGATTTCTTTCGCATCTTATTTCTACTCTTCTCTATGCTTCACCCATTTACACTAACCTCAAGAAAAACAATCTCTCTAAGTTAGCTAACACTCTTAATAACATAGCTAGATTTGTCACCGGAAACAAATATAGAACTCACCACTGTCTGAATCTACAGCAACTTCAATGGCTAGAATTACACAACATGCTATTACTCTCTCAACTTACCTTTGTCCATAGAATATTCTACCAACCTAACAATACACCTATCCTCTCTAATCTCTTTACCCCTTATACAAACCTCAATTCCCTTCGGTCCTCTAACAAACTTCTAGTTACTATATGTAAATCTAATAACTCAGCTGGTGACTCCCTTTTCTCCAACACCATTGGTAAGTCTTGGAATCAGCTTCCCACTGAACTCACTTCCATCACATCTCCTATTCTCTTTAAACAAAAACTAAAAACACACCTAATAAAACACTGGCTGTGCCCCTGTCTCAATCCTGACTAACCATGGCCACAGCAGTCTCTCACCTTTTATCTTCCCTACTCTATACCTGCTCTCTATTATTGTAGTTCTTATATTTTTTACACTTTCCTTTCTCTTTTCTTATCTATCATGTTCTTTTTTTTACTTCCTATCATATTAGTCCAAAACTGCTAATTATATGTATTACTAAACCAGGACTTAATTCTTATCTTGTGGCACTATACTTACTTATCCTATCAAACTTTGTTCTCATCATTTTTGTTTTGTATTTACTGTCTGTACAATTGTGGAGCTTTTCTCCCCGGGCCTCTGCTGAAAATGGAGATGTCTCCAGTTAGACTAGCCCGGTTAACAAATGTTAAATAAAATAAAATAAAAATAAATAAAATTTTACATTTGCTGACCGGGATAGTCTAACTGGATATATGTCCATTTTCAGTAGAGGCCCAGGGAGAAAAGATCCAAGCATGAACAGTGACAAAGTTAACAATATATAAAAAGACATGTAAGATCACAATACAGAGGCAGCATTTGTCAAAAGAAAACTTATAATACTAAAATTGTAAACTATAAAAGTTATACTGAAAATTATAATAAACATTTATACTAAAACACAATAGTAGGTATGAGCAAGACCAATTAAGAGAGAAAAGCCCTTATATTTTAGCCTCTTACTATGAAGAAAAGAGTAGTAACTAGATTTGGAGGCAAAGGTTAGAGGAGTAGGGAAAGGGGTGAGAGCAGGAAGGGGAAAGAGATATCAGTCTGGGTTCACACATGGCCAAATCCAATGAGTTTTAAGATGTTCTTTAAGATGTTTTTTTTTAATAGAGAAGTAGAAGCAAAGGTTGATAATTCAGAAGGAAGCTGATTCCAGTTTTTACCTGCTGTGTTTGAGAAAAGTAAGTCACCAGCTTTGTTGTTAGATTTAATCGAGGAAACTAGGAGCTTATTAGCAGAGCGTAGTGTAGTCAGATTTTTGTATGGTATAATCATATTAGTGAGGATAGGGGTGTTGTTGGGGTGGTATAGGATCTTTTGAGTGATAAGTAATTGTTGACAGAGTATATGGTTTTGCAATTCTAGCCACTCAAGTTGTTTGAGGTTGAGGCAGTAGTGAGTTTTAAAGGGGGAGCATGTGATGAATCTAGCTATGCTATTATAACAGGTGGAAAGTTTGGAGAGGTTGTTTTTAGATAGGTTAGTATATATATATAGCAGAGGCATAGAAAAGGGTAGAAATGAGGTGGGTCTGGGCAATAGTTTTCCTGTCAGTAGGGGTAAGGAAGGGTTTAATTCTATAGTGGGTACCAAGTTTTTTGTTAACTGATTTTATGGTGGAGTTGATGTGGTCATCATAGTTGAGACAATTATAAATTGTTACACCTAGTAGGCGGGTTGTAGTATCTGGGGTTATGTTGGTAGCATTGTTAGAGGTTATAAAGAAGAATGCATTAGGTGATTTATGAGTTGGAGAAAATAGCAGTAGTTTTGTTTTTTGGGGGTTTAGGAGGAGGTAGTGTTGCATGAACCAGTTTTCAACATTATGAAAAACAGTTTGGGTGAGGGACTGGAGAGAGGCTATATTCTTAGCAGTACAGATTAAGGTGGTGTCATCTGCATATTGAATGCAGGTGGCTTGAGATATGTTCATGTGTAGATCGTTAATAAATAAGGAAAAAAATAAGGGGACCTAAGATAGAGCCTTGGGGTACCCCAATGTTTACTGGAAGTAATGTAGACAGTTTGTTATACCAAAGTACTGCTTGCTGTCTATTTTCCAGATACAACCTAAACCATTTTAATGCTTGTGGATCGAGAGACTGGGCCTTTAGTTTGTCTAGAAGTCAGTTATGGTTAACCATATCAAATGCTTTTGACAGGTCAATAAAAAGTGCAGAGGAAAATGTTATTGTTATGATTTTTATTTATAGAGACAGTGAAAGATAGGGCAGTCATTGTGCTATGGAATGGTCTGAAGCCATGTTGGCAGTTTGCTAGTAGGTTATATTGTACTAGATGGTTAAGTAATTGTTTGTGAATACATTTTCCCATTATCTTAGCTAATGGGGAGAGTAAGGCAATAGGTCGAAAGTTAGAAAGCTCAATAGAAGATCCACCTTTATGTAGAGGGATGATGTGGGATACTTTCCATATGGTAGGAATTTTGCCTTCTGAGATAGTTCTGTTAATAAGGAGAGAGATGGGATAGCCTTTGGCTTTTGTGGCAATTTGTAGGTATTTCGATGGGAGACGGTCAGCAGAAGGGGTGCAAGGTTTCAGTTTTTGAAGTAGCTTACAGATGAGAGATGTAGGTACAGGTTGTATTTGAAAGGTAGGAGATGAAGTCATGGAGGTGTTTAGTGGGGAAGCAGTAAAAGGTGAAAAAGAGTTGGCTAGTGTTTGAATGGCTTCTGTAAAGTAGTTATTAAAGGCTTCTGAGATCTGGTTGGAGTTATTATGATTGAAACCTGCTGGGGCCGGACTAATAGAGTGACCTGGCTGAAGAAGTTTGTTTATCCCTGCCCAAAAGTTTTGTGGAGTTTGTTGGCTAGTTTGTTGGAGATGAAGGTAGAAGTATCTTTTGTCTCAAAGAATATTGTTTTTGGTGGCATTTCTTAACTGTTTAAGGTGGAGGTGATCTGATGGACATTTGGTGGCTCTCCATTTAGCCCAGATTTTATTTCTGAGGAGCATCTTTTGTCTAGTTTGTTTTGTGAGCCATAGGGCAGATTTGGTTCTTATTCTAATAGAGTGATAAGGTGCATGGTAATCTAGGATTTGAAGAAGGCTATTGTTAAAGTAGGTCACAGCCTCATCAAGTTCAAGATGGGTCAGTGGTGACCAGTCACAAGCTTGCAGTTCATTTAGGAATCTGTCTGGATTAAATAATTTTTTTGAGCGGGAGGTTTTGAGATTAAGGTTATTTGTGATATGGAATTTTTGTCTAATAATGTAGGTAAGGATATGGTCGCTGATATCATCGGGAAGGGTTCCTGGAGTATAGGTTTCAGGGTGGCTGTAAATAAGGATCTAGTCAAGAGTAGTTTCCTTACTGCTAGTTTTGTGGATTCTAGTGGGAGTGGTTATTAATTGTAAGAATCAAAAGAGATTTATGTGATTAGTAGGTTTAGGGGAACTGCAGGTGGAACAGTCAATGTTAAAGTCACCCAGTACAATGGTCTCCTGGGGTAATTGGGTAGAGAGGTAACTAAGCAAGTTTTCAAGAGTATTGGTATTGTTACATACAAATTAGATAGATAGATTTGGAGTTATTGATTTGGAGTTTGATAGTCAGAATTTCAGATTTGGTACCTAATGATGGAAGCACATTAAAGGGGGAAATTTGGAGATTAGATTTATAGAGAATGGCTATACCTCCACCTTTTTTGGTTTTACGGTCACATGTAAGGATGTTATAGCCAGGAGGGTTAATTTCCTGGTCTAGAGTAGTTGGTTTTAGCCAAGTTTCTGTAAGACATAGAATATCAAATGAGTGCACATCAAGGAGTGCATGCAGGTGGGAAATTTTATTGTTGATACTTCTAATGTTAAGGTGAGCCATCAGGTGGGAGTTAGGTGGTTTAGTTAATGTAGAAATCACAGGCAATGTTAAATTGTTAAGGTTATAGGTATAGTCAGTATTGGGGCCAGGGTTTGGATGAATGTCACCATCTAGGAGGGGGTGTTGCTGGGGATATAGTAGAAATGTATGGATTTTGTAGAAATTATTAAAGTTCTTTTATGAATATGAAATAATGTTATTTAGCTTTTTTATTCTTTCTCATAGAATAATTTATAAAGGTATTAAATACTTTCATTTCCTTGATTTATAATGTCTGCAAATTATTATTCCACCGATATGATAATTTATTCTTGAATCCTCTGCATATTTTAATAAATCTTCCAACTTCTCAAAGCCCAACAATTTGTTTTTAAATTTCAGTAATATTGACAAGCAAGTTCCTAATGCTTCATGCAGTAAAGGGTAATCAATTTACTATGATTTGATTTCATGCAGTTACGTTGAACGTATATATGTCTTCCACTCTGTTTAGCTCCAATTGTATTGAGTGGAGGACATCCAGCATATATAGTCATGGTTTCCCCAACAGACTTCACAAATGGTAATGCCACTCCTCCACTGCATTCTGGCTCCTGGGATAACCTAGTGTGCAGGTGTCCCATTGGTTCTAGAAAGTAACATCAAACAGTGGAGGTAATCTTTCTGATGTCGAACATCTCATGCCATATCTGCAGGCTCTACCCAAAACATAATTTTCCATAAAGAATCTGCATAATGGCTTAGCATTATCAGGCATATCAGATTTAATATCAGATAGTGTATTGGCTCCGTACTCAGGACTAACAAATGCCAATACAGGTATTTACTTACAAAGAAGGAAAATGCAATATTACTGCCAAATTCAGATGCCAAGTGTAACTTCAGGATTTGTCTCCAGATTATCTGGCACAGATGGAACCAACATCCTTTTGATATGCTGGTAGAAAAATGAGCTTGTATAACATTTACTGCCCCCTTCTCAAAGTCATTTAGCACCATCCTAGGATGTAGAACCATATCAAATTGGACACATAAGGTGAAAATGCAGTTCAAAAATGTATTGTAACATTCTTTAGACTTTGACAGGAAAATACTGTATACTACCGGAATTATCTTAATCACACCTGCCTCTTCCAGTTTACAGTGTATGGTATAAACTTGTTTACACTCGGTAGTACTGATGGGGAATGTGCCTTCCACTAAGATGTACTCCGAACTAAATAACATTTGCAAATTATTCTCTGCTGTAATTATAACACAGTTACCAACTTTGCAGGAATCTCTAGTATGTTCAACAAAACAATGCCCATTTTTAATAGATAAATGGTCAGCAGTCAGGTCACTTAATGTCTGCATGTCACTATAAATTGTCTTACGCTTTTGTTGCCTTACTCTATTAACAAATTAAGAGCAGATGAGTTGAGTAAAGCACTGATGGATTCCAAGATGGCTGCCGACTAGATTAGTCCCTATTCACTGAGCTCCTCACAGTTATGTAACATCCGGCTTTTTTTACAACTTTGGAGTGATATTTTTCCTCAGTTTTTTTTACAAAAAGCTCCTCTAAGATTATTTCTACGTACCAGGATTATTTATTTCTTTGGAAATTTCAGCTTTGGAATTATTTTACCTCAGATTAGTTTTTGGCTTCAATAGCCTTGGGCACGTGCAGTTTGAAGGCTCTTCCCAGAATCAGCTATCCTGACTTTACACCTCTACTCTGGGCATGGCTGCCAAATCTGACTCCATGGAGACGCAGACAACAAAGGCCAAATTCTCTTCTATGCTTTCACCTGAGAAGGATACTAGTTCAAAAAGACTAAGAACCACTAAACAATCTTCTGAGACTACTAAAGTAAGTACTAAAGACATAAATGACTCAAATTGTCATTTAGATGAACTAAAAATGGCATTACAACCTTTTCAAAGTGCTATACAAAGTTTCTCTGAACAATTCACTGATTTTGGTAAAACTTTTAAACAAATAAGTGAAAGAATGGACATTATTGAAAGTAAAAATACAGCCTTAGAAATAAGAACAGACTCAGTGGAAAGAGATATAAAAGCTAAAGATAAGCTTATTACAGAAATCCAAGCTAAACTACTGGACTTAGAAGCTAGAAGCCGTAGAAATAATATCATTATTAGAGGATTACCATAATCTTATGAGAATCAAAATTTATTATCAGTGACTAAACAGATTTTTGAGGCATTATTAAACTGTGAGGCAACTTCAAAAACTGTAATTATAGAAAGAGCGCACAGAGCATTGCGTGCCAGTCAGGATTCTACCTCTCCTCGGATCATATATACTAAGTTACTAAACTTTCAAGATACTCACCAGATCCAAGAAGTAGCTAAAAGCAAAAAACAGTTTGTCTGGAAAAATCATAAACTGTCATTTTCACAAGATTTACCTCCACAAATAAAAATGAACAGACAAAAACTTTCACCTTATTGTGTAGATCTTATTAAAAGAGGGATAAGGTTTCGTATGAGTTATCCAAATACTCTGTCTTTTACTTATAACGACAGAAGATTTATGGTCACAGAACCTAAAGAAGCCAAAGACACATTCCTTAAAATATTCAAGAAGCTTCCTGAATCTGTGTCATAATATTACATTTTATATTTGGCTGTAACAGCTGCTGTATGTTTTAGTTAGTATGCTTTAATTCAATAACTTGTTATATTAATACTTAATTGATTGGTGACTGTCTATATATAGTAGATTAACCAAGCTACTTTCTTATTATGGTCGATTTGCTTTTATTGTCATTTAGAGTTGTTACCATTATAGTATATTAGTATCTCCACAAATCTTTTATACTAACAGTGTTTTGCGAGGAAATAGCCCGAAATATATTGCATAGTCCTAGTGTTTTTGTCTAAAATAGTTTGAGGGCAGTTTGGAGGGAAATTTTATGTGCCTTGAGACTTTACAGATTTGTCAGGGTGTTCAATTTCGTCTCAGCTGCATCTCCGGTCTATGCATGCACCCTCTGTGGATCTTCGGGACTTCAGAGTGACGTCATCATCTGAAAATGAAAGGTGAACACTTACGGTCATCTGATCAGTATAACTTTAGTGTTTTACAGTTTTTGCTTCATGTTTGTGCTGTGTCCTGATGTCAAAAAGAGTTTGTAACTCTTCACTTCAAGGTTATGTTAATGTTCCTGTCGATAATCCTAAAAGAAATCACAAGTTTTTTAGTGCCTGCTATTCATTTTATAAGTCTCCTCTACTTGCAATGTTGACTGAAGATCAACGGTGTTGCTAGGAGCCTTGCGTACTGTGACTATCTTTCAAAGGCTCTAGCTGGCATCGTTGCAAATGTGGAAATAACCACACTTCGCACACAAGAACGGAGCGGAAAAGCATCATTGTTTTTTATCATAGTCAGAGCTTTCTCTAAACTGAATGCAGAAAACAGGTGTATTTATTGTTTCAGGATACAAGTCTTACAAGTTACATTTTACTCAGATGATCCCTAGTTGGTGTGTTTTAATGTGGAGATTATTCCAATCGCTGGAAAATGTAATCTGTCATTTTGGCTCATGATATATATTCACTTAGATTTTATTGGTTTAAACATTATCTTTTTATCCATAATATAACACTTTGTATGTCCAATGTTTTGACTGGTATGTTTGCGATAGCCAGAATATTGTATTTGTTCTTTTTTCCTGTGAAGCTTTCGCTTCTCAGTATTATTTGGGCCATTTTGATGATAAGTGTTCCGCTTTTGGTAATCGCGTCTGTCAGCAGTGTCATGCTTATATACAGATATAGTGTGCACTTTGCTGCACTGTCATTTGGTCACTGATATCGGGTTAGTCTGATTTATTGTTTGTGCTGCTCATTCTACGGTTGTATGCTTAATGGAACAGTGAATATTTGAGTTATGTAGTGTTGTTCTAGATTGGTGCTGAGTATGCAGCGCTCTTTAGGGATTCTGTCAGTCTGCGCTACAGTTTTGATTGGTGGTGCACGATGCTTCTGCTGTCTTCCCTACTGCATGACTTATAGCTTGTATATTCCCGCCGCCCTAGATAGGTGCAGTATCACCTTTGATTGAGGTAGAGTGTGCCATGAGGGTGTCTTCGGGTGGCGTTGCAGTTATGGGAATTGATATGGCAGCAGTCCTGGACACATGGACTGTTCTTGAGTGTCCTAGTTCGATAGATCAGGTCAGTTCCGGTTTGTCATCATTGGCGTTTGATCTTTCGTTTTATTTGGATTGTCAAGGGAGTTGTGGCTTCTTTCCTATTGAAGTGTGTGGGTCTTGGTGGTTATGTGTCTGCTGGTTTTCCTGCAGAGTGAGTGCAGGCTTGTTTTTATTGGTTTAAGTCAAAGTAATAGCTTGAATGCAGATACGCTGTATGTAATAGAGCTTATGTCAGGTGATGTCTATACAGTTAGTTTTTTTTTAGTAAAAGGCTCATGTAAATAATGGCTTATTGGGGGAAAAGATGTTACCATCAGACATAAGAAGGTGACTTCATGGTTGTTAATCTTGTTATTAGGTTTTTCAGTATCTGATATAAATTTGTATAGGCTATAAAAATGACATGAGTTGTTGTTTTGGAGACAGAGTTTTCTTCTGTCTTGTAGACTAATGTCATTAGTCCTATATTAATTTACTATAATTAGAAACACTCTTTTTATGTTAGATAGTTAGTTACTAAAATAGAAGATTTTTATGGGTTTTTTCTATTTCAATTATTGTTGTGCTATTTAATGTTATTCTTGTCTTATTGTCTATATAGTTGAAAGTTTTTTAGTTGATTTATTAAAACTGTATGCTTATCAAATTTATGTATGCATATTACAGTTATTAGGAAATTCCATGTTAACACATTAATTTACAATATATTTAAATTGGAATGAAAAATTATTTAATGTAGGCTGTTTTTTTTTTTTTTTTTTATTATTGCGATGTTATATTAAATTTTTGGTATACATTTTAATAAAATGTTAACTTGTATTTATGTTAAGCATAACTTAGTGGGGTGTAGTATATTTTTTATGTTGATGGTTGGTGTTTAATTTGTATTGATGATAACCTTATTATGTTTAGTATTATCTGATAATGGAGTCCTATATTGGATTGTACATGAAAATTTTAGTTAATTAGTTAAGATACATGCTGGTTAAGCAAACTTATAATTTTATAATTATTGTAATCCATATGACAAGTTGCATACTATATGCTTATTTTGGCTAAATGATACATATTAATTACATGAGGAAAATCAATTTAATTTAATATCGATCTGCAATATAGGAGCCTGTGGTTATATACTGAATGGGGATTGAGTATGTTGGGCATCTTGAGTTTTGTCAGATGTGTAAATATGTTTAGTTTTATTAATATGGTTTTAGTCCTTTTTAGGGCTCTAATTAAAGTTTATTCTGCTAGTATGAAGTTTTTGGTAACCAAAAGTACTAATTCTATTTTGTTTCTCTTTGATCTTCCTTCTGTAGTAGGGGAATGGTGGGCAGGCACTAGGCTAGGGAAGAAGGAAGTGTGTAAGTTTAAAATTATTATTTTTCTGAGGTTTTTTTTAACTGAGAGTTATCATTTAAACAAGACCAGAATAGTTTTTTTTTTGGATTATTTTAATTATGTTCAGGATAATACACTATATTTTCATTCAATCAATATCATTCTTTTACTACACTTATGACACATTACTTAATAGTTGATTCCTGGAATGTAAGAGGAATCCAAAATAAAGCCAAGAAATCTTTATTATTTCATTTTATATTTAAATCACAAGCCAATATATGTTTTATTCAAGAGACACATATTCCCCGGGATGATTGGGACAAAGAAAAAAACAAAAAATGGATCAAAAATATAGTAGCTTCTGGGGATACTTCTAACTCTAGGGGAGTGGCTATAATTATTAAGCAAAAATTCATAGGGAATATTATTGACGAGAAATATGACAATGAGGGTAGATGGTGCCTTTTTACTGCTACTATTCATAATCTGGATAAACCACTTTTGGTTCTAAATTTATACGGTCCTTGTAGTCAACAACATTTTTTTATTTTACAAATATATAATATACTCACTTCTTATAAAGACCATTATATTATAGTAGGAGGGGACTGGAATGCAGTAATAAACCCAGAAATTGATCGCACTAGTTGTTCCACTTCTTATAATCATCAGACATCTCTTGCTCTCGAAGATTTAATTTTGGAATATAATTTAATAGATCCATTACATCTTATAAAGCTCTCAAATAAGAAAGATATTTACACATATTACTCAAAATGTTATCGTTCATGGTCTAGATTAGATTTTTTTCTGGTTTCTAATACTATTTCAAAATATATATTGGAGTTTAATATAGATCCTAGATTTTTTTCAGATCATTCTAGAATTTTACTGAAATTAAACATTACTCATATGCTGAAAATATTATTAAACAAAACAATTGGACATTGAACAACAACTTACTCTTAAATAAAGATATACGCAAATGGTGTACAGAAACAATTCAGGATATGGAAAACAAACTAGGCTTAACAGATATTCCTTACGATATTCAATGGGTTGCTTGTAAGGCGAGGTTAAGAGGAATGTTTATTAGTAAATCCACGTATCTTAAAAAGCATTATAATAAGAAAGAAGAATTTCTAAAGTCTAAAATCCATTCTCTTGAAAACCAATTTAGACTTAATCAAGATCCTGCTTTCAAAAAGTAAATTATAGATTGTCAAAAAGAACTGAGTTTACTCCATCAAAACAACCTCTCAATAGTAGATCAAAAATTATTAGCTACATATTCAGAATGGGCTCAAGTACCTTCTAAAACCTTGGCTAGAATAATTAAAAATAATTTTGATAGGCCTAAAATTTCATCTTTACTGCATAAGAATAAATTATATAACACAGACAAGGAAATTATACATCTTTTTACACTACTTTATACAGAGTTATACTCTAAACCATCCAATTCTATGGTTAACAATCATATAAATAGTTTTCTAAGCTCTTTAAAATTCCCCAAGTTAAATGAAAATCAACAAAGTTTACTTTCTGCTCCCTTAACTCTTCAAGAGATTTCGGAATCAATTGATAGACTTAAATCTGGTGAATCTCCTGGTCCGGATGGTTTTACACCGGAATTCTTCAAATCCTTTAAGTCGGTAATTGTTCCTTTTCTCTTTAAAGTGTACAACCACATAAAAATCAATGACATATCGGATCTTTATTGGAACACCTCTAAAACTATACTAATTTTGAAAAATAATAAAGAGAAAACAATCCCTTCTAATTGCAGGCCCATTTCTTTAATTAATTTAGACATAAAGATTTTATCATCTATTTTGGCCAATAGATTGAAACAGGTTCTACCTTCAATTATTTCCCAAGACCAAACAGGGTTTATGTCCCACAGACATGTATGGGATAACACCCTGACTTTGGAATCTATTATCCATCTCACAAAAAATGATACTAACCCAATGTACGCATTGATTCTTGATGCATCAAATGCTTTTGATAGAGTGTGTTGGGATTTTCTTTTTCAGACTATGTCATGCTTTAATTTCCCCATATCTTTTATAAATTTGCTAAAAACCCTATATAAAGATATGTTTACCAGACTTTATATTAATGGCTACACATCTTCCCCTATAAAGATTACCAGAGGTATGAGGCAGGGATGCCCTTTGTCCCCTTTTCTTTTTAATATATATTTAGAACCATTGCTATTATTTATTACTCAAAACACATTTCATAAGATTCCTAGGATTCTCAATACAAAAATGTTTTTTTCTGCTTTTGCCGACGACCTAGTTTTATACTTCCAAACTCCTATAACTGACCTTAGTAAAATAACAAACTCTATTGAACGTTTCTCTCTTGCTTCGAACTATCTTATAAATCCTTTAAAAACTCATATTTTTCCTTTAAATCATATGGTTCATAAATCTTACTTGTTCTCTGATTCACAAACCCAGATTACTTTTGGTTTGAAATATTTGGGTATTAATATGGAACACAACAATCACTCTTCTTTTCAAAATAACATGAGTAAAGTTTGGTTATCAATAATGTCTGACATGAGTAGGTGGGAACATTTAAATCTATCACTTTTATCTAAAGCTGCAATAATCAAAATGAATATTCTTCCAAAATTTTTGTATCAATTCAATTCTTCTGATCAGATAATTCCCAAATCCTTTTTCGAGATAGTTAATAAAGAGTTAGCTAAATTTTTGTGGTTCCCTAAATCGGTTAGGATCTCTTATTCTAGATTGTCAATTTCTAAAGATAAAGGTGGTTTGGGATTACCAAATTTCTATCTTTATTATTTAATTGTTTCAGCAAATAAGCTATTGACCATTTCTAAATTAAATAATAGTAAAGGTATTCAGTTCCCGTCTTGGGTTAAGATATGGTATCAATACATTTTATCTAAAAACATAAATCCAGAGGCTATCCCATTTATCTCTTTAGAAATGATAAGCACCACTAAAATCTCTATCTTTCTTAAACAAAAGATCAAAGCTTTTCAGGAATTAATAAAAATCTGTAATCTTGATAAGTTCTTTCATCTTTTTCAACCACTTCATTTAAATCCTAACATAATGTTAGATAACTCACCATTTAACCTAACAAAATATCCTCTTATAAAAAATTTGAAAGTCTGGCATATCTTGAAATATAAAGACTTGACCCTAGCAAATTTACGTAAGATTCTGAAAGTTAATTGGAATTATTCTACAATTTTACGTCAGTTAAGAGAGGTAATTATGGTTAAGTATGAACTCATAAAACCTACAGAACATGACCTAAATAATTTAGATATGATAATTAGAACACTATCGGTATCAGTGAAAATGTTATCAAATTCATACAAACTGATAAAAAATTTAATACAAGACCAGAATTGTCTTTTTTCAAATACCTGGATGAATTATAATTCTCAAATAACTGAGAATCAAAAAATTTTGGCAATTAGAAATACTCGGGAATATTCTCCATTCAAGAAATTGTTGTATACACAATTAATGATTAACAATAACGCTTATCATACTCCTTATAAACTAAATAAATTTAATGCTAGTAAATCTCCATCGTGCACATGTTGTTCCTTTCCTCAAGCTGACCTCTTACATATTCTGTGGTATTGCCATTTTTCCCATAAGCTCTGGACCTCTTTGAAAGTAAGGTTGCAGAGAATGGGTTATCATAAATCCACGCTGTCTTGGGAAATTGCTATACTTCATATACCGATAGTTTATCTTTCCAAAATGGATACTCATGTGCTTATATTTATTTGCTCTCTTATAAAACTTTACATTACTCAAAATTGGCTTGATTGCACTAAATTAAATTGGGATACTTTCCAAAAAATGGCCTACTTATATATTGATGCTCAAAAAAATATGGTTAAGAGTCCAAAAAAAATGGATTTAAAAAACAAAGTACTGGAGAAGGTTTTAAGTATTATTAATAATTAATAACTTCTAAGGTTTTTTCTGGTCTTGGTGCTTAGTATACTTTTTTATACTCATATTTTAATTTATATTAATGCTTATAATTTTTATTTTATCATTTGTTTTCTGGTTACCTATTGTATATATTGTATATATTGTGCAATGTTATTTATTTATTTTTTCTTAATCCTAATAAGAGTTGCAATCTGTTTACACAAGTTGTTAATCTTTATTCAACTCCTATGTAATGTTTATAAATCAATAAAAAGATTTTTGAGAAAAAAAAAAAAAGTAAAGCACTGACAACATTGTTGCATGTTTCAGACAGTATTTCTGAACAACTTTACAAGGATCTTCAATAGAAGTCTCAGCCCTCCTCTTTATACTATCCCTCACCTTACATAACTAATTTTTTATACTATCAGGAGCATGGAAATGGGATGTACTTTTAGCTAGTCGGTATCTATCACCTACAAGGTCGGTGACACATCTCCCTTTGCACTTATCCTTAAGTTTCCTAGAGCAGCACCAATACATTCTGTTATGAATGTTTTTCTCAAGGATATATTGGTAGCTGTCCCCACACAACATTTCCTTCCCCTTCTGACTGAGTACTGGGTCATAAATATTTCTGAGAACTCCCAAAACACTTCCAAGGTCTTCATTCATTATAGTGTTCCTAATGGGACAAAATTTACAATTCCCTGTTACTATTCTCATACATTACAGTTTGAAACTAATCCTCCCCTCCGGTGTACATTACTTATCTTGATATGTTTGATTTTCTGAATTGTAGCAAATAATCTTTTTCCATCCCATTACGTATGCACTATGAATGCTATCCATCTAAGTACTGATGACATGTTTGCTTCATTATTATATGAATGTTGCCATGACATTCCCTATGTGACAATATCTATCAGTACATAATTTCTCGCATGATTGAGTGCACTCTGACATTCGATGAACCGTGGTTGCTGTATTTGGGTTTGATGTTATCATCCTTGGAAATGGTGACTTTGATTGTAACACGTTCGCATGACTGCCATTCTGGTAAGTCATAGTAAACCAGGTAATCATATAGGTTCATAGGTAGGTGCTAGGCTATTGGCCCTAGTGCCTATACAAGCCTAGCCAAAAAGATACCCTGGCTTTCACCACCCAAGAAAATTATTTTCCTGTGCCCCTGTCTAGCAGAGCCACAGAGATGATCCCTGGGGTGAATTTCCTATTTCCCATTCAATCATCAGGATTTTTCTTGAAGAGTGTTAATGAGGAGCTTTCATTATATTATATTATATTTATAATTATACTAGTCATCTTTATATTATAATTATACTTTACTTGAATCTTATTTTTTCAGAGAACATATATTATGGATTTCAAAATCAGGGAAATTGTGGTCTGCAATACCTAGTGGAGCAATAACCGTCACATTATGAATAAATCTTATTATGATGGTTGAGTTAATATATTATCACTCCTTGAATTTTCAAGAAAAAGTTGTTTAAAATTGTAATGAGACAGTATATTTAAAAATTCTCTAGAATGCTCAGTTTTAGCACTAAGGTTAAACCAATCAATATCTGGATAGTTATAATCTTCTAATAAAAGTGTGTTAACATTACCAATATTAAAAACTAAGTTAATCAAATATTCCCAATGAGCTGTTGAATTCTGATTAGGACTTCTGTAACAAAGAATATTTTTAAGAGAAATCCTCACTTTACTCAAGTAGATACCAAATCAGCATACATTCTATTAAGTTACTAGTAAATTTTAATGATGCACTTAAACTACTATGAATCATAATTACAACACTCCCATCTCTTGTTTGATCATGTAAGCATCCACATTTAGTACATCCTGGGAAACATATATCTCCTCTATCCCAGCACTCTGTGATAGCAACTAACTTATATTAATGTATTTCTTACAAATTATTTAACTCTAAGTGCTTATTACCCAGACTTTGTACATTACAGTATTAACACTTCAAAACATTATTAAATCTGTTTGGCTCAGATTCATATTTTTATTGGAAGTATCTTTCCTAAAAATAATTAAGTAAGTAAGTAATTAACATTATAAACGCTTATATTAAATAAACAGTCTGCTCAATAAGGTTCAAGATGTAAATTGTCATTGCAAATAATCACAATGATTTTGTATTATTACCAGGGTAACTTTTGGCTAGGCTTATATAGGCCCTAGGGCCAATAGCCTTGTACCTACCTATGAACCTATGAACCTATGATTAAACTCTTCCCAGTAAGTGATCAATGTAATATTATAGCCAGCACACAATTGACACAACCCTGTATTACAGATATGTGCCCTACTGTAAATGTAATTGTTACATATTACATTTTGTATTATTTAACTGAGAATAATTTCAACTGAATTTGATGCTAAAATTTCTGAGTATGAGTACAATGCACTTTTCATGTGGTTTAAAGGAGCAAAATATAAATCATTTGTTCCAATGTTAATAAAAAATTTATTGTACTGAGGTTTAACTTAAATCAGTCTAGACAATATATATCTCTTGAAAGTGCAGCCCAGGGGAACACTTACTGTTATATTGCTTTTATTTAACCAACACAGTTTCTTTGCTATTGGTCTGATCAATCAATTATCCATAGCACTTTAAGTATTTATTAGTGCAGGGGATATGCTGTGTTTTTAAATATGTTTTTAAGTATTAAATTATTATACTTTTAATTCCATCTTGATGTTGAATTTTTTATAAGCATTTTAACATTATTTGATTTGTTTTCAAAGGGTTGTGTCAAAATATGGTTCTGTGGACTTTAAAAAGTTAGAGGGATAATATTTGCCTGATTCTTATTGGATTTTTATTGGATGATTAATTTGTGATGTCATTTATTCTTGAGTATTTAAAATTATGATTTGTGTTTCAGCCCACATCTGATGAAGTTGTACAAATGAAAATGGAATTTTAATTACGTTAATGCTTTTTTTTTACTTTAATAAACAGTAATCTGCTACATTAATTTTCTCCGGGGCTTGATTGTTTCACTTAATGAGGCTGTTTTCGGTTATCCAAAAATAAATTCTTATGGACTGATTGCTGAAGATTTCCAGAAGTCGACAGGGTATGCCCAGTACTATGGAAGATTTATGGTAAGTCAGGCAATATGCAAATGTGTCCTATCTAATGAACATATCCCAGAACAATGCAGACACAACAAATAACCAGTGATGTCAGTACAACTACAATCAGGTGTTGTAAAATTGTATTATAATGAAAAAATGTCCGTAAGGTGATATATTTCTATTAGTAATGTACATGTGTGTCGGGTAGTCAGACTCAACAAAACATGTACCCTGGGCATACCCTGTCGACTTCTGTTGTGCCTCCTCCTTTCTCCCCTAATCTTCCTTCCACCCTACATACTTCTCTCATATATCTCTCCTCCTTATTGGCTATGACTCTTTTCCAGTAAACTTGTATCTCTTTTAACTCTACTCTCTCTCTCTATTGTTGTTTCTCTTTCCTCCTTGGTCTTCCACTTTCTCTACTTGCTGTTAAAATAAGCAATAATGTTCAATAGGAGGTTATTTAGATTGTCCAGAAAGTTAAACTCCTTTCCTTTTTAGTAACAATGTACATTTCTCTTTCCTTGGTCTTACATTTTTTTTTCTTGTTTTAAACTATGTAATAATATTCATTATGATGTAATTTAGATTGTCTAGAAATTTTTAAGTCCTATTCTTGTTTGGGTAACAATATTCATTGTCTAAGTCCTACCAGCCTGTAATCTGTTAATTGAGCTCATGATATATCTCTTATCTCTATATGTGGAGCTTTTCTCCCCGGGCCTCTACTGAAAATGGAAATATATCCAGCTAGACTAGCCCGGTTAACAAATGTAAAATAAAATAAATAAATAAATAAAATAAATGTACGTAATAGGTGGAAAACACTGACAGAAGAGAAATGTGCATTAGCAATAGTTCCATAAAACCACAAATATCTGCAATATGTTCCCATACATAAACACACACACACACACACACACACACACACACACATATATATATATATATATATATATATATATATCTGTTATAATTTGCAGAATCTGTCATAATCTGCAAAAAATAAATAAATACTTAAATGCATAAATAATGTACTTTTCCATAGCAAAGTGGTATTTATGGCCACACTGCCAATGCTAACTTTAGCTTGCAGTATGTGAGGGACATGTGTGGGGAACACAAATAATGCAATACCAAAGGAAATAGGGTGTTAGCAAAGTAGATGTTTGAGTGTGAAAAGAGGAATACTTGAATAGGAAGGTCAGGGAGAGTCAGAGAGGCATGCACAATTGTTGTGTGTGTGTGAATCACCCCCCCCCTTTTTTTTGTGGAAAAGACATGAGGAAAGGAGGTGGGGAAAAGGGAAGGCACATATAACAAGTAGTACAATACAGGATGGCAAAGGTTGATAATATACATAAAGGAAAGGTGAAGTACACAGACAGCACAGATATGGACTGTGCAGCACAGGTTAAGGAAAGATGATAACAAGGTAAGGGTGAATACCAGCCATGCTGCAACTCAGTAATACATTACATTCCAATGCACAATGTTTCAAACTGTGTGACAGCCATACCAAAGGAATACGACTGATGGCAGGCTTTTGATAAAGAACACTAAATGGGGAGTGCTGGCACTGCAGTACACAATGAACATCAGACATCATTATCCACTAGGCTCTTGGCAGTGTAAGTGTAAGTGAAGCAACAGCAAGGATGAGCAAATCCAGCCAAAAATGTTGGTGCAGACTAGTGGAAGTCAGATTAGAATCTCAAACCCTGCAATAGCCAAACAACTAAACACAGTGCTAAGCAGCAGTATTGCAGCAACCAAGCAGTATGTCAGTGTAATAAACCACTAACTATGAGCAGCTCATAGTTGGTATGGAGAAATGGAATCATGACATCAAAGAAGGCAGCACATGCCAGAGGCAATACAGATGGTACTCAGACATGCAGTGTAGATATGTGACATGCCATGACATCACACAAGCCAAACATACAAAAGCCTCGTCACACATATCCTCGTCAGTGACATGCAGTGTAAAATTGTTACGTAGAAACTACATGGTTCTATAGATACATTACTAAGTAGCATATTAATAAGATAATTTAAGATAAGCAACCTGTGCATACATATTTATGCAGAAAGCATGGAAGGTATGCCTGGGGAATGCAAAACACACAAGTAAAACATGACACTGGTGGAAACATTACAACGATCACCATAGTGTGTGAATATGCATTTTATGTGTATGACAGCCTATCAGGGTGACAGAATGTTGTAATAAGCCCAGAACTCCTACATTCTACCAATGACAGGTGCTGACTTTGTGGTAACATGGGTGAAATTCTTGGCTAGGCTTAGAGATCGGCTGCTGTTGTATGAATAATGTTTACCCCATTTTTAACTAGGATGAGATCAGTGGCATATTTTGATATAAAGATTGATGGTTTTGAGTTACATGCATTTATTTATATTTTCATATTTCTGTAAAAGGTACAGAAATATCTGTTTTAGTGCTTGTACAATGCTCACACACAATCCATCAAGTAGATCATTCATCTAACTAGGTGGAGTCATTAATTTAGACATATACTCTAATGACTGGCAAAGGGTCTTTCTTCTAGTATAGGATTGGCTGAAAGTAGAGTTTTTTAACCAATGTCAACGATAGACTCCTGGATGCTGATGACATAGTTTGTTTGATGTATATGCTATGATGGGTTGCTATGATGAGGTATGAATGAAGTTCACTCCATCTTTAATTATGGTTTGATGAGCAACATTTTCTACGACAGAGATTGGCTGCTGATGTATACCTCATTTTATTTATTTTTCTGCCACTGAGACTGGTGGTTTTTGAACAATGTCTATTGGTTCACATTTTTATATGTTTGAACAGGTGCTGATATGCATGTTTTTATTGGCTGCACAAAGTTTTTCCATTAACTGATTGGTAGTTGGAGAGTATTAATGTTTTTAGCAAGTTTGTTTGGTTAGAGCTGAAGAAGGGGTTTTTAGTCAGAAAGCGCTCATCTATCTTTTTATATTTTTCATTGGTTATTGTAATTATTAAAGACCTTACTTCAACCTGGTGGATGCATGGAGTTTTCTTTTCCATTTTGGTGTTTCTCCTCTCCATTTCTCATTCTTTAGTGGTTTGTACATATTTTGGATTGGATTTATACTTGTATATACTTACACATACTTAGTGCATCTGAAGTGAAGGCCAAAGTTAGAAGCCTCTGGCTCACCAAGTTTGCCAATGACTGTAAGCTGGGAGCAGTCAATGAATCCTCAGATGATGTTGACATCCTACAAACAGGCCTAAAAATGACAGACGTCTGGTGACAAAACCATGGCCTGAGACTTGATGCTAAAAAATACATAATCATACCCTTTGGTAAATCAGATATCTCAGTGGTGAGGAACCTATGAACAGAGATAGATGGGTACCTAAACTCTGACCACCAGGTAGCGACAGCAGTGAGGAAATGCTTCTATGTGGCTCAATGTATAAGTAAAGGCATGGTATCAAAGATCAAAGGAAGTCATAGCGCCTTTGTAGCCGACCCTCATCAGGTCCATAATTGAGTATAATGCTCTCTTCTACATGTACCTAACCAGGCACTTACACAAACTGGAGTGGCCACAGAGGTTTCTCACTAAAAAGATACAAATAGTAAAACACGTCTTATGCAGACTGACTAAACTCCTTTTCGCTTTACTCCATCGCATATTGTTTATTGAGAGGTGACTTATGCTTCACTGGCAAGGCATCCACTAATCCAGCCCTGATGAAAATGTTACATATTCACAAGAAAAATTATATGAGGGTTACACATTCCATGGACCTGAACCTTATATGTGACTCTAACAGAACTTGCTATAGAGGCAGATTTGTATTACAAATGCTACCTCGTCTATGGAACAAACTTCCCATCTTTGCAAAACAAAGCCCATCCCTCACTATCTTCAAAAAGAATTTGGATAAATGAATAGGCATTACTGAATTAGAAGTGGGCGATTCTTCAGATTTATCCAGAAAGGGTAATGCTACAAACTGGAGATTCACTCACTAACGGAAATTCTACATTAGTAGAGAGATAATGAAAATGTAATTGTGTCACGGTTTAAGTAGGCCCGTAAATGCTTTAAAGTAATAACGCATGGAGCTGTGATGTACCTTATACAGGCCCGTAAATGCTTTAAAGTAATAACGCATGGAGCTGTGATGTACCTTATACAGGCCCGTAAATGCTTTAAAGTAATAACGCATGGAGCTGTGATGTACCTTATACAGGCCCGTAAATGCTTTAAAGTAATAATGCATGGAGCTGTGATGTACCTTATACAGGCCTGTAAATGCTTTAAAGTAATAACGCATGGAGCTGTGATGTACCTTATACAGACCCGTAAATGCTTTAAAGTAGTAACGCATGGAGCTGTGATGTACCTTATACAGGCCTGTAAATGCTTTAAAGTAGTAAAGCATGGAGCTGTGATGTACCTTATACAGGCCTGTAAATGCTTTAAAGTAATAAAGCATGGAGCTGTGATGTACCTTATACAGGCCCGTAAATGCTTTAAAGTAATAAAGCATGGAGCTGTGATGTACCTTATACAGGCCCGTAAATGCTTTAAAGTAATAACGCATGGAGCTGTGAGGCACCTTATACAGGCCCGCAAATGCTTTAAAGTAATAATGCATGGAGCTGTGAGGCACCTTATACAGGCCCGTAAATGCTTTAAAGTAATAACGCATGGAGCTGTGATGTACATTATACAGGCCCGTAAATGCTTTAAAGTAATAATGCATGGAGCTGTGAGGCACCTTATACAGGCCTGCAAATGCTTTAAAGTAGTAAAGCATGGAGCTGTGAGGCACCTTATACAGGCCTGTTAATGCTTTAAAGTAATAAAGCATGGAGCTGTGAGGCAACTTATACAGGCCCGTAAATGCTTTAAAGTAATAATGCAAGGAGTTGTGAGGCACCTTATACAGGCCCGTAAATGCTTTAAAGTAATAATGCAAGGAGTTGTGAGGCACCTTATACAGGCCCGTAAATGCTTTAAAGTAGTAAAGCATGGAGCTGTGAGGCACCTTATACAGGCTTGTAAATGCTTTAAAGTAGTAAAGCATGGAGCTGTGAGGCACCTTATACAGACTTTCCTTCAGCCTTTGTTGAGGTTATACATAATACTGCATGGGTTACAAATAGGATATGGCAAGTATCATTCAGCGATTGGAGAGGTGAAAATTTGTGCTATAGTGAAGGTGCCCCACAGGCTGTGTCTTGAGGTATTACTTTTTTAGGATGTATCTTTTACATCTATCTTTTTCATCTGAGGTATTCCATAGTCTGTATACAGATGGTTTGAAATGGAAAAACTGATTATATCTATTAAAGATAGGGTATGTCTACAAAGGGCTTGACTAAACTGACTTTATGAGCAGAGAATAAAATTATGATAAATACATAAAAAAACACACATTTGAGAATTTGGAGACACAGATTGAATGAATATATAATGCAGCACACATTGACTGAAACTGTGGATCCATTTAAGGTTCTAGGTATATGTGTAGACCCAGTTCTGAGCTTTTCTATCATATCAATCAATTTGTTAATGATAGTTGCAAAACTATATGTTGGATAAATTGATTCATAAAGTCTGGGAAATCAGAGATGATGAAATCATTGTTTGTAAGTTACATTGGACGCAAACTGGAGTATGGAAATTTCCTTACTTCTCAGTAACATATAGGGCAACTAGCTTGTGCACTGTGGAGCACCGCCAATGATTTTTTGTCAGAGTCTTGATTCACATCCAGCTAGCCAGCTGTTAACCCCGCTTGTTCCATCCCCTTGTAGATCATGTAATAAGGATCTGAAACCATGGATATGGTAAGATGTCCTCAATGCACAAGCTCAGTCTACCAGAGATGTTCAGAGTTCGGCCTCCTTAGTCAGAGATCTGAAGTCAATCTGAATGAAATCTAAGGCATCTTGTGAATTCTAATGAAAAATAAGAATATTTTTAATATTCTTTGCACTTTTAAATTACTTGCAACTGTTTTGCTGCCTACTTTAAACTATTTTTATTGTTTGTGACTGTGTTTTCTGCACTGCCTATTTACAATACTTGAACATAGCATAGTCTAGATTCAGACTTGCTGAATCTGGACTGTTTGGCATTTTCTGAGCACTAAAGACAGCCATCTTACATTAAGAGGGCCATCCTTTACCCTTGTGACAGAAAATTGTAGTCAAGGATCCATGTGAGTTGGGGATTGTTGTAACAAGGCTCAGACTATTGGTTGGATTGCTGAAAAACTGTTTTACTTAGCTGATATTTAAAAACAGCATTTGCATGTAGCTGCACAAAGGAGTTAGCACTGTCATGTATAAACACAAATGCTTAAAAACTCAAATTTTCCCTCGGTAACTTTTAGGGAACCCTACTAAGCTTCGCTGCTTCTCAGCCACTTCTTAGCTGTGCACTGCTACCCAGAGAACAATCCAGCTGTACTTTTAAGGTGCTGGTGCAGGTTTTTACCCCTAAACCTCCCACAGAGTAACTGATTTTACTAGTTCTACAGGAGAACCTAGTCCATCTAGCCCACCCTCCACCACTTATTACAGAATACACCTGACATAATGGAAGGTCAATTTCCCATGATTTCTCCAGCCAGCCTGATTGACATGGGCATCCTGATGCAATGTAGCAATTGCCTCATTTATACAGATAACCTACTACTCCTAAAATATACAAATATAATGTATGAGAGATGTATCTATACTATGAATCTGGAATCATTGCTCTCTCTCTCTCTCTCTCTCTCACTCTCTCTATCTCTCTCTCTGTCTCTCACAAAACAACAAACCAAATACCAAGCAGGTTGTCAGCACCCACACTTCACCTCCAACACATACCAAGTACACAACATATAAATCCATATACATGGTGATGCTCACTTGAAAGATTCCAAAAGAGCAAAGAACCCCCCAAGTGCTAACCTTCTATACACAATATGGTCCCAACAGCACCCACTATACATATCAGTGTCTCACCCAATAAGCCCCTAAAGCAAAACATGTCCAAAACCAAATGTCTTGGTCATAGGTGACTCTATAGTGAGACACACAGATGTCCTCCTCACTAGGCTGGAGAAGGAGAAAGTCACAGTCAGCTGCCTGTCTGGTGCCAGGATCCACCAAATCATGCATGCGTTCAAGTCTCCCAACAACAAGTACTGTTGTGACTCTGTCATAGTCCATGTTGGTGTGAATGACTTGTGTCAAAAGATTTTTAATACTCTTAACATATACTGGAAGAATCACGCAGATAAAATTTAAGCCAAAAAAGATTTATTTTACATGCATGGAGACCTGCTACAAATCTTGATATGTCAGCAGTCTGAATTCTGTACATTTTACATGGGTTTATATAGTATCCTTTGCACGTACACAACAGCTGATTACTAGACAAGGAATTTCTCACTGGAGTCTTAGATGATCACAAATCAGGCACGAGATAAGCTGGTGCCTACCCCAAGGTAACATCTATACATTCCTCCTTGGTCAGAGGTCAGTCACAAGATTGGCTTGTGCCTGGACCAAGGCAGCATCTGTGCATTCCTTTTTGGTCAGCAAACTCTTTTCAAGAAAAACAACTCATTTTAGCTTATATTTCTTTACACGCAATACAGTTTCACATTTTAACCCTTTTTATACAGGATACAAAGATGTTGAACACAACGATTCTTACTACATTTCCCCCCTAACAACACTTTGTATCACCAGTAATATATTTTATGCATACAACTTTTCACATGATTCATGTCCGGTATGGTTAGAATAATAAGCTTTGGTTGCATTGGCAGACAATACACTTGATATTATCATTCGGATGCAAGGAATGCAACAACAACCCATCAGCAGGAATATAATGGCACCAACACATACAGCAATTAAGACATTCATAAGTACTGTTCCCCAATTCCCAAACCAATTTTGGAAAAAGTCAGTCAATGGATTTTGTCCCGGTTTTGTAAGTTCAGAAACCTGTTGTAGGATCTCCAGATGGCTCTCTATGTCATGCTCATTATCAGGGATATACGAACAACACTCCTCCTGGATAAGAGCGCAAGTACCTCCTTTCGCCGCTAGGGTGAAATCGAGCGCCATACGATTCTGCAACACCACAGTCCTCATTGCAGTTAACTCATCTGTCACCAATTCTAGCGCAGAAAAAGTTGCATTGCTCAGAGTTTCTAACAGTTTTGACAGTTTTCTGAGTTCCCAAATAGATTTTACTGTCCCATACGCTGGAAGGATACCAGCCCAGGCAATAATATCATCGCCCAAGTCCATGTGTGATAGTCCCTTGCTGCTACTGTGGACCAAATCGTGATGATAAATCCAGGATGCATCAATGTTACCTACGGGATTAACAGGTTTATTAACAGCACGTACATTTCGTATTTTACCTTGGGGAAGAGAAAATGTATGTCTAATGGCTGGTGCCAAATAACCCAAGAAACAACTGCCTGACCAATTTCTTGGTAACCATTTGTATGCTTTTCTACCACAGATAAAATAACACTCATTCACTTTGAGGGTGGCATTAACTGGAATAAACTGTTTTCCTTTGTCTTGTATCCCTTTAAACAAAAAATTATACACAGATAACATTTTTTCAACAAAGCTTGTGACATTTACACTTACTAATAACAAAATTATTTTACAATGCCTTTGTGGGAAGGGCTGCTCCCTTCCGGTATTTTTCTGCATTGCTACAACAGTCAGAAAAGTTCTTACGAAAACAGGATTACTACTAATCAGTGTTCCTCAGGGGAACTCAAATTCTTCTCCAACTCAAATTTCCTGACAATCTTGAAATGTGTCAGGTGAATCCAAGATGTTCGCTCCTTTATTCGAACTGCTGTGGGAGTAGAAATCAAAACCTGGTATGGTCCTTCCCACTTGGGTGAGTTCCAGGTCTTTCTTTTGATGATTTTGATCCAGACCCAGTCACCAGGCTTCACTTCCAGGATCCTGTTGTTCTTCTGATCTGAAAAGCAATCATTCGTTAGAGAGGTGTTAGTTCTGGTCAGCAATTTCCTCATGTAATCTGCTATCTCTTCACCCCCCTCACGTTCTGCAGGCAAAAGACCTTGCCACTGCAGGACGTAGTAAGGTCTCCTGTATAATAGTTCAAATGGTGTGACCCCTTTTGAGGTGGGAGTGGTATGCATGGACAGGAGTGCTAGAGGTAAGCAGTTTATCCAAGACTGATATGTCTCGGCCATGAGTTTACGTAACTTGCCTTTGAGAATCCCATTATGGCGTTCAACCAACCCTGCTGACTGTGGGTGGTAGGCACAGTGGTGTTTTAGTTCAATCTGAAAAACGGCAGCCAGCTTTTGAACAACTTGGTTTACAAAATGTGTGCCATTATCAGAATAGATGCGTGTGGGTAGCCCAAAATGAGGGATAGTATTATTCGTAAGGGCCTTGGCTACCGACAGGGCATCTGGATGTGTTACTGGAAAGGCTTCAACCCATTTTGTAAAAGCGTCAATAATGACCAACACAAATCGTTTTTGTTGGATGGGAGTTAGTTCAATGAAATCCATACAGATTGTATGAAATGGGTACGGAGGCAGTGGAAAAGCTGCTGGAGTGACCCTTACCCCTCCTCCATGGTATCGTGCACAAAGCAGGCGCGATAAACAGAATCGTTTGGCATATGCTATAAAGCCCTTAGTCCAGAAAATTTGCTGGATCATCTGAACCATAGCAGCAGGGCCCAGATGAGATGGGCCGTGCGTCACTAATGAAGCATACCTAAAAAGGTTTGCTGGTAAAACATACTTGTCATTTGGACCTACAAAAATTCCCTGTTTTTGAATAGCCCCATATTTAACCCATCGCTGTTTTTCCTGAACTGTACTCACTTCCTGCATCACCTGTAAAGTTTGTAAATCAAATTTATCTGTAGGGTGAAGTTCCTTTTGTGTGGTCTCGAGTGCAAAAGTAGAGGTTAAGGCTACACTTTTTGCAGTTTTGTCAGCTAGTGCATTTCCAAGTGATACTGGATCTTTGGCATTTGTGTGTGCTACGCATTTACAGATGGCCAGTCCCTGTGGCAGCTGGACAGCTTGTAGGAGGCTAAGGATTAAATCCTTGTGAGTTATTTCCTTTCCCGAGGCCGTAACCATTCCCCTATTTTTCCATTGCTGTGCAAAGACATGGACCGTGGAAAAAGCATACTGACTATATGTGTAGATAGTAACTGCCTTATCCTTGGAAATGGTGCATGCTCTGGTTAAAGCAATCAGTTCAGCCGCCTGTGTGGACAGGTTTCTGAGGAGGGGTTTTGCCTCTAACACCTCAGTCACAGTTGTGACTGCATAACCCACTTGCGTGATACCTGCCTCATTTTTACGTGCTGACCCATCTACAAACAGGGTCCAATCTGAATTTGCCAAAGGTTGGCCCTTAAGATCTGGTCTTGGTAAGACATTGGAGTGTATCAAATCTAAACACACATGAGGGGCACCGTCATCAGCTGTGGGCAACAGCGTGGCTGGATTTAGAGTAGTGCATTGCTCAATAGTCATGTGTGGTTGTGATAGTAACATTGTCATACAAGATAAGTGTCTGCTAGGGGAGAGAGAAAGGTAACTTTATCCTGCAGTAGTATTACTGCCCGGAGTGCGGTACTCGTAAGGTGAGGTCATGGAATAAAACTAGGGTTGCAGACGCTTGTACAGCCTGTGCGGCTGCAACTACAGCTTGTACACAATGTGGCAGAGATCGTGCCACTGTGTCTTACTTGCTGGAATAAAAAGCTAAAGGTCTCAACTTATCCCCATAGGTTTGCAACAGAACTGATGTCATAAAGCCCTGCTTACAATCTACTGTTTGAACAAAAGGTTTCGTATAGTCAGGGAAGCTAAGTGTTGTAGATCCTGCTATCAATTGTTTTACCCTAGTAAATGCCTGTATTGCCTTATCCGTCCACTGCAGCGCATCATGTGCTGCCATGGGAAGTGCAAAAATAAGTTCTGAAAGTGGACTCACTTCCTCTGCATAATTCGGAATCCAACTACGACAAAAATTAGTTATTCCTAAAAATGACATCATTTCCTTTTTCGTGCTGGGCATTGGTGCTTGTAAAATAGCTTCTTTTCTACAGTTATCTAGTTGTCTGCCAGCAATTGAAATGGTATAGCCTAGATACCGTACTTCAGTTCTACAAAATTGTAATTTAGATTTGTTTACCTTATGTCCTTCTTTCGCCAAAAAATGCAACAACCGAATAGTTTCGGACTCACAGACAGCCTCTGTGGGTGCGACCAGTAAGATGTCATCTACGTATAACAGTAGATGACAGCCATTCTCTGGTTGAAACTGTGCCAGGTTTGTCGACATTTCTTGCGAAAAGATTGTAGGACTTTCACAGTATCCCTGCGGCAGTTGTGTGTATGTATACCGCTTACTCATGAACGTAAAGGCAAACCAAAATCTACTATCTTCCTGTAGATGGATAGAGAAAAATGCGTTACTGATATCAATGACAGAAAAATACTTATCTGTGGGAAGGATATCGTTTAACAGCATAGATGGATCGGGGACCACAGGAGCCCTTGGCACTACGGCAGCATTTACAGCCTGCAGATCCTGTACCAGTCTCCATGTCCCATCCGGTTTCTTTACTGGGAACAAGGGTGTATTACACAGTAAATCTGTGCATGGAATTAAAACCCCAGCTATTAGTAGAGCTGTGATTACTGGTAAGATGCCTTCTTCTGCCTTTTTACTTAATGGATACTGACGCTTATGAGGTCTAAAATCGGATTTTGGAGTTATTTTAACCTGCCCTGCTGTTCTCATTAGTCCAATGTCATGCTGTTCTAGGGACCATAAGGATTCTGGTACTGACTGTAGTTTCAATTCTTCCTGTGGGGTCAGAAAGAATAGTCAGGATGGCATGTCTCCTGTCGGTACTAACTGATCTTCTCAAAGATGTACTGTTGGTCTGGCTTGGGTCACCCAATTTAACTTCTGTACCTGAACTCCCTTACCTGCCAGTTGTTCCGGTGTCATCTTTGACCACTCGGTAACTTTTTTCCCAACTATATACCTTGCCACCTGTTCTTCCCTAGTTACAGATACATGTGGGGTGGAAGCATTTAGAAAGAGCTGTTGCATGTCTCTTGTGAGACTACAAGTAACTGCAGAGTTCCCGGCTCTGTCCCAATAAAGATTATGTAATAGGATTCTGGTTACTTTGTGTTTAAAGAATTGTTCCTCATACTTGGGATCGGGTCCCACATTTTTCCTGTAATACATTGTACAGTGCAGTTGTTTGGCAGCCTCTGGTAATTGAATGGTCGTACCGTATTTGCTCAAAGCTAGATTAGTTAACTCATTGACCACGCTTCATGGTCCTGTTTCAATAAGATCATTACTATACCAGTAATGTAGATCCCCTTGTCCTACCTGCAACATCTCATCCTGGATTCCCATACGCTTAGCCAAGATTCCTGATGCAGTTGGTACCGCTGCTATTCCAAAAACGTGCATCAGGTCTCTTCCTAGTAAATTAACAGGGCAAATATGGGAGATAATCACCCAAAATCTAATGGTTTGATTAGTTTCAGGGTCTGTAAACCAAAAAGGTTTAGACAAAGGTTCCTTATAAATGAGGCCATCAGCCGCTTTGACTAGTGCATAGTCATTAGTAATCACATTGGACGGTACTACAGTGTGCTTCAATAAGGTTCTAGAAGCCCCTGAGTCACATAAAAACTCTATGTCCTACCCTTCAACCTGTAATATGATTACTGGTTGCACATCTAACTGCATAGTCATAGCTAGAGCTGTCAGGTTTACAAACTGACAGCCACTCTTTTCTGAAAAATCAGTTATCTCATGTTCCCATTCTGCACATTCTCCTTCACCTTCCTCATTTACATCCTCAAAATCATCCTCACTTGCCAGCCAATTTCAGTGCCTGGGTCCGGTTTATCCGGGCTGCCATCATATAGTCATGCTGAACTATGCTCTGGAGCAGCAGCAGGCTTCCCGGGACTCCGGCAATCCCTTGCAAAATGTCCTTTCTTTCCGCATTTAAAGCATTCCCCCCTCTTTTGTCTACCTTCATAATCTTCGGAATGTCCTACATCCCCTCTTCCTCTACCTCTACCTTGTCCCCTTCCTCTACCTCTGTTGGCTGAGTTATGCACTAACATAAGTGTCCCATCCGCACCTACTGCAAAGGTTTGAGCCTGTTTCCTTTTTCTTTCCTCTAGATACTTCTCTGCATGTCTTGCATACTCCAGTAAGGGTTGCAGACGTGCCGTCCTGTGATCTATCATATGTTTTTGAATGAAGTTACTAACTGCAGCTCTGCACCCTTTTAAAAAGGCATTTTTTAGTTGCTGTTCATAAGATGAGTCATCTTTTTGATCATTTGGTCTTTTCATTCCACTATGGTTATCAAAACATTGGTTAAGTCTCTGTAAGTAATGATCTACCTTTTCATCTTCAGCCTGTATGCACTGGTTAATGCAAGTTCAATCTGCCCTAGGTTTCCAGTGATCTGTAATACGCTTTAACAAGGCTTGTGATTGCGTCTTAAATGTTTCAGAACCAAAAGCACGTGCTTTACCATCTGCCCTAGTTAGGGGATTCCACTCTCCACAAATTAAGTGCCAGTCTGGTCCTAGGATTTGGCGTATTACCTGTTCTAATTCGATGGAATTTAATTTGCAACTTTCCATCATGCCTGTAATGTCTTCGCTAAATTTAGTCATGTCTAATTTTGGGTGTGGTATGCCTTCCACAGCTTTTCGAATGTCTTCCCATGTCCAAGGTCGGTAAACAAAAATAGTAGGACCCTGACCGGGTGTTGCTGCCTGGGGGTTTGCTACTTCTATAAGGGGATATGAGTCCGTGGATACCGTATTTAAGTCACCTTCTTGTGATTCGGCTTCCTTAAGCTTCCATTTGTCTACAGTACGTTTCCGAAGTGCTATGGACCCATCTATTTGTTTTGTAATTACTATGGGGGGTACAATCCTATCCTGATTCTCTGTATCATCTACATGATACTGGGGTGGACTAGCCACGTCTTTAGGGTCCTCGCGATACAGGGGCGGGGCGGTCGGTTCGACAAACAACAGATGTCTCGTCATCCTCTTTGCGGACAAAAAATGCATCTTTTGCACTCGAGCCACCACTTTCCTTATTTAAAAATTGTTCCTTATGTCTTTTATTAGCTTCTTCCAACCATTTCTGTGCTTGAGGAAATCCCATCTTTTTTTGTTTCTTAACCTTACCTCCTGTGTCCCTGCGCAGGTCTCTCACTAGCTTTTGACATTCTGCTCTATTTAAGGTACCACTAAACCCATAATCTTTTTTCCATTTTTTTATATATTTTAGATTTTTTGGATGTAATTTAAACATATATTCCTCATCTTCAGTCCTTTTAGTTAAGCAGCCCTTACTAATACAACAACTGCTTCCTATTCCCATTTTTCTTATTTAAAAGAAAAACGTTTTCCTTTTCCTGAGATCTCTACCGGTCTTTTGTAAAATTTTTAAACAAAAGAAAATTCCTTTATGACTAGTCCCTTTTAATAAAAAAAAATCTTACCTTACTGCGGATCTTCTGCCCTCGTTCGTCACCGTCCCATGGATCGAATCTAAGAATGACTGGCCTCTACTTACGACTTCTTTGTCGGAGGTCTTTCCATTCAAGGGAGTCCAAGATTCGTTCTCCCTTTCCTGTACAGGTTTTTCAGTCCCTCTTATGCAATTCGTGCCGTGAAGAGGTGGCCCCACGTTCTTGGGCGCCAGAAATGTCAAAAGATTTTTAATACTCTTAACATATACTGGAAGAATCACACAGATAAAATGTAAGCCAAAAAAGGTTTATTTTACATGCATGGAGACCTGCTACAAAACTTGATATGTCAGCAGTCTGAATTCTGTACATTTTACATGGGTTTATATAGTATCCTTTGCACGTACACAGCAGCTGATTACTAGACAAGGAATTTAAGTCAAGGCTATAAATTTGCTCACTGTAGTCTTAGATGATCACAAATCAGGCACGAGATAAGCTGGTGCCTACCCCAAGGTAACATCTATACATTCCTCCTTGGTCAGAGGTCAGTCACAAGATTGGCTTGTGCCTGGACCAAGGCAGCATCTGTGCATTCCTTTTTGGTCAGCAAACTCTTTTCAAGAAAAACAACTCATTTTAGCTTATATTTCTTTACACACAATACAGTTTCACATTTTAACCCTTTTTATACAGGATACAAAGATGTTGAACACAAAGATTCTTACTACAACTTGAGATGTATCTCTCTGGACTACATGAAGAGAGACATGATGGAACTTTCAGATTATGTGTTCCAGGCAGTTATGTCCGTAGCCCTAAGCAGCACCCTTCCATCACCCAGGATGATGCCCAATGCAAACATAAAATGATTTACTTCAACAGTTGGCTAAGCTTCTGGCATCAGTCCAGGGAGATCACGTATCTGACAGCCTGGGATGATATGGTCAACAAACCACATTGCTTTGCCAGAGATGGTCTTCACCTGTCACCTCTAGGCTTTAGGTTGCTGGCAAAGGTACTTGCCTCCTCATAGCCTTTTTTAGGCAATGTGATAAAAACAAAATTCCCAATGTAATAATATCCTCCAGAAACAAACTCAAGATTATGCTGCTTAATGCTAGGAGTCCAAATCGGAAACTGCACTTACTTGTAGCACTTCTTACCCTGGAAGATGCTGATGTCTGTGCAGTGACACAGAGACTTGGTTCAAGGCATCAGAAAGTACCCCAGCCAAGCAGGGCTATAATGACTTCCACACATTCAGACCACAAAATAAACACACACAAAAAAAAAAAAAAAAACAGGAGTAAGAGTATCCCTCTTCATTAAAGACAAATACATCTCTAAACTGGTTAAACAGCACAATTCCCTTGAGTTACTTCCAATTCCAACTAATTATAGGAAAGACCCCACCCCCACGTCATTGTTAGCTAGAGGTCCCCCACCATGAACCATAAAAACCACACAGCCTACCTAAACCTACTTGAGTCACTCTCAGTACAGAAAAATACCCTGGTCATGAATGACTTTGACTATCTTTACATTGACTGGGCAACATATATAAGTACAAATGTCCTTGCCCAAAAGTTCCTGGGCTTTGTTAGCACAAATGGGCTAGAGCAGATAGTCAGTACTCCCACATGGGGCTCTAACATCCTTGTCATAGTGCTCACCAACATGGGGGATTGGAGTACCACCCAATGTGCGGGGCCCTCTCTGGTAAAGTCCAGTCATAGATCAGTCTTGTTAGAAGTAACTATTATACATGACCCATCATCAGGAGCAAAACAGTTAAAAGATTTCTTCAAATCAAACTAGTTTCAAACCCCCTGCCAATGCTGACAGCAATGATCCCTATACTGAGGTGTACACAAATGTCCTGTATAAACACCTATATAAATGAATAGACTCAGCTGTACCGGAATGGATAAAATCAAGATCCTCACGAAAAAATAAGCCACCCTGGTGGTCATCCAAGATAAATAGGTCATAAAATAAGAGAAAGAAACTGCTGTCTAAAAACAGGAGGGAAACAGTCCCAGCAAAGGAAGAACCCCCTCCAAAGCATAAACAAGTAGATTAGACATCATGTATAGTCCTCTATAGCTAACTATGAAACTAAATTAGCATCCCTAGCTAAGGGAAATCCCAGAGAATTCTTTAGTTACATCCAAATCTAAAAGGGAAGGCCCAGCTTTGTGCCAAACTAGCTGCAGATGGTACCACTTATACTGCACATGAGGACATTGCTAACCTGCTAGCAGACAGGCTTGGTGTAAATTTCACCCCACCATTCATACCCCATAACATACCTGTCACCAGAATATAGTATATCTAGCTACTTGTGTAGATTGTTCTTCCTTCTATGTGGGAAAGACAAATTGTAGATTTAAGGACAGAATATTGAGGCACTTATCAGCTATCAGGCTTAAGGATTAACGTTAATTTGTGAGGGAGAAAGGGTGCCATTACTAGTAATACTGAGTATTGTGAGACTAGGTGGATAATTGAACTAGGGGTGAATAGGTATCCAGGGCTTAACGGCATGGTACCTTTAAAGCCTGTTTTAAGTAGGCGTAGGCCTTTCATTCAGAAATTTTAGTACTTTTAAATTTCAATACTTCTGTATTTAATTGATTAATTGAATGATTGCTTTCACAATTTGTATAAGCTCTTGCATTTAAACTCAGTTTTATGTTGTGTGGTTTCTGGCAGAGGAAGGGTTTGTACCTGAAAGAGCTAACACTCAATAAATCACATTTCTTTTTAGCCTGGTGGACTGTGGTTTTATATTATTTTCTACAGTTGTCTATGAGGAGCTAGGGTCCACCATTCATGCACGCACTTAGGTCACTGAAGCACAGGTATCAGTATGACTCTGTCATAGACCATGTGGGTATAAATGCCTCAGACATATCTTCCTGGACTATATGAAGAGAGGCTCAATGGTGCTCTTAGACTGACCAGTATGAGCCTAGTATTTACCAGCATTCTACCTTCTTCAAGGATGATGCTACAATATGAAGAGAAGAAAACTGTCTAATAATAGGCTTAGTTTCTGGTTTTATTCAAAGAGGGTACAATATTTGTCAGCACAGGAGGAAATGGTTGACAGACAATGCTGCTTTGCCAGGAATGGTGTGTACCTATCTTCTCTAGGCTTTCAAATATTAGCTAAACCCGTTCACCCCTATAGTGGCATTTTTAGACATTACCAACCTGATAAACCATCTGACATAGCAACCCAACCCAAGAAAATCTAAAAGTGTCATTGCTCAATGTCAGGAGTCTAAACAAGAAACTCCATTCCCCACAAGCATTCCTCACCCTGGACAATGTTGACATCTATGTAGTTACTGAGACATGGCTTAAAGTCACTGATAGCACCTCAGCAGTGCAAGGCTATAATACCTTTCACACATTTAGACCAGCTACAGCACAAGCACAGTCAAAAGCACAGACAAATCAATTTACATCAAAAATAAAAACCCTCAAAGCTGGCCAGACAGTATGATGAGCTTGAGCTTCTCCACATCCAAATTACCCCAGGCAAAGTCCCATATCATATCTTTGTAAACTGTATGTCCCCTCTATGGCCCAAGAAACCTGTAACATATACTAAAACTTACTGGAGACACTCTCCATTCAATCCAACACCATATTAATGGGCAACTTTAACTACTTCACTATAAACTAGGAATCATACCTGACCCAAAACATGCAGACCCAGAAATCACTGGACTTTGTAAACACAAACACTCTCAACCAGTTAGCACATATACCATCCAGGATGTGGTCCTCACAATCATAGGAGAATAGTGTAACCCCCATTGTAATGTTTTCAATGGAATGTCAGACTGTAAGGCTGTCTTCTTTGAAATAAAACTAAAACATGAGATGCTCGCTAACTATGGAAGTTTCAGGAACTAAAACTTCTGCTGTTAAGTGGCACTCCACCAATATTTCAGCACTGCTCAAATCCTGTAAGCATCACTCGCTATGTTAAATCATTCATGAAAGCCCTGTATAATCATGTTAATGGCTGCACACAGTCAGCTGTACCTATCTGCAAAAAGCACAGGACAGAAAACATGTCACCCTGGTGGAATCTCTACATCAGTAGGCTGTATAACAAAATGAAGAAAATCATGACACAAACCAGTAAATGCAATGTCCAGCAAGGTAAAGCCTACCTCATCAATACAAACAAGTAGCCCATGAGGGCTATTCAATTCTATCAGTTCTAAGTGGCTAAGGGCAATCACAAGGCCTTCTTCAGCCATGTCTGCAACCTCAAAATCAATATACAAAAATGTGCCAAACTAATTGTAAATGGAGCCATCTATACTGAGACAGAAGACATAGCAAATCTACTGGCCAACAAACTTAGCTCCATTTTTACCCTTCTCTCCCCTGGATACCCCTCAGCAAATACTCTAAACCATAACTCCCACAACTGTCAGTAGGGAACAGGTCTTCAATGAACTCTACAAGGCCAAGAACACTGCACTGTAATATCACAGGGCACCTCCTAAATAGCATAAAACACAACATATCAGCACCTCTAGAATCACTGTTTAACCATTACCTCCAGATAGTCTTCATGTCAAGGAAATGGAGGACTACAACTTTTATCCATCTGCATAAGGTCAGGCCATCTATAGACCTTGGTAACTAGAGACCCATAAGTCTCACTACTCTCATATGAAAGCCATGGAAAGAATTACCATGGAAATAATAAGCAATGAAATAGGACACTTTTAGAAACTGGATCAAACCTAGTTTGGTTTCATCAAGGGCAGGTTCATAGGTTCATAGGTGTGTACTAGGCTAATGGCTCTGAGGCCTTTACAAGCCTAGCCATAGGATTACCCTGGCATAGTGCCACCCAACCTTAGTTCCTAGTGCCTGGTTGTGCCTACTCAGCCTGGTGGACTTCCACAAGAAGGTCACCAAAGCAATGCTCAAGGACAAAATGGTGCATACTGCTTACCTTGACCTGGCAAAACTTTCATCAAAACACTTAACTCAGGCATTGTAGACAAACTCATGAAGTTAGGTATATATACCTCTATAGCACCCACTGGATAGCCAGATGTCTCACAGACAGAACCCAAGAAGTTAGGATTAGGGAGTCTTCTTCCACAATGAAGCCAGTCACTAGTGGTGTCCCTCAAGGCTTGGGGCTGGAACTGTTCCTTTTTGGCATCTTCTTCTCAGAAGTCAAGGCCAGTGTAAAGGGTCACTGACTGTCCAAGTCTGCAGATGATTACAAACTAGCTGCAGTCATAGAATCCACCAAAGACAAAAATATCCTGGAAGAATGCCTGATACATACTAATAACTGGTGACAGAGCCATTGTCTAAAAATCAATTCCAGGAAATACATAATAGTATGCTTTGGGAAGATGGCTACCCCTGAAAACTACCACACTGATAATACTCCCCTAAGAGTAGACCCAGTGGTCAGGGTTTTTGAATTCATGTAGACAGTAGTCTGGCCTTTGACCATCATCTGTCTATACTAGTAAGGAAGCCATTCAATGATTTGTTCTTTTTGAATAATCAGCTTATCATACTTGACTTTTGCCTACTCCCCCTCCCAGATAAAATCCTTCAGCTCTTTATTTGTTGCTATCCACAAGCACCTAGGTCCAAGGATGCCATTGTTCCACTGTCCTTGGCCATGATCAGTCCAATAGCTGAGTACAATACCCCTTTGGCATGCATCTGACTAGGCATATGCAACAACTGGAGCATCCACAGAGTTTCCTAACAAAAAGAATGTTGCACATAAGCATCATGTCCTATGCAAAGTACATCAAATCCCTGTCACTGTACTCAGTCTCCTACAGAATGCTGAGAGGCAATCTATGCCTGGCCTTAAAAAGCATTCTCTGATCCCTCTCAGATTAACTTACTATGCAATTTCAAAACTTTTCAAAACAGATAGCTTGAGAATTACCCCTTATAGGACCCAAACCTCATCTAGGACATAAATAGGACATGTTGGAGGGACAGGGATGGGTCTCAGATATTGCTCTTCTCTAGCTTAGGCTTCACATTACATGATTCAGAGCTCTTCCTTACAAATTCAAGTGTAATTTGAATCAGTGGATGGGAATAAAAAGTTGTTCCTGGTTTGGAACCCATGTCTCTAGTGGACAGAGGCAGCCTGTAAATGCTTGATCAATCATGCCCAAGCCTATATATACCAATTAAAATCATACTACAGCTTAAAAACTTGACAGCTACATTTTAGAAGTATGGCTAGGCTTAAAAAGGCCCTTGGGTTCTTAGCCTAGTAATCAATTATGAACCTATGAACTAATAAAAAGTGTGCTGTTTTGAGAAATATATTATTTAATTGGATTTGAAAATATGTAAGAAAAATGTCCTTTGCTGCTATAATGTTTTAGGTTTATGCATCTGTAATATATTATCAGTCAATATTTCCAAAAATAAATAAATAAGACTTCAGAAAATATTTTTTTAATTATTAATTCATCTCTGACACATTAACATGGCATTCACAGAAAAAAGGCACTGGTAGTGAAGAGCATTCAGCTGAATAACAACTTCCTAGTTTCCTTTGTAATACTTAAGGGCAGATTGGATGCACCAAAACATACCTGTACAGTCAAGATGATGGTACAAACAATCACAAAAAACCCCTGAGAACTCATTAAGAGATAAAAAACAGCAGTCATTGTATGGGACATAAGCTATAACTGTTCTACCTTTTAATCTTACATAAAAAGTAATTGTAGTCAGGCATATTTAAATGAAGCTACATGCATTACAGCTATTATGATTTTTTTTTCCTCAGACAGCAAAATGTGATATTATTTTACGTCATTGAGTTTTACAGCTCACAGTCTCTAATGCCTTTACAAAGAAAATATATCTGTGTTATAGAACCAAACTAATTATGACTGTGGCTTTACAAATATGTGGTTAAATCTAAATCTAAATATGTGGTCTAAATCTCAAAATGCACTCACTCGAGGCACTCCTTAAAATGGAGAACATCGATATCTGTGTAGTGACTGAGACGTGGTTCAAGGCTCCAGAGAGCACACCTGCACTACCAGGCTATAGCTCATACCACACTTTTCGGCCATGTAACCTGGACCGAAACACCAAAGGCGGAGCTGTGTCCATATTCATTAAGGATATCCACACCTCCAGGCTAGTTGCTCAGCATAATGCATCTGAGGTTATCCAAGTGCAACTAACTCTGGGCAAAACTGCAATCCAAATTGTAGCTTGCTACAGATCCTCCACCATGCCCCAGGATTCCCACTCCTCTTTTCTTGATGTACTGGAAAATATTAGTGTTCAAACAAACACCCTAATAATGGGTGACTTCAACTACTTCATCATTAACTGGGAAAACTACTCATATACCAACTCCTTAGCTCAACACTTTCTGGAATTCATAAACTCCAATGCCCTGGATCAACTTATCCACACCCCCACCAGGGGCAACAATATCCTAAACCTAGTCATTACCAACATGAGTGACCGGTGTTCCACACCTGAAGCCAACTCCTCGTTGGTCCGATCCGATCATAAGCTAATCACCCTTGATATCCACATCCCACCCCACCCCCATTAAGGAAACCAAGGTAAAAAAGTTCTCCAAAGACAACTTCATGCTTCTTAAGACAGAAGTGGTGAACTTCATGTCACCCATGCAGATGGACAATAGAGTTACAAATGCTGAATCCTACACAAATGCATTCTATAAACACTTACATGAGTGCATGGATCGTGCTATACCAAACAGAACCAAGATGCTATCTTCCAAAAAAAAGAAGCCAATCTGGTGGTCCCCTGCCATAAACAAACTGTACAACAGAAGGAAGAAACTGTTGTAAAAGAGACTAAAATACCATGAGTGGAGGAGCTCCCTGATCAACCTCAGTAAGAAGCTGAGAGCCCTTTAAGATCCTCCAAAGCTAGCTATGAAAATAAAATTGCCACTAATTCTAAGGACAACCACAAAGCATTCTATAGCTATGTCAAGAATCTCGATGGTAACACCCAGATCTGCTCTGAGTTACAGCACAACGGCATGAAAATTACTGAACCAACTGATATTGCCAACATCCTGGCAGGTAGGTTCAGTGCTAAACTTACTCCCCCCCCTCACTCCCTAAAGTGCCCATATCTATGCAAGAAGAATGCAGAGTCCCTGTAATCACAACTGCACAGGTAAAAGCTGCACTCTCTAAAGCCAAAAACACAGCATTCATGAGACCAGACAACATCCCAGGCTGCATTTTACATGAACTTCAGAACAAACTGGCTCCCCACCTAAGCACCATGTTCAGTAATAGCCTAGCATCAGGCTTTGTGCCCACTGAATGGCACACAGCAACAGTTATCCCACTCCACAAAGGGCAGCCACTACTAATCTCGGGAACTATTGCCCTATTAGCCTGACGAGCCTGGTCTGCAAGACCATGGAACCCATCATCATAGAACTCATAAACAAAGACATTGGTAACCTCCAAACTCTGGATTCCACCCATTTCGGGTTTGTGAAAGGCAGATCATGCCTCCTGAACCTGATTGACTTCTTTGAGGAAGTCACCAAAGCCGTAGATGAGGGTGGTTCACACAGCCTATCCTGACCTCGACAAGGTTTTCAACACCATCCCCCATTCTGGAATTATAGCTAAACTCACTAAACTAGGTATAAATCCCTACATCACAAGATGGGCTGCCAACTGGCTCACTGACAGAACCCACACTGTAAAAGTTGCAGACTCCAAATCTGACCTCAAACCAGTGACAAGTGGAGTACCACAGGGTTCAGTCCTGGGAACTCTCCTGTTTGGTATCTACTTCTCTGAAGTACAGGCTAACACAGAAGGCCTCTGGCTAATGAAGTTCACAGATGACTGCAAACTAGGAGCCATAATCAAGTCCCCAAATGATGTGGACATCCTACAGAAGGGCCTTGCTGAGACAGATGCCTGGTGTCAGAGCCATGGCCTCAAGCTCAATGCCAAAAAGTGCAGTGTCATCCCTCTTTGGTAAAAACTCTGTACCCATGAACTACCACATAGGCAGCAATCTACTTAACACCGAATGTGTGATAAGAAACCTTGGGACCCAGGTGGACAGTAGTCTCTCCTTTGATAGTCATATTGCCACAGTAGTCAGGAAGTCCTTCTACGTGGCACACCTCATCATAAAAGGGTTCTCATCGAGGAAAAAAGAGGTCATTGTTCCCCTCAACTCGACACTCATCAAAGCTAGTCTTGTCCCTCTCTTAGTTTTTAACATATGTATATACATAGTATAGTCCAATGAGAGCTTTTCCTGTAGGTTTTGTCCAGCGAGCGAATTAGTAATCCACTAATTGCCCTGCCTGCTGTGGTTGAACCTGCTTATACTAACCTGCCCCCAGAGTGGTTTTCTTTTTTCCTTTTTACTGTAACAAACCTATTATAGCCCAGGGAGCTTCTCGTAGGTTTGTCTGGACAGTACAGTATTTCCATTTGACCTTAGTGCTACCTGCTGAGGACTAAACAAATTTCGCCCCTCGATTGGGCTCTGCCATATGAATAACACAGCAATTACATTTTTATGCTCGTATAATTCGGCAATATTTCATAAACATCCTACAGAGCTTTTACTCGCTAGCGGCTACTTCCGCCTGGGTTCAAAAGCGGTTTAATTTTTCACATTAGCCTCTGTCTACTCAATCCTGTTCTCTGGTACTGAGCGCTGCACTCCCTGAACCAAGTGTTACTAAAGGATGTCATTGTTGGGCTAATTTGTGCTGCAATTGTCATTATTTGGTATTTTGTACATTATAATATTTATGACCGTGTAGGGTTGTATCACTGCTGAATACTTTGCTTCCGTTTCCTCTTTGCTGTATTACATTTTAAATTTAAATATTACTCTGGAAACTACAATATGCTTACGACTATGTACTTTGCATTGCATTACTGTTAAACTACTTGGTTCTTTTCTTTTCCTTTTGTCCAAAGGATAACTACCTTTTTTAGTATTTCTATATTAGTTAATTTTGTATAGTAGTCAGATACTTCATGACGTTTGATAGCAGTTAATAATTGGTATAGCAGTTAGATACTTCATGTCTTTGATAGTAGTTTAATATTTGATGATTTTGTTTGCAGTAGCCACATTTGTATTCCCTGTCTATGCCATATATTTGAATGTATTTGATTTGATAAACTGAATACCATGCTAACAGTCTACTCCATCTTTACTCCACTTAACTGCTGACTTGCACTCCTCCACCTTCAATTTTTCCTTCCTCTCCTGCACAGTCCTTAACCTAGTAGGCTAATTCATTTTCATTCTTTCTGTCTCTCATTTCAGCTCCCATGCCTTGTGTTAAGACACAGCTTGTTCCTCTATTGAGTTACCTGACAAGGATTTTGAAAACCAACTGAACTCAAGAGAAACCTATCCTTGAAGCCCCACAGGAACTACCTAGACTGTCTGTGGTCTGCCTCACAGTGTAGGTCTTATCCTGGAGTATCTTTAGGATTAAAATATAAGTTGTGAATGCCTTCATGCAATATTAATTGTGAGTGTATTAAATATATAGTAATCTGTAAGGACCAGCACACTCGCGGACCTACCCCCCTGACCTTGGTCTTAAACATTCCCCCCCAGCTCCTATCCTAGTGGAGCTGGTGCTCTCCCTTCTTTCACCGCTAGAGGGCAGCACACTACATGCCATGGTAAACTATCTTTTACTGGCAGTAGAAATCCACTAGAACTGTTGTCCAGCCTTTCTCTGTTATCCCTGCATCTATTTTTTTTGACTCAAGTAATTATCCCTTACCCAACGCAAAGTTGATGAGCAGGGTCTTATCCTGGTTAGAGTGAGAGCTTCAGAATCTAGACAAGCCCTTATCAAGCATTACCATAGCTACTGGTTCTTCTCCTTTTTTAACTCTCTGCTTAAACTCCCATCCCTGCTCCAGCATCAGTTACAAATTTGCTCCCCATCTTTCAGTTTAGTAGTACTAGAAAATTTTTCTTACCTTTCCTTTAACCTGTAGAATTTAGTCTCTCTGTTGAACTGATTGCCTCTCAACCTCTCTCTGCTCCAGCCCGCTCCGTTCGCCCTGCGGGCTCACTCTGCTCCCCTACCCTACCCCCAATTCCCACCCACCCCCAGTGTCCCTACACTTATACTTCCCTAACCGCACCCTCTCTCTCTTCCAACCTATCCCATACTTTCACCTCCTCCATTACACTTGAGTCACAGCCCCGTCACAACCCCTATTCACTCCTAAGCCACACCTTATAATATCTTACCAAGTTCAATATGCTCATAATCTACTTCAAATTAGTATTCTCCTCTTTTCCCTTCCCTTATTTCTACATCACCTTTTTCCCATTCTCCTCAATCCTCAGACTTATTATTTAAACAAAATGCATCTAGCTATTCTAACAAAGGTAACTCTTGCATTTTTACTTTCTACTATCTTGACCTCAACCTACCTTCTTACCATCTATGAAAATCTTCACTACTACCATCTCAACTTCCCCCTAAAGCAAACAGCAAGCAACACTCATATAGCCCCTCATAGTCATACAAATATAACATCCAGTCCCAGCTATCTACTTCCAAAATACCATAGACCTTCCCACATTAAATATAACAGACCTACTATAAAGAAAGAAAAACCTCAAACTCACCTTAAGTATAACTCATTAACAAAACTAAATAACCCATCCTTAAAAGAAGGTGACATTCACCCCAACCCTGGTCCTGCCAACCCCATTATCCATTCAATTCACCCTAAACCTCATAACTCTCTCTTAATAGGACACCTAAATATCCAAAGCATTAATAATAAAATAGCCCACCTCCGCGCCATTCTAGATATTTACTCCTTTGATATCCTCTGCTTCACTGAAACTTGGTTAAAACCAGAAACTAAAGATAATACAATCATTTCCTAAGGCTATAACTTACTTAGACAAGATCGTACTAAGCGGAAAGGGGGTGGAGTAGCAGTTCTATTTAAAGATGGGCTTCATATCTCTACCCTACCTTATAATCCTACCCAGGATAGTAATGTAGAAGTTCTCATCTCCAAACTCCAAATTAATTCTAAGAAATCTTTATATATTATCTGTATTTACTTACCCCCAGGAAACAACATCTCTACAATAGAGACCTTACTAAAGTGGGCATCCTCTACATACCCCCAAGAAACTATAATACTAGGTGACTTTAACATTAACTGGAAATGTGTTAGTTCAGAAAATCCTACTCCTCACATTAACCTCCACGGCTTCAGCCATCTATTACCTCTACAACCAGAATTAATAAACCCAATAAAAAAGAGAGTATCTTGGACTGGATACTTATAAACAAACAGAAAATTCTTATAAGGTAGGAACATTGCCAGACAATGTAAGTGATCATTTTTTAACCTACATTATAAGAGAAAAGAAGGATCTCCCCAACTTCCCCACCTTTACGATAGCTCGTTCTGCCAAACACTTTAACTCAGAATTATTTCAAACTGAACTTAATGCCTGTGACTGGAAGCCTTTAAAAACCCTTCCACTTGAAGAGGCCGTAAAGTATTTTAACTCTAAATTCCTATCCATCCTGGATACGCACACTCCTAAACATTCCATTAGAATTAAGTACAACCCAGCCCCATGGCTCTCTAATGAAACCAGACAACAAATCCTGCTTAGAAACAAAGCATGGGCTAAATGGAGAGCAAACAGAAACATCTTTGATCAACTACATTTTAGGCAACTGAGAAATACTACAAAAAAGGCAATACTTACAGATAAAAAGAACTACTACTGTAAACTACAGCAAACACACCAAACCAATCCTCAAAGATTTTGGGCTAGTATCAATAAACTCCTTTCTCCAGGCCACTTTCAAACACCTACCCCTCTTGATGCCAATCCAAATACCCCCCATCTAACTGCCAATACCTTTAACTCTTTTTTCACTGATTCCATGCAATCTCTTACTAGTCAACTTCTAACCTTCCCACTACCCCACTAGGATCTCTACCTTCATTTAAACTACAACCCATCTCTACTACTCTCATCTATAAATTCATTCAAAATCTCAAGCCATGTACTCCTTCTGCTGACCAACTACCATCACAATATCTCCAAAAAGCAGTCAAAGCTATCGCCTACCCTATATCTATCCTCATAAATAGAACAATCACAGAGGGAACCATTCCAACTGTGTGGAAAATATCCCATATTATACCCCTACACAAAGGAGGGAATTCAACTGACTACTCAAACTACTGGCCCATAGCTCTTTTATCACCCTTCGCAAAACTTTTGGAAAAATATATTCACAAGCAATGTTTACATCACCTGACACAGAATAACATAATAGCAGACTGCCAACATGGCTTTAGGCCATCTCATAGTACCACTACTGCCCTTTTATCCTTTATAGATACCATTAATAGAAACCACAATAAAAACATCCCCTCATCTGCACTCTTCATCGATCTTTCGAAAGCTTTTGACATGGTAAACCACACCCTCTTAATCAATATTCTTCAATCCCTTTCCTTTGACTCTCAGGCTGTTAAATGGTTCAGCTCCTACCTCTGTAATAGGCAACAGGCAGTTCTCTGGGAAAATAAAATTTCATCTGTTCTGCCAGTGACCCTCAGAGTCCCTCAAGGATCTATCCTTGGACCACCACTCTTTTCATTATTTATCAATGACCTCCACATAGCAATTCCTCAAGCCACCTGCATTCAATATGCAGATGATTCAACACTTGTGTGCTCAGCAAACTCCCTATCAGAACTATATTTGCTAACTCAAACTGTTTTTAACACTGTAGAAACATGGTTTACAAAACGCTGCCTCCTCCTTAATGCCAAAAAAACAAACTCCTTCTCTTTTCCCCCACTACCAAGTCTGCCCCCATAGACTTCTCAGTTTCTTCCAGTAATGGCACTGTCATATCCCCTGACTCTACTACTAAACTACTAGGAATAACCATAGACAATAACCTTACTTTTGATTACCATATAAATAACACCATTAAAACAGTAAACAGAAAAATAGGCTCCTTATACAAAATAAAACCTTTCCTAACTCCGGTAGCCAGAACCAGAATTGCTCATTCCCATCTAATCTCTACTCTTCTGTATGCATCAACTATTTATACCAGCTTAAAGAAACATAATCTTAACAGACTTACAACCTCCTACAACAACATCGCCAGATTTGCCACTGGTAATCCCTTTAGAACCCACCACTGTTTGAATCTTCAGCAACTAGACTGGCTTGAATTCCAAAACCAACTCACTACTGCCCAACTTTCAATTGCCCACAAAATATTTTACCAACCCAAAGCCACCCCTATACTCTCCAATCTTCTTATCCCCTATAAAAATCTGAATTCCCTACGTTCTTCTGGCAAACTCCTCGCAACCATAATAAAATCTAATAACATGGCTGGTGACTCCTTTTTTACTAACACAGCTGGAAAGAACTGGAACCTGCTACCTACTGAACTAACCCTAATAACATCATTGCCTCTCTTTAAACAAAAACTTAAAAAACACCTCAAAATTCACTGGTTATGCCCTTGTAGCAATCCTGACTAACTACCCTCTCCCATCTCTATACTTTACTTCTCATTTCCTTACAAACTTCAAAACTTCTAAATTATTAAACTTGCAAGCAAGTCTTGCACTGTTTTAAACTCTACTCTATATACAGTTAAATAAGATTCTATAAGAAGTGAAAACTTCCTTATGTTAACTTACTGTGCTACTTTCTTGCACTGCTCTTTATGAATATATATTATTTACTGTTGCCTTTCTAAGTGTAAATACTTTTAGCATGTTAAAATTTTTCTTTTAATTAATATCCTTTTTAAGGATGGAATTACATTTTAATTGTTAATATATATATTTTTTTCTTTCTGTTATCTTGTTGGAGCTTTTCTCCCTGGGCCTCTACTCAAAATGGAAATATATCCAGCTAGACCAGCCCGGTTAACAAATGTAAAATAAAAATAAAATAAATAAAAACATTATAGAGTACAATGCTCCTTTTGGAATGTAACTCACAAGACATCTGCAGCAGCTGGAAAGGCCAAAGATGTACCTCACGAAGAGGATTACTGGCCTCAAACAAAAGACCTACACTAACCATCTCAAAAAACTCCAGCTTTACTCCATAGCATATTGCCTGCTCTGAGGTGATCTCTGCCTAACATATAAAGCTATGTCAAACCAGAGCTGTTGGACATGCTACACCTAAAGAAATCCCAGTTCCTCTAAGCTACTTGCTCTAGGTGCTTAAACCTTGTCACCACAATAAACAGGACATGCTGGAGGGATAGATTCCTGTCCCAGAGACTTAACATACTCTGGAACAGACTACCCATCTGTCACACAAAGTTCTTCATTAGCACTCTTCAAGAAAAATCTTGATCAGTGGATGGGAAATAGGAACTACACCCCGGGGATCATGTCTCTGCCTCTGCTTGACAGTGGCACAGGAAAATGACTTTCTTGGGTGGTGTAAGCCAGGGAACCTTGTTGGCTAGTCTTACGTAGGCCCTTAGGCCGATCGCCTAGTACCTTCCTATGAACCTATGAAATGGTTATTTCATGTTAATTGTGTTATAAAAATGTTATCAGTAATTTTGAGATAGGATTAAAGCAGTAAATTAAAAAAAATGTAGACCAAGTAAAGACCTTTAGATTGTATTTACTGCATCAATGCCCTGGGTGGGTTGAATTTATTTATCCAGGAAACATATTCATAAATGAAAACCTAGAATATGATGATTATGCAACTATGGGTTTGTGGAAGCAAATCCCAAGGAAAATAAAGGGCAGGATTCACAAAGCCTCCATGTAAGAGTTACAAGTCTTACACGGAGGCTGCAGTTAAACGGAGTGATGTCAGCATGCCATGCATATTCATGAGGGCATGCTGACTCACACCCAAGGCTAACACGGTCCGTGTAAGAAAGTAGGGGGCGTGTCCACAGGGCGAGTCCTGCAAACAGACACGCCCCCAGAAGAGTCACAGTCCCGAAAGTAAACCCCCACGAGCGAGTCCGTGTAAATGTCAACAAACACAACACAACACATGCCCCCACAGACTATAAACATAAAATGTAAAAATGAACAGTTATTTTTTTTTTATAATATTTAAAAATGTTTGCCCGTAATTACACTCATTTGCGCAGGTGTGCCCTTCGCTCAGCCACAGTTAGCAGTCAGTGGAAAAGTTCAAAATATGCAAAGTAAGCCAAGAAGCAATAGTGTAGTGGTAGAGATGTCGGCTGAAGAGGAGGCAGTCACGGTTCGTGCCCCAACAACATCAATTTTTTTTTTTTTTAGTGAAATAATTTATTTATTTATTTATTTATTTATTTATTTATTTATTTATTTTATTTTACATTTGTTAACTGGGAGAGTCCTACTGGATACATGTCCATTTTCAGTGGAGGCCCGGGGAGAAAAGCTCCAGGCACAAAACAATCCCCTGACATATATGTACAGATATATAATTATATTTTATGTAGAATGTAATGAAATGGGCCATGTATTTTGAAGAAATGTGAGACAATAAAAGATAAAAAAATGTCAGAAGTGACCTTAGCTGAGCTACGCTCTAACAAGCTGAGTATGTCTGCCCATAGGTGAGCAGTGGTTTAACAGGTGTAAACTGAGTGCCCGGGGTTGAGCAGTGCTTTAACACGCTGCAACCGTGTGCCTGTAGCTGAGCTGAGCGTAATATGCATGCTGACAGCCAAATGACGCGTAAACCAGCGTAATCCATTTGCACGGAGCTGCGCACCGCGCCAACACGCTTACCGACAGGCAACGTTGAGCAAGATGTATCAAAACTGCATTTACACAGACACACCTCCTAGCCTGTGTAGACAGTCATAAAATAAAAAAGCAATGGCCAGGCTCGAACTCAGGGTACCATGCACCATAGTCAAAGCACTGAACCACTAAGCCATGACAGTTGCTGTTTGAAATGCAGTAGTAGCTGATATATAGGAATGAATGGAAAGAGAAGCATGACAAAGCAGATTTTGTGAAGCTGATACATTTCCAAAATGGCCAATCACAGATAAGTGCAGGAAAAATGGCATATATAAGCCCCATAGGCGGGAATACACAGCATAACTGATTGTGGAACCTACTTGCAGTCAGGATGTCAGGTGTAGGAGAGGGTAGTTGCTTCCGAGCACAGAGGTGGGGCATTGAGGAGTCCAAATATATGGTTTGACTCCTTGTCCACGATCATGAGGCCCAACTCATGCAGGGCCAGGTCCTGTGGGGAGCATACAAGGCTGAGGCATGGGACCGGTTGGCACATAATCTCACCAGTGCCACAGGAATACCAAGGACTGGTGAACAGGTCCATCTCCACCATGTGGACCTGAAGAGACAGAAGCAGGGCCAACTGAACCATTGGATCCAGGAGGCCCAGCAAATGCCCAACGCCCCACTACTGAGTAAGTTACATGTAATTATTTATGTAAGAAATTAATCTAGCTGATATTATGGAAATGTGTATTCCAATATTACTTCATTTATATTACAGCTGCAGGTGTCCGTTCTGCGAATCGTCGAGCCTATGCACCACCAGGCAGGTTAGTAAATCTCTTCCTGTAACTGTTAAAAAATATAAGTATGACAGCTTGCAAAAGAGTGCAGTGTAGTCACTTATTAATAAAAACTGCAAGTAACAGTGTAAGAGAGATTCTGCCAGTACTGTGTGATTACATAAGTGTGATGCAGCCTGTAATCTAGAAAAGAAAATGAAACAAGTCTGAAATAAAGATGTTCCACCTGTAATGTAATAGTATATAACCTGCAGCAGGCTGTAAATTACAACTACACAAGCTGAGTACAACACGTGTGAAATATATCCCCGTTTAAAATCTGAAACATGACACAAGTGAGACTGTTGGAAAGGATTGTTGTAACCAAGTAAAACATGTCAATAAAGCCTAGAATTAAGTACCATCCTGAATTGTAAAAATAAAACAAGTGAGAGTGTGAGAAATAGGTATGAATCCACCAAGAAAGTTGTAATAACTCCTGAATTAAGTATACTGCAGTCAGTACAGAATGAAATGAATGTGACAGGCACAACCAAAGACTGAAATGTGTGCAATAAAGTACTGAAGCTGGAATGTGTATCCCACAGTTTGGATATGTTTCTGTACCTTTGCAATATGCAGATAGCATGGTTGTATGAAATACCAAACATCCACAGTTGTCTAGAGCCATATAAATGAAATGTAGTAGGATGCTGTAGCTGAACAGAGCCAGATATGAATGTGTATGAATACAAATGCAATGTATATTAATGTAGCAGTAACATTCCCATCACCAACATGCCTACGTTTACACATAGGAAATTGTAGCCAGACCTAAAAGCTGTATATATCTGCAGCTCGTAGAAATGTACAGAATATGTATAGTTATTTGAAGTTGTTAATGAAATATTTCTTCACCCTACCCTATAACCACAAATAATCCATCTCACATGAAATGGGTATGTGTATTCACAATTAATTCCCCTGGACATTTGTCCTGTTGGTTCATACATATTTGCATGTACGTTGGTGCATGTGCCCTGTTCATACATCCAAACCTGATGGCCTGTTGCCATCAATCAACCCTGCATGCGGTTGGATTGTGTATTTTTGTTCAAATTATGCATGTGTTATGCTTGCTGTTCAATGTCTTGAATATATGGGTGTTTGGTTAATGGGAATACTAATGCATGCTGTTACAACTAATTGTGAATGGTATTGTTTGTTACTAACCCACACCATCCTAAAATATTGCAAAACATAGGACGACAGGGAAGGCGGGTTCCAGCGGACCCACCTCTCCCACCTCAGCTGGCGAGTGCACCTGGCACTAGTGCCCAGACTGGACCCTCCTCCAGTGGCCCTGTGCCACCTGTGGGTGGAAGCACTGCAGGGGATGGGGCTTGTCCCCCCTCTGCAAGTGTGGCCGGAGGAGACCAACCACTCACCCTCTGTAGTGTCCGGACTGTGGTGCATAGGGAGATCAGGCATTCTGTGCTTGAGTCCCTACGCCAGCTTGAGGCATGGGTGGCACAACTCATGGGTGTGCCTGCTGCCTGTCCTACACAACCCCCAGCACAGCCCCATCCTGAGCAGTGAAGGCACAGTGGCAACTGCTCATGGGTGGGAATCTCAGTTCCACTGTTGCCATCTGTGGGCTCATGGGCTCGAGATATCCAAACATCCGTCCCCGTCAAATGTGTTTCCCCCCATGTGTCATACACCACCCCTGTATGCGTCTTGCTTGTCTTGTCTGTTAAACTCCCCTACCTACCTGCCCAACTATACCTACTACCCATACCTAACATTCCACTCTCACCTGAAAAAAAAAAAAGGGGCACTCTGTTCCCACAAAAAAATTACGCCCCATACATAGCTGCCCATTTTGCAGACATGTCTGCTAGACATGTGAACTGGCAATTACAATTGGCTGTACAACACATTTTGTTGTCCTCACCCCTCTCTCAGGGGTGGAAGGTTGCAAATTTCACACCAAATTACACATGTATGCACAGCTGTTGCTGATAAAGAAATGGGCAGCTGTGGGCCTTTCCTACACCCTTCCTGCAATTTCCAAGCTTGTTTTCCCTACTGTCCTACCCTCTTTGTGACCCCTTTTTCACCACTTTCCTGTCTCCCCATTTTCATTTCTTTCAAAGAAATTAGCGCAGGCGTGCGTAAGAGTAAGCACTTTTAAGTAGTTGTAAGCGGGTACGTGCTTGTGTGCGCTTAGCTACGTGTGTGTGCGTGAAGCTAAATGCCAGTGCGCATGCATGAGCTCCGCGCAAACCAGTGCTAACCCGCTTACAACTGCTTAAAAGTGCCTTAGTCACTCTGAATGACAAGGCCTGTAGTCTGCATTGAAGCAAAATAAAATCCCACTGTCAGTCCCGAACCCAGGACCTTGGAAACAGTAGTCTGCATGACTTACCACTAAGCCATGACTGCTATATAAGAACATTGTGCTAAAATAAATATATCATGAAATAGTAGGAATGAATGTAAAGGGAATATAGGAAGTCTAGTACACAAAGCATGTCATGTATATTTAATGTCACATTTAGTGGATTTGTATAATAGTACTGTGTGAAGAGAAACAGCCACACACACACATATACACAGTAGTAGTAGTCTTAGGTGTCAGTTTACATACACACTTAGAAGAGGAAACTGGAGAAAGGAATACGCAGGTTACACTACCACATGCATTGCAGTGTCTACAACACAACCTGAAATATAAGAGAGATAGCAACCTTTACACTCACAGAACAGTGTCCACAGCATACCAGCATGGTCCCCACCCTGTAAATCTGAAAGGGCTACACCTACCTAACATACCTTTTTATAGAACTGTCCTGAAATCACAGTGAGAACTGCAATCACTACACAACAGGCTGCATGCAATTAGCAAATGCTGGCTAGCAATTGGTGCAGAGGCCATCACATGGACATATGCAGATACCTACAAAAGCATCCTGTACTCCCAGTCCATACATGCAATACTTTCATTGCACCCTCTGGAGGTAGAGAGAGAGAGAGAGAGAGAGAGAGAGAAATAAACAAAAAAAAAATTTAAAAATTAACACTACAAAGCTGTCATCACTACCTGACACTGGCAAGCCAGACTTAAGGTGGCAAGTGGAGCAGCAGCAGGACACATCAGAAAGGCAACACAATCAGCTGTGACAAACACAGGTAATGTAAAGTAACAATATAATAGTCTACACACTGTGAACCCTCCATATGTGTTATTGGTCTGTATCTATGTATATGAAGATGTGCATAGGGCAGGGGACATACTGCAACTGTCACTGAAGGCTGTACATACATATGTATGTGAAGGTAATTACGTGCACATATCAATGTAGGTTGTAGTGCAATGTACAATGTAGGTTGTACAGTAATGTATGTTTACCAGTATGTTAGTGTGTGTATACATATGTGTAAATAAGCATGTTTATAGATATATCTATCATATGTATACGTATGTATATCAATATATGTATGTATATATATATATATAAATATATATATATATATATATATATATATATATATATATATATATATAATATGCATATATGTATACATAGATAGAGAGGGATGTAGGAATACATAGACAGATATAGATAGATAGAATATGTACATACATATATATGTAATACACACATACATATATAGATATATGTAGATACATATACATAGATATACAGATCTGTCTACAGATATGTCTGTATATGACTATCTCTCTCCCTCACTGTCCCACCCCCTCTCTCACTCTCTCCCCCTCTGTCTCCCTCTCTCTCTCTCTCCCCCACTCTCTCCATATCTATATCTATATATCTATATATATATATATATATATATATATATATATATATATATATATATATATATATATATATATATATATGTAGATATATATATATATATATATATATATATATATATATATATATATATAGATATATATATATATATATATATACTGAGTGAGGCACATGTGTGCAGATGTATTGCAACAGGTGCCTGGTGACAAAGGCATGGAGTGAACACCAGTGTGGATACTGGAGTACCATACCCCATTCCAAATCACTTACACCAGTAACCACCACATACGTGCTTGCCTGCCCACCACTGCATGTGTCAGGGGGGAACAGGGGCAACAAGTGTACAATAGGCTCCCCATTGATATTCACGGTGGCACACTAGTCCTGTAATACCTGTACATGGTATGTGTCAGCAGACATGGTATGTCAGCTATGGACATGTAGGTCACTGTACCCCTCCACACCACACAATGTCCTCCACGGTATGTACCACCCATGACAGCTACAGATATGGAGAAGGACACAGTCATACATAAGAAACTGTGACAATGCACTCAAACACATTACCAATGCAGAGTGACTGACAAGACCACAGAGCGCACCCATGCTACCTACATAGAGGTTACCACTGCTTGATATACATAGTTAAGTCACACCCATGGCAGTTGTCCAGCAACCATGGTAACACCTCACAACATCCACAACCTAAATGACCTATGTGTGTCGTCCTTGTCACCGCAGTAAAGAGCACATGGTGGAGGTACAGGTACCTACCCACAGATAAGACATACCCTGGGGTAAACCACACAGCATTAAGAAGCAGGACTCCCCATGAGTAGATGTCAGACATACCTCTGCTGAATGTTATGCAGATAGGTAATATGCCATATGAGTCACCCTGTGTAACTGTGTGACAGGAGCAGGTACGATCACATCACATGTGTCACAAGGGGCAGGGTAGCATAACAGTATGCTGCTGTAGTCGCAGGGCCAATAGCATACTACCTACCTAAGACACAATGCACACCCACGAACCCATTGCAAACCAACTATGTGAGGTGGAATGAGTGTGCCAGTGACTGGGTGCATGTTATGTAATGGTGTGATTGATCACCATGACTGTCTGTCTATCATGGTAGTGTGTGTCCTTGGTGTGAGGCCATAGACAGATGTGTGAGGTATTGCGGTCCAAACATACTACATTACCATATGTTGTGCTGTGTTACCCTGTATGTGACTGTGGTGTAGGTAGGGTTATGGCAAGTAAGAGTAGTGTGCATTACCAGTGAAATATGTAACATGCATGGGTTGATAATGTTCCCCATACAGTACCTTGATACGAACGCCCAGTGTTTGTTAGGTGGTGCATTGGACCCAAATCAGTGTGCTGACTGCTGGAGTTTAGTAGTTTGTCGTATGGAGTGTGCCAAGTACTGTTGCACAGTTGTTGGCTGAGCACTGATATCTGGACATTTACATGTGTATCCACCAATAGACAGACAGATGCTATATACGGGAGTTAAGTTATATCACTACAGTCGAGTATTATGTGTATTATGTGTGCCATATTTTGCTGACATATATTGCTGACATCCTTTTCTTTTCTTTTTCAGGCCTATGGTTCACCAGCGTAATCCTACGTACTCCGCTGCTGAAGATGAGGAGATACACCAGAGCCTGGTGCAGGATTTCACAATACTCTTTTCCCGCACCAGCCAAAATCAGCAGGAGAGGGCTTCACTGTGGCAAGACCTGGTCCGTCGGGTAAATGACATAGGCACGCACAATCAGACATTTGAGCAGGTACGACATCACTGCAGTGATTTAATTAGAAATGTCCATCAGCGTGCGTCAGATATCCACAGGCAACAGCTTGCCACAGGTGGTGGGGGGGGCTATACATCCCCCCTCACCAGACTGGAGGGACTACTCCTAAGTGTTGTGGCTCCAGCCCACCAGCAACAACAACAGCAGCATACATGCATTATGATGGAGGCTGGAGCCACACAGCAGCATGACTCGGAGCGTGCAGGTAATATGCCATATGTATAGTTGACTGTTCTGTACACTGGTAGTTAATGCATGTGTGAGGTGTGTCCTCTGTTTGTAGCTGTTATCATGGCAATTATTCTGCAAGTGTGATATTTTCAATATCAGCAGCTGACCTGTGAAAGCCAACTGTTGTACTACTGAACTGTATCATACTCACAGTATCAATGGCACAGTTGTGCCCACTGACATTAATCTTCTCATTTCTGCAGGTCCCTCTGGTGTAACAGCAAGGCAGCCTATCCATGCTGGTGAGTGTGTAATAACAATACCTGTAATACCCTTGCTACTAATAGTAATAATAGGCTCAATCAGTAGTGCTCTGTGTTTGCATGCAGGTGTGTTTGTGTCTGTGTGTTGATATCTCACATACTGAGGAGTGTGCATGTGTGCATGTGTGCATGTGCACCTGCGTGCATGTGCACGTGTCCATGTGTGCATGTGCACCTGCATGCATGTGTGCATGTGTGCATGTGTGCATGTGCATGTGTGCATGTGTGCATGTGCACCTGTGTGCATGTGTGCATGTGTGCCTGTGTGCATCACTGGTAACATTGTGTACACATTGTAAACCGTGTTTCCTGTCTTACTCCCACAGGTTCTGGTGCTGCTCTGGTGTTGTGCAGCAGGGAACCTGAATCAGCTGCCATGGATAGTGATAATGATGATACCTGTGTAATGGCACAGGGAGGTGTGCCAGGGTCCATCATTGGTCAGCCAATTGACAGTACACAGCTGTCGACCCCATCAATGCGCACAGTCATCCTGCCAATACATCCTTTGTCACCAATGTCCCTAGGTGATGGACAGGATACAGTGGGCATTGACCAGGGTAATGTGGTATCAGTGGCACATGCATCCCCACACAGCAGCCATGGTCAGGGTCCTGACATGGTACCACACAGGCAGATGTCCAGGGGTTCTCGTGGGAGCATCCATGGGCGTACTGCCCCTGTTAGACATGCCCACAGAGGTCTTAAAACCTCAGCTATGTTTCGGGCTGTAATGCAGGCACAGTCATGTATGGAACGGTACACCAGACAGTGTCTGAGGGAGCTGAGAGCATGTCGCACAGACATGAATGACAGTATGAGTGACATTGCGGCTGCTATCTGTAATTTCACCAAGGTCATTGACAGACATTGGGGGGACACATTCGATCTGTTCCACAACTACATGTCCATGAGCCAGGGCAATGGTGGACGGTTGAGGCGTCAACATGGGTGTATGCCAGCAACAGCAGCAGCTGGCAGTCATCATGGACGACAACAGGGCCACAGCTGCTCCCATAGTGCCAGCAGCAGCCCCAGCAATGCTGGGTCTGTGCTGTCCTCAGACCACTCCAGGAGACCACGTGCACGTGGCTCTGGACAGTCCCAACAGGGACCTGTCTCCAGACACCAACCACCTGCTTCTGATGACAGTACCCAGTCTGGCTTAGTACCGGATACGGTCCATAGCACCCCTGCCAGACGCAGGTACTGTGTCTGTGGCCAGAGACACTGATCTGTATGACCTGGCAGGTACAGTCTGTGGCTGTCCACACACACCAGTATATGGCAGCCATGAGGTTGATCTGTGTGCATGCATACACACATGCGAATTGATAACACCTAGGGTTACCTCATACATGCACACACTGCATCAACATTGCCCCACCTTGTACTGCTGTCCCTCACCAACACACACACACACATACATGTCAATTGGTTGTATCAGTGGCAGACTCAGGCATACCAAGTACACACCCTGTGCATATGATGAAACTGTGCCACCTTCTGCAATCTGTAACATCGGTGCAGGAACAGGTTAACATGTTGCTGATGCACAGGGTGACTATATAGAAGTGTAGTAATAGTATCATGTTGTCAACAGTACAGTGTAATGATATCATTGTGGGTATATCCCAGCATGCCTGATGCAGTAACAGTATGATTGTCTTGTATTATTTTGTACACCCATAGTAATTACCATAGTGTAATGTCTGCACATCTTTGCATACTGGTGGTAAGGCTGTCAACAGAATGCCACATACATAGGTAGCACAGGGGATAAGAAAATGAAAGAATTGATACTCAGTGAAGGACATGCACACTGAAAGTTGCATGCTATCCACAGTCGACTCTGCAATGAGGATGTTTGAGGATGTTGATATCTGTGCAGTAGTACACAACAGGTTCAGGACCCACAAGAGCACCCTAGCACTAAGGTCACACCTCATACCATGCTTGACAGCCCCAACACACAGAACTAACTATGACAGGAGTGAGAGTCCCCATAAATGTCAAGGATACTGTGGTGGCAGGACAGGTAGCATACATCCTATTAAGTCTGGAACCACTGAGTGATGGCTCAGGGTCTGTTATTTGACATGTGTATTAGTTCAGGTATGAGCACCTGGGTTTCTGTCCGGTTATTCTACATTATGACGGTACATGGCCTGTACACTTGTGGGAGGTGAGGCTGGACCCTGGCCATCTGACCTGTGCATTCCTGGGTACAGGCTTATAGTGCCTGCATATTTGCACTGTTACCTACTGGACGTGGTACACCTTGTTTGTTGTAGCATAGACTACATCCAGGCCTGCTGACTGTAACTTTGTTTGTATGCATGTTTGCTTGTTATTACCCTGGAACACTGATTCCACCTGCAATGCAGATATACAATGCCTCTGTGGATCCCTAGTGACATCTGTATTGCTTACTGTACTTATGTCCATGTCTCACTTGACAGAACATCAGTGTTTGTCCTGTTTGCATGTACGTTGCCTGTAACACATTGCATACGACTTACCTGGCATTTGCTCACAAAAGCATTCCTATATGCCAGCGCTAACAAATCAGAAGCACTACACCCTCACATACTCACCTTGTGTACCTTGTTCCCCATTGGCCCTATGTGTTGTTAATTATCATGGAATTCACAATACTATGGTAGCATGTGCAAAGGTCACTTGTCAATCACCTCTCTGGTCCAGTTGTTGAATATGTGAGTCATGTGGCAATGTCACAGCTGCCTCATGTACACAGACAACCCTCTCCCCTTCCCATGAACTTACAACACATGTGAGAGATGCAACCACATAGCCAAACTGGGGGCTAAGCTCTCTTACCTCAGTACTGGCATAACCTGTCAGGTGGCGTGTGATACTACGGTGACTACAATACCAGTCTCACATGGACCTACTCCGACAGCAATCCAAACACATAAACACACAGGAACATTGTTAGAGCCTCAGAATAGCATCCTGCCTGAGCAGCAGACACCTCCGAAGCTGGCACACAAGCAATCTTTATGGCGGAACAGAGCACGTGCAACACATAGCTCACAAAGCCTGTGTGCCGAACAGTCACAGCCTGTAGGGCTAGACAACACACCTGCTACAGTTGTAATAGGTACCTCTATCATCAGGTACACTGAGGTCCCGCTCACCAGGCTGAACAAAGAGAAGGTCACGGTGTTATGCCTGTGGGCACTATGATCCACCACATAACACAAGCATACAGGTCAGTCCAAGGCATGTACACATATGACTCAGTCATTGTCCATGCCAGTGTGAATGACCTGTGACGTACCTCCCTGGACTACATGATAGGGGACATAGAGGGGCTCTCTGAGCATGTGGCACAGGCTGGTATGACCCTGACCTTGGTTAGCATCATACCCTCACCAAGAATGCTGCCACAATATGTAGACAGGATGATCAATGTCTACATTTGGCTTATGTTTCAGTGTCATTCAAAGGGTATCCAATGCCTGTCAGCATGGGATTACATGCTAGACAAGCCACGATGCTTTGCTAGGGACAGCTTGCACCTGTCACCCATGGGCCGTTGTATATTGGCAAAGGCTCTTGCTACACACATAGTGCCTTTTTATGCAGGGCTCAAATTACATAGCCACCTCCACAGGTATCACACGGGATAGGACACTAATAGTAATGCTACTCAATGCCAGCAGTGTAAACCTCAAGATGCATGCACTGGAAACTGTCCTTAGCATGGAGAACAGCAATATCTGTGAAGTAACAGATTCCTGATTCAAGGCTCCCAGGTGCACCCCATCACTGCCAGGTTATACCTCATACCATGCTTGTCATCCCCTACACATGCACCAAACCTGAACAGGGGGGAACTATCCAAAGGCACCACAGATACACACACCTCCAGGTTGGTGGCACAGCACAAAGCATCAGGGCCTATCCATGTGCAACTAACAGTGGGTTAGACTGCCTTCAGGTTCATAGCCTGGCACACACCACCCTCCCATACCCAGGAAACCCACTTGGCCTTCCTGACAACACTGGGAATATGACAGTCTCTACATACACCATTATATGGCTGGACTGCAACTACCCAAACATAGAGTGTGAGCATTACTCTAGCTCCAAGACCCTAGCAGAAAGGTTCCTAGCATGTAGTCACTGAATTGCTATGGAACAACTTGTTACCACTCCCACAACAGGTGAAAACATGCAGCACCTGTTCATCAACAACATGTGGACTATATGCTCCAGACCAGACGTGTATCCCTTGCTGGTAGGATGACACCATATACAACTCACACTGTATATTCACATACCACATGCAGCCCCTGCACAGAAAACCACAGTCATAAAGTTGTCTAATGCAAATTCCATGTATTCACATGAGGCAGGCTTCAGACATGGGAACTATTGAAGGTCACAGGTACATATGTGTATGTGGCACACACATACATCATGTGTGCATTGCCATTACTGGTTTAATCTATGTCGTGCAATATTGTGAACAACACCCCACACACATGGGCAAACTGTGTGACAAAAACACACATGACATTTGCAGGATTCAAACCCCTACCTAACTATGTTATGACACTAGTGAGAGACGCAGTAGCAGAGCGCGCTACTTGCATTACTGGGAGATATGCCCTCTCCTGCTGTACTTATAGGGTGCTGACATCATCTGTGTTTAGACAGTGGAATATGCAGCATGTGGTGTGTTGTAGTAGTTGCCAAAAGGGACATTTCTCTTACACATATAATTGCACACACCCTACCCCCCCCCACACACACACACCTACCTAACTATGTTATGACACTAGTGAGAGACGCAGTAGCACAGCATGCTATTCTATTTACTGGCTATTATTTGTGCTCCTGACATATGTCTAGTGTGCTGACATCATTATTTATGAAGAGGTATGTACATCTGTTACTATCCATCAGTAAGGGGAACAGCATATATATATGCATTAACTTTGCAGAGGCACAGTGGCCTACTGTACTGCAGAGGCAGATGCCAAATACACTGTGGATAGCCTTCTGTATTCCATAGGGGCAACAGCCTAGTATTGAACTCTACGGCCATATGTTTACCTGTCAGATGCAAGTATCTGTTGCTCAGCAACTGTTTGTGGGTCCTTATTGCCATAGCTTTCCCTATCTCTATGAACAACTTGTGTACTGTGGCAGATGTATGCATATGAGTGGGATCCACTACTTTACTTCTGTCTCTGTTGTAATTTCACTGTGTGCACTGGGCAGATTTCTGTATTGTGGGAGGTTCCTGTATTAACACATACAAATGCCAGATATGTGTGGCAACTGCTGAACTGTAACATGGCTTATGTGTGTGAGCATGCCCAGTTCACAGTCCATATGGCTTCCTGACTGACACGTCTCATTTATCTAAGTGTGCGAGCATGCCCAGTGTGTACTTTCCATATGTAGAGATCTGTGGTCCACCACATTTGTGTTTGTGTATGGACTTAATCTAGATATCACATGTACAGTTGAGTGTTGGACATCAGGTTGTGTTCTTACTGCTCAACTGCTTTGTGTCTGAACCTAGCAGGCATTATGCTGTACCTGCAGGGTTGCCATGGGATAGTTTGCATACAGTTGTCAACATCCTTTTTGACTGACCAAACTGTTGTGTCGTATAGTGTACTGGTTCACTACTTTCACTGTGGTGGACAGTATCATCAGTTTCAGTCCTATCACTGCTTGACATATTTATAAAGCACACACCAAACTGGTTGAGGGCCAGTTGTGCAGATATGACCATGTTGCTTTTTGTTCAGATATGGACAACATAGAACAAGATTGTCCAACATTGTTTATGTATTCCACAACTTGTGTGGACAGTGACAAACAATGGCCATGTGCCCTAGGCCATTTGTACAGCTAGTAAGACAGTGTTTGTCCTTCACCACACATATTCACTGGTGTTTTCCATGACATATTTCAAGGTTAGTGTGCTGTGCCTCTGTCTACCCATGACATACTGGTGATATCCAGGGTAAACCTACCATCTCCCATCCAGTCAGCATTATTCCTCTGGATGACAGTCAATGAGGGACTCCCTGGATAACCTGTACTGGGAGTTCAGTCATGAGTGGAGTGAGCTTCTGGGTTATGGATCAATCAGTACAGCATGTCCTGTTTATGTCAGTGCTGGGGTTCAGGCCTGTCATGTGCATAGGTCACCAGCATTCAGAGTTTACATGGTGCCAAGTGTCCATTGCTTCCAGCTTGGTCATGGCTTTATACATTAGGCACAGATCACCTCTATCCAGCCAGTATGGCACTGTGTGGAGCTGCAGTGTGTTTAATCAGGCAACACATGGCATCTGTTACAGCTTTGAGATACTCCTGGTGGGGTATTGTTGCGGTCTTTCCAGTTGATGCAGGTGTCTGCTAATGTACATCCCACAAGGGCCATTGTACGCAATTGTGAGGCTGAAGATGGATGACTAGAGAGGCACAATGACCTCCCCTGACCTAGCTGTGCTTACCTACATGATTAGATGGGTATATGGTATGTGTCTGTAGCCACTACGGACACATGGTTGTCACATGCAGGATATCTATCACCTTGTGTTCCCAGGTCTCTTATTGCTCCTGATGTACTATGTGATAAATTGTGGCCACGTACTGTGCTGCCACAGGGGTTGGCTATACACTATTCTGCATTCCGCTTGTTGACATGGCTGTTCCACCACTTGTCTGTTTCTATGTGTGCCTTTTGTAGGATGCTTGTGTCAGCTGGAGGGTCCCATATGGTGGGCAGTTTGTATTCATCTGTGAACCTGTTCAGACACAGTCCTTCCATGTTGGCCTGTACCTGTGTGACATATATACCATGCAAGAGAGGTCCCAGGACCGTGCCATGTGGGATGCCAGGTGTACCTGGTTTGTAGTCTGACATGGCTGCAGTATTTCTGACCAGGTTAGTTCTGTCCTTGAGCTGGTTTGCAACCCATCTACTTGGATAAGGGTTTATAGTTAGGCTGGTGAGCTTATCTGTACTGAACAACTGGGGTATTTTATGGAAGGGTTTATCAAGGTCCAGATAGGCTGTGTGAACCACATTCCCCTCATCAATGGCCTTGGTGCGTGTTTCACATGAGTCAGACATGTTTCAGGGGCAGGATCTGCCCTGTGAAAGCCACACTGGGTAGGGTCCAATGTCTGTAGGTGCCCAATATCGTTATTCCTGGGGTCCATGTTCATCCTCTACATTACTTTACCGACCAAGATAGTCAGGGTTGAGAGGTGATAGTTTGCAGTATCCATTCAGGCACCACCTTTGTGGTGAGGGACCACTGTTGCTGTACACTGCTCTTTGGGTACATATCCTGTGGTAAGACTGAGAGCAAGCAGTAGTGCTATTTGGTGTTCCAGTCTTCTTATAGTTCTTGATGGACACAAACCAGGACACCATCTGGTACCATTGATGCTGTGTGGTTTGCTTTGTAGATGCTGGCTGTTACCTCAGCATCTGCAATGTCAGGGGGCCAGCACTCTGCTGGGATAGATATTTGTCAGTTTGGTGATGGTGGGGAGTTTGCAAATAATCTGTTAGGTTGGATGTTGGCAATGTGTGTGGGTTTGGTATATTGTTTGCGATATTTGAGTTATGCAAATCATATCTGTGGATTATCACCATGGTTCCTACCATCAGTTAGGACAGCTGTGTGATCATCCTTTGTGTCCAGCACAATTTGTATCATCATAGGTTCATAGGTTCATACTAGGCTATCTGGCCTGGCCATGTTTGAGCCTGGACAGACTGTGTGTGACTTTCAACACCACTTGCATTGTGCATATTATGCCCATTTAGGGTTTACTTTACTAGATGTGACACAGAGATGGCCCCCAGTGTACACCTGCTATCTCCCATGCACTTGACCGGAATTCTCTTGTAGGGTATGAGTGTGGAGATCAGCCTAACATGGAATGGGAGTCTGTCCCAGACTGTGAGGAGCCTCTGGGTTATGCATCTGTCCCTCCAGCACATCCTATTTATTTATGTATTTAGGTTCAGATATCTCAGTGTGGTGTATATGCTGGATTTGGAGTTTCTGCAGTGGAGCATGTCAATTCATTCTGGATTGGACATGGCCTTGTACATCAGGCATACATCAGCTCTGACTGGGCAGTATGCATGTGAAGTTGGCTGGGGTTTCATCAGCCAGCCAGCAGATAACAAATGTTTGCACCCTTTATCCTCTTGGTGAGGTACGTTTGGGGTCTTTCTGACTGCTGCAGGTGTCAGGTAAGGTACATCCAAAATGGGGCATTGTTGTCAAGTATGGACCTGGTAGGTGAAAAGTATGGGGGCACAGAGACCTCTCTTGATCTACATGTGCATCCTTTCATGTTAAGGTGGGCAATATGGCAGGTCTTCCTGGCCACTTTGGCAATGTGAGTGTCACATGACAGGTTACTGTCCACTTGTGTCCCTAGGTTCCTGATTACTTCTTCCGTACATAATGGAGTACCACCTATGTCATAACTTGTGTGTGCCTTGCTTGGTATTTGGTGGGACATTCATACTCTGCAGTGTCTTCAGGAAGGCTGACTGGGGTTCCTGCATTTGGGAGTGTGGTCTGTAGCAGGCTGCAAACCAGGACATAGTTTGAGAAACTGTTACCTGCCCGTGGATAGTCCATGCTGCTTCTTGCTGTGGTACCAACCTGGGGGTGTGGTTATCCTTGACAATTATTGATAGCCACACTCCTATTGTAGTTTGTTCCATGTTTTGGGGCTGTGAAGCATGGTATACGGCATGACCTAGTAGTATTAGGGTGCTCTTCTGAGCCTTGACCCAGGTTTCTGTTACAGAACAGATATTACCATTCTCCATGCTGAGGTGGGTTTGGTCTGCATGCATCTTGCAGTTTAGACCTGTGGCATTGGGTAGCATTACATCCAGGTTGTTACACCTTGTGCTACCTATGGTGGTGTGTTTGTGTTTCCAGCCTTACTTCTTCAAGGCACAGTGGGGGTGACAACAACCTTTGCCAGTACCCACACAGCCAGGTGTGCTGGTTGCATGCCATCCCTAGCAGGTGGAGCATCATGTCTTGCTCAGCATGTCATCCCAGGCTGTCAGACATTTGTTCCCCTTTGACTTACAGCAATACTTCAGCCAATTATTGTACCTGGTCTTGTTGTCTTCATAGTGTGGCATCATGCTTGGTGTGGGTGGGATGTTGGCAGGGTCATCATGTTTGCATATTCTAGCTGGTGTTACATTGCTTAACACATGGCAATCATGCCGCAGGTGGTGCTGCAGGGCTGACTATGTCGAATGCACATACTACACTCCCTGTACATGTTTGACAGCAGGTTGTGTCATGTTAGGCATCCATTTTACTATATGAGTGAGTCAGAGAGGGGTATCATTACCAGGGTTCCTACTGAGCCAGTGTATGTGCTATGCGTTGCCTCTTTGCCAAGGCCAGGGCATACTGGGCATGCCTCCTTCTGCCTACTGGGGCAGGCTCAGGTTGTTCCTCCTCTGAGTCATGCTCTGCCTGTGATGGCCTTGGCAATGGTGGGGGGCTATTTGTCCCATCCCTATGCTGGTCCTGCTGCAGCTGTTTTCGCAGAATCATATTATGTAGCATAGCACATACCATGACAATTTGGGTACATGTAGTTGGTGAGTACTGCAAGGCTCCACCAGATGTGTCCAGGCACCGGAACTGTGACTTGAGCAGCCCAAACACATGCTCTATTACATTTCTTGTTTGTGCATGTGCCTTATTATGGCGTTCTTGTTCAGGTGTGTGTGCATTTCTGATGGGTGTCATCAGCCACGGCTCCAGTGCATATCCAGCATCCCCCACTAAGTGACCATGTGGGATGTCCCCATTGGCAAATGTCTGGTACAGCTGCATCAGATGCCAGATATGGGAATCATGGTAGCTTCCAGGGCAGCCAGCACACACATTCATTATTATGCCCTGGGCATCACACATGACCTGGCAGTTGATGGAGGGGAAGCCCTTGCGGTTAATGTAGGCCCTACCCCGCTCACCAGCTGGTGCCTTGATGCATATATGCGTGCAGTCTATTGCACCCACTACCTCAGGGTATTCCGCTATTTGCTGGAAGAGACGCATATTGCTGGCCAATGCCTCACAGGAATTGGGGAAATATACATGATCTCCAACATGTGCTGACATGGCATCCAGGAACTGGTGCAGTACCCTGGATGCTGATGCCTGTGAGATCCCCATCATATCACCAGTTGGTCTCTGGAAGGTACCTGTTGCTAGTATTCTTAGGCCAACACATACCTTGGTTTCCACTGGGATGGGTTCCCCTCTGTTGGTTCTGTGTGTGAGGCCTGGCCTGCACAGCTCTATTTGCTGCAGGAGATCTCTGTCCACTCTATAGCGCTCCACTATCTCCAGCTCATGTAAACCCTGGTAGGTGACCCTGGGCCTGTACAGTCTTCTCCGTATCCTCACTGTGGGTTGTCTGGCAGCATTTGCATTGTCACCACCCTCAGCAAGTTGCCTATGTCTCCTTATGACAGCTATGGCAGCCCCTAGCATTTTTGGTCTGAGTGAAGCTTTTTCAGTTTTTACTTCTAATAGCTTACTCCTGTCTTGCAGTGTCTCTTGAGAGAAACATGCTGCACTGCTGTTTGCAGAGTTTTAACTGCTGGGCTGGGCTAGTATTCTGCCTGTGTAATTGCCTGCTTCTAATTGTTTTCACCTGCTAGCTCTACCAGTATTCCCTGCTAGCTTCCTACTATTTCTTCTGCTTCCTTTTTTTGCTTTCTGTTTCCTCAGGGGGGAGCAACGCGCATACCAGCAAATACTCGCTCACAGTGGCTTACATGCGTGCACACATGCTTACACGGTCTAGAATCTGCTTATTCGGGTTAAAACGCACGCACACCAGTGCAAACAGTCTTACAAGTCTGTAAACAGGCCCCTACATGGTTACTCTGCCTTACACACATGCACACTGTCTTATTCGCGCCTCCCGGCGCGCACACACGCGCATGCACGCTCAGCAAGAAACTTTGGTGTTAGCCACAGTGTACACCTTCCATTTCTTGACTTTCCCATGCCTATCTGTTGACACTCCTCTTTCTATGATGTGTGACTGACATCTTTCACATAACACTTTCCTCCAATAAACTTCATTTCTTTATGACATTCCCCCCTGTGATGTCACCTATCTCCTACTCTGTTACTCCCCCTTATCTAACTCTTACACTACTCAGAATGTGCTCATTTGCTATGTGACAGTGAGATTCAGTATCCTAACACTCATTTACATCAGATTGCCTATTAATACTTAGCTACATGTCTTACACTCAGTTTCCCCCCTTAGCAACCACTAAACGGTGGCCATGTTGTTTTTGGTCTCCTAGTCCCTGCATTGTAAATCCATGCATTGCATAAAACCCACATTTGTGGGTTTAAAACCTTTATTTTTAGGTTTTATATAGAGCAACCCATTTGCGCGGGGCTGCGCTGCGTTTAAACATGGCCGATCGCCGAAAAAAATTTTTTTTTTCATTTTTGCATCGGGTTACCATGCCAATGGCCACACAAGCTGCCTGACACATATGCACACTTTATTTGGAGCTGACATGGCTCCATTGTGTTATTTGCAGAAACGTACTCAGTTGTCAACTGAGTACACTTCTGCACCTAACACGACTCTTACAGGGGCTGCTTTCAGCTTCGTGGATCGCTAATCTACCTCATTTGCATGCCTTTCGGCTGCAAGTGAGGTAATTAGCATATCCGCACCCAGTCCGTGTAAGAGACGTTTTAGCTGGTCTCTTACACGGAATTTCAGGCTATTCCTGGATCGTGATGGCTGCTTGGAGTCTTACACTACTCTTAGACTCCGTGCAAGCCATCGTGAATCCTGCCCAGAGACAATAATGTAAAAGCATTCAATGAATATGTGAGGTACTCCAAATCTAATTCAGTAAATACTAAATTTAATGGTCGCATCTAGACCAACTTGGATGATTCCAAAACCAGCCAAGACTTTGGTTCCAGTTCAATTAAGTTCATGTGTTTCATGTATAGTCAAAATGCATCTCCTGCTAGTGCTGTTTAATATAACAGATCTCTAGAGAGCTTGTAGAAAGAATTTGGCACACACTTCTAATAAAAAACAAATTTAGTAGCTATGTTGTGAAATCCTTTGTTTTGCATAGCTTCACTACCAAATCTGTGATTTTTTTTTCAGTCAGATTTGTAATTTCTGTTTGGATGCAGGTGAGGCTGTGAGGACAAGGTGGCATTCAGATGTGCATGCTCCCAAGCAAGGTATAAATACAGGCTTCTATCTAGTCCCACTCCCCCTTATGTAGCATTCAGGTGTGCATACTCCCAAGCATGGTATAAATACCACCCTCTATCTACTGCTAATCCCCCTTATGTAGCATTCACGTATGCATGTTCCAAAACAAGGTATAAATACAGCCTTCTATCTACTCCCACTCCCCCCTTATGCAGCATTCAGGAATCCTATATACACCAGGCCTTTTTGGTCATAACCTGGGATACCCTATTCAGTTTTTCATTGCATACACTTAGCCACAAACATTCTGTCATTTATTACTGTTCCTAATTGGTGATGCTCAGTCTCCCACATTGATAGCCACCCCAGCACTATCTGTAGCATGAATGGTATCATACCCTATAACATAAGATTCTTTTTAAAATCAAAGTGTCTGTTAATCAAACTACTTAATATCTCACATTGCATGCAAAGCTAGTATTGAATAACTGGAAATAAGAAATGGAGAACAGGCTGTGTTTCCTAATCTGTTAGGTTAATGTGTTCAGAATCCAAATGTACCTGGGGTTAATTGTGCAGAATAGCAGCTTGCAGGTGAATAGATACACTGTATTACATCCAGATAAGGATTGCTTGGTTCATCTGAAATGATCATCTCTCTGCTTGCTGTATAATCTGCATATCATAGCAAGCATAAATAACTTCAAAGGGAGTGTATCACTAGCAAATGGAAAAATAGAAATCTGTTAGTGTGTAAATTATACTCTTACCTGCACCCTGCATGAAGGGCTTGTGTTAATAGGTAAAAACAGTCTGGGTAGTTTTGTTACAGGGCAGGTCAGTGTTTTATGTTAAGAAGTCTGTAGTTAACCACATGTACTTTTCCAGAAGCAGAATAGAGGCAATATTACATACTGAAGTTAATAATACAATTAATAAACAATTCAGTTTTTTCTGTAGTATGTTGTGGTAGGAGATCTGCAACAAATCAATGCAGTACCTCTCAAACATCCTTCAGTCTGGTGATGTCCACCCCAGCCCAGGCCTTAAAAGCTTGCCAATTAATTTAAACAGCAAACAACTCCACTACAAACCTGTGAATTAACTATCCCTCCTTCATCTACCACCTCAAAATATATTTCTTCCCAGCTTTATATTCTTATCATTGAATAACCATCTATCCATACTATTAAAGCTAGCACATCAAAACCCTCTCTCCATCATTCTCCCCCCCAAAATATTGAATATTGTCACTATCAACCTCCATACCATTTGTAACAAAATTACAGAACTACTTACCTGGATATCACAGTATAACCCTGCTGTCCTTGATATCACAGAAACCTACCTGGCTTAGCCCTAACATTAAAGATTCTGAATTCCTCCCTCCAGGCTACAGTATTATCTGAGCTGATAGACCCCACATAGTTTCATAGGTTCATAGGTTCATACTAGGCTATCTGCCCTAGGGCATTTATAAGCCTAGCCAGAGTGTGTTTTGCTTTCGCCACCCATTTTAAATGAATTTTACTATGCCCTTTTTTGAGGTTAGTATACTGTGCCTCTGTCTAACAGTGACTCAGAAGTGATACCCGGGGTAAACCTACGATCTCCCATCCACTCATCAAGATTCCTCTCGAAGAGTCAATGAGGACTCTGCCTAATCTGTACTGGGATTTTATTCCAGAGTAAAGGGAGCCTTTGGGTTATGAATCTGTCCCTCCAGCATGTCCTATTTATTTCAGTGCTGAGGTTCAAGTCTCTCGAGCACGTAGCTCGATGGGATTTGGATTTTCTGAGGTGCAGCATGTCCATTAATTTCGGGTTGGACATGGCTTTATACGTCAGGCACAGGTATGCCACTGAGTAGAGCTGGAGTTTCTTTAACCGGGCAGCATATGGCATCTGTTTGAGTCCTTTGATCCTCTTGGTGAGGTACATTTGGGGTCTTTCCAGTTGCTGCAGGTGTCTGGTAAGGTACATCCCAAAAGGGGCATTGTACTCAATTATGGGCCTGATGAGGGATGAGTAAAGAGGCATGATGACCTCCCCTGATCTAAATGTGAATCCCTTCATGATTAGGCGGGCTATATAAAATGTTTTTCTAACCACTTTTGCCATGTGGTTGTCAAATGAGAGATTGCTATCAACTTGGGTCCCCTGGTCTACAATTAATCAGGAAAGGTAGCCTTAATTTCTCCAAGTTCATAAAACCTCTCTCCCTATTCACACAACATCCAAAAATTGCAAAATGCTGAAATACTACTATCAACGCTAAAGGTTTCCAGTCATAATACCACATGGAAGTAATATAACAACTTTAAAAGAAATCCTGTCATGGAGAATAATCATATTCCTTATGAAAAAAAATCATACTAGGAGATGTATATCTTGACTAGCAAAACCTTACATCAGACTTTCTCTCAGCTATTATAAACCATTATGGTTATACATAACTTATCAACACACACACACACTAGATTTAATAATACCAACAGTAAAGGTGCAATTCTAGATTTGATACTGGTTTGCTGGGCTGGGGTGGACATCACCAGACTGAAGGATGTTTGATTGGTACTGCATTGATTTGTTGCAGATCTACTGCCACAACATACTACAGAAAAAAAACTGAATTGTTTATTAATTGTATTATTAACTTCAGTATGTAATATTGCCTCTATTTTGCTTCTGGAAAAGTACATGTGGTTAACTACAGACTTCCTAACATGAAACACTGACTTGCCCTGTAACAAAACTACCCAGACTTTTTTAACCTATTAAGTTTCCAATTTCCAACCCTAAAAAGTTTACAACCTCTGCAATCTATGCAAACTCACTTATCAACCACCTTCCAGCTTATACCCATAGAAATACCACTCACCAACCAAACAACTCACCAACTTTAAACAACCCAAGACCTTTCTAAATTCAATATAGACTCCTTCATGAATACACTGAAAACTTTTAACTGGTCTGTCCTTAAAACTTTTTCCTCCATGAGGCAGTCAATACCTTTAACATGCTGTTCTTAAATACCTTAAACAGCCACTGCCACTTCACAAAAAAATGGCTGAAAATTAACTCCACACCATGGCTCACTTCTAGGACAAAAAATACCATGTCTATCAAAGACAAAGCCTAAAAAGAATGCTTTAAACTTAAAACTCCCTGTAACCTGTAACTTTATACAGAATTGTGCAAGCTGAGGAAAAACAAGGTAACCAAGAAAAATAAACAGTATTATAGACATCTACAACTTCATCTCAAAAACAACCCCAAAAATTCTGGACCACAATATGTAACCTTTTACATCTGGGCTCAAATTAAGAATCCAGCCCTTTTTATAATGGCTCTCCATTAGAAACTGCAATGTTATTTAACACCTATTTCAGAGAAAGCATTACCACCCTAACTAAAAATGTTTCACCCACCATCCACTTCTTCTTCTTCAACCCCTTCAATAACACCTAATCCCAGCAATTCCGCAAACATGTTAGATCAAAACCAACATTCTCTTTTTCACCGTACATACCACCCCTTCCTTTATGCCCTCTGCACCCCCAACTGACCTTTAGTTTTCCTCTATAGCCATTGCTAGCAACTTCCTCTTAGGACCTGTCTCCACAACAGTGATAAAAAAAACAAAAAAAACAAACAAAAAAAAACAAAATTTTGCTTAAATTCAACCCTTACTCCACTGCAGCTGACAACCTCCTACCTGAATACCTGAAGATAGCTGCTGATGCCATAGCATACCTAGTGTCTGTCCTTAATACATCAATAGCTGCATCCTATGTGACCACATTCTGGAAAAAAATCCTATTTTATCCCTCTTCATAAAGGTGGCATTTCGGCTGATGTCTTTAGTTTTAAGCCTATTGCGATATTACCAACTCTCTCAAAAATTCTTGAAAGATGTATTCATAAGCAAATCCTCCACTGTTTTCTACAAGAATGGCTCTTAACATTCACCCAACATGCTGTCTACCCAAAATACAGTACAACTACTGCCCTCCTGACACCATAAACAAATACAGGGGCTTGGGCAAAATTGTTTCTTCTTTATTCCTTGACATGTCAAAAGCTTTTGATACAGTTTCTCACCCTAAACTCCTGTACAAACTGTTTCAACTTGGACTATTCCTGTTTTCATTACTGTGGTTACATAGCTGTTTGGATGACAGGTCCCAGTCTGTAAAATGGCAGAATACTCTCTCTCCACACCTGCAAGTCTCCACTGGTGTGCCAAAGGCTCTATCCTTGGTCCCCTCCTCTTTAATGTCTTTGTCAATGACCTGTATACCTCCATAGGTCTAGCTCTTTTATTTAATATGCTGATGATTCTGCACTTATATGCACAGCTAATAAGTTGCCTCAACTCCTCCATATCATGAAAGAAACTTTTTCTCAGTTGAGAAATGGATCCATAATACGCAGCTACTACTCAATCCTGAAAAACAGTTACTTTTATTTTTCCTCAAATCACACATGCCTAATAAAATGCATCTCAAAATATTTTCATTAAACAAATCTAAAACTGAAGTAGTCTGCATGCAAAACTTCTTGGAGTAATTATAGATGATAACCTAAAATTCGACCTGCATGTTCAAAATAACATTAAAAAAAACACCAAAAATTAGGAATGCTTTACAGGCATAAAAAAACTCCTGATCACTACCACCAAAACCACTCTTGTCACTACCTACCTTCTCCCATCTCTCTCATACGGTGCACCCACTCTTACCAACTTTCAGGGTACAGTTAAAAATAAGCAGGATGCCTGACATAATAAGGTTACAAAATTTGTCACCAACAAGTAATGCCGTAACCACTGCTGTTCTGTCATTAAGGCTTTGAGTTGGCTCGGACTGCCTCACCGCTTATATTACATACAGCTTATCTTCACACACATTATTCACAAAGATGATGACTGCCCTGCTTTTAGTCCTAGTCTCCATACTTATCACCCTAATAGGCTACTTAGAGCTAATGAACAGCATTGTCTCAGAGTATATAAACTCCACAAATCCTCTTTCCAAAGTCTCTACTTATACTCTGTCACTAAAAATGGAATTCTATCACTCCACAAGTTAGATCTATCTCTAACCTTTCCAACTTCAAACTACTACTGAAAGATCACCTAAATAAAATGTGTGTCTGCTCCTGCACTACCCCAGGCTGAATTAGCCCCTCCCTCCTTCTGCCACCATTACACTTTGACTGTGTTCAGAGAGAAGGAATTAGTAAAATCTATTTATTACACAAAGATCAAATATATTCCTGCCTAGGCTATATTATCTAGTCATCCTGGTTCCAAAGGGTGTACTTAAGTGTGTTTAATGTCATCTCTATGAACTACAAATTGTGAATACTTTATCAATTGACAATGTTCCTTTTCAGCTATTTGCACTATATATATATATATATATATATATATATATATATATATATATATATATATATATATATATCTATAGGTTTACACTGTATGAACTGAAGCTGAATTTGTACTTAGTTAATAGGTCATTCTTTTGTATTAGACTTTGTAATAACATTATGTGTCAATTTGGAGCTTTTTTCCCCTGGGCATTCTGCCTAAAATGGGATATTATCTCATTCAGACTTTCCAGGTTAACAAAGGATAAAGTAACTGTAAATAAACAACAAATAGTGCAGGTCATCATTGTTGCACAGTAGCAAACACACCGTTTCTGAGAAAGGTCAGTCACAGCAGCACTACAGAGTGATAACAGAATTAAAGAGCTTACTGATAACATTGTATCTCCTAAGGAACAAACTGTTACATATTAGGTCTGACATGGGCGCTTATTACTGCATTATATCTGCATGATGCTAAGAGACTGGGATGTAAAAGGAAGATGTTGTGTACCAAAGATAAAACATAACTTGGTTTGCATCACTTGCATCTCATAGGACACACTTTTTTATTACGTCATGTCATAAGCTCTCAACAAGATATACGATACTTGAATAAAAAACACACAGACACCAGTCCTGATTTAAAATGCATAACAGAAAGCAGATTCATTTATTCGCACAAAACAGATATAATGATTATAGTCAATGCAAAATGCCTGGGAGTGTTGCATATAGAAAAAAGTCAAGGAGTGCAAAGGCTTAATAAGAACAGCATTTGAATACACCAGAATATTAATGCAGGATCATTTCTTTATGACTGGGACTGTTTACCAGCTCCATAACGTCTGCTTTGGTATCTCGATTCTACTGCTAGAACAATCATCCAGAGGATTACAAGAAAGCCGAGACCAAGCCTGATGGTATTCATAACTGTATAGTCAGTATCTGAAAAAGGAAAACATGATGAGAGTAATAAATAAATGTTATTTTCCTGCTACTTTCACACATCCAGAATAAGTATATTCACTGTTTATACGTGTGTGATATAAACACATAACAACTCATGAAAGAAATAGCTAGTTATGGGTCAGCCTAATATGTGTTTTGTTATGTAATAACTAAATGAAAAACAGATAGTGGAGAAAGGCATTATCAAAAACTGGATGAGCCTCAGGCATTAGACTAAAGATTTATAAGTTTGAGAATAAAATACCCCATGTATAAAATTTCATATGGTTTCTGCTCCTGCTTGTCTGCTTAGTGACATCCACATTCTTTCTCTGAGTCCTCCCATATTGTTGTTTAAAAATCAGCAGAGGGTCTGCCTATGTCCTGGAATTCCTACTCATCTTAATGCCAGGTGATCTACATATCACCTCTCCCCTCCTCAGTGATCTGGTAGCCTGAATGTTCTTTGGGGTTTATCATTCATAAAAGGTCATCTAATGAGTGTGTTTGGGGCCTAAGCACCACTATCATCTCAAGAGCTGCCCTTGCCCAGTTGGTCACTTGAAGTGACATCCAATCTTCTATCATGCCTTATGGATCACAACATTTCTGCAGAAGATTAGAACCTAGACATTGTTTACTGTGACATTTTTACAGCAGTGTGAAAACTCAACCATGTCTGTGATCCAGGACAGTCTGCTTACTTATCTGAAAGTTTGAACAGTTTGTTGGAATTGCAGTACTATGGATGAATGATATACTGACTCATACTATAGAACAGAGGTGTAGCTAGTGTTAGTGATGCAACAGCTTGCACAAGTATTTAATGCAGAAGACTGTGGGTTCTATTCCCACACCAAGAAGATCAAATGCTGACACTGTAATGACACTGTAATGCAGCATCGGGGGGGGATCCATCCTTCGGATGAGATGTTAAACCAAGGCCCCATTTGGTTTAGTTGGTGGTAGCTCAGGTGGATGTAAAAGATTTCATGGCACCTGATGAAAAGAATAGGGGCAGTTCCCCAACACCTTGGCCAAATTTTTTTTGGTCAACAAAAGACAGATAAAATAAATAGTACCGAGTGAAGGGGGACATTGTTCTGGATGGATCTGGATGGATCCTCAACACACAGTTGAGGGGTGCCAGATCACGGAATGTCATCAGGTACTAGATGAGCCTGATATGGCTATGCTGCAGAAAAAATACTCATTTTAGTAGTCCTTTAAACTGAATTTTAGAGGTGCGGATGTACAGACAAAATGCATTTAGCAAACAGCTGATTTTTGTGTATCTACTGTTATTTGCTGGGGGGGGATACACTCCTGACTGTGCCACACTCCTGACTGTGCCGTCCTTCGGATGAGATGTTAAACCAAGGCCCCATTTGGTTTAGTTGGTGGTAGCTCAGGTGGATGTAAAAGATTTCATGGCACCTGATGAAAAGAATAGGGGCAGTTCCCCAACACCTTGGCCAAATTTTTTTAGTAGCCTAGTGGGACTAACCTGGTCAACAAAAGACAGATAAAATAAATAGTACCGAGTGAAGGGGGACATTGTTCTGGATGGATCTGGATGGATCCTCAACACACAGTTGAGGGGTGCCAGATCACGGAATGTCATCAGGTACTAGATGAGCCTGATATGGCTATGCTGCAGAAAAAATACTCATTTTAGTAGTCCTTTAAACTGAATTTTAGAGGTGCGGATGTACAGACAAAATGCATTTAGCAAACAGCTGATTTTTGTGTATCTACTGTTATTTGCTGGGGGGGATACACTCCTGACTGTGCCACACTCCTGACTGTGCCGTCCTTCGGATGAGATGTTAAACCAAGGCCCCATTTGGTTTAGTTGGTGGTAGCTCAGGTGGATGTAAAAGATTTCATGGCACCTGATGAAAAGAATAGAGGCAGTTCCCAAACATCTTAGCCAAATTTTTTTAGTAGCCTAGTGGGACTAACCTGGTCAACAAAAGACAGATAAAATAAATAGTACCGAGTGAAGGGGGACATTGTTCTGGATGGATCTGGATGGATCCTCAACACACAGTTGAGGGGTGCCAGATCACGGAATGTCATCAGGTACTAGATGAGCCTGATATGGCTATGCTGCAGAAAAAATACTCATTTTAGTAGTCCTTTAAACTGAATTTTAGAGGTGCGGATGTACAGACAAAATGCATTTAGCAAACAGCTGATTTTTGTGTATCTACTGTTATTTAGTTATCCATTGATTGATTGATTGATTGATTGATTGATTGATTGATTGATTGATTCAGCTGACTGTATTTTGTTTTCCATATAAGCCTCACTAAATTTCTGATAAGAAAAAAATACAGGAGAGTAAGCTGCTACACTGTGCAGGGCAGATGCTTCAAACAGTGAGAGGAATGAGGGTGATTTAAACAGGTAAGCATGACAGCTAATGGCTTAAAGCTGGGGGTGGTGTACTGCAGGAAGCAACTGAATGGACAGGGCTTTATTACACCAGGTCAATGATCATTACCTGTGATCAAACAGAAGGGGTCATTCACTTTTATCTGCAGACTGCCACAGTATGTATCAGCTAATTATAGCCACTTTACTAAATATATACTCCTCAGATATCTAAGGTAATCAAATGCCAGCCATAAGTGACACAGAGTAAACAAAGGACTCCATGGGGGCCGCCTATCACACACACAAGTCCCCTTGCACCTTCAAAGTGCCTCTCTCCTGTTCCCAATCTCATTCTGACCACACATCATTCAGATGTTATTAACTGTTTTTTTATATTAATTATTAGCCCCACATCATGCTTTTAAACACAGCCCTACAAGCTAAGTCTCCACTATAATAAGTTTGGAGGAAGTGACCCATTTAAATGGGGGTGTGAGAGCAGCTAGGACCTCATAAGTCTTAAGTTTCTAGATGATCTGAGATACATTTTACAGTGTTTTTTAAAGAACTCTTTGTTTGCTGGCCTAATCAAAAAAAAAAAAAACAATTATGGTAATTAAGGGAAGAAATTCAGTCTTATTTACAATAAATAAGTTGTGTCTAAAGCCAACAAAATAAGTCACTCCTAAACAAACTGTGAAAACCATTTCTTACAAGGACATAAAAATCTTATCTGGGGATTATGTCTTTCTTCCTATCCCTCCAAAAAAGAAGAAAGTTTCCTTCTGTGTACCCCTGTGGTTTTAGATTGGGATCAAAGTAAAAGCTGAAATGGCCAAAGGAATAATTACACAGCTGATTTTCTAGAAAGAAACCAAAGTACCTGGTAAAAACCCACAATGGGGCAGGGAGAACTTGAAGACTCCACACACAAGGCACCATTGTCAAAAACTCAACCAGAAAACCAAGCAGTGTTAGATGGCAACAGACTTCAGGAATTACAGATCCATAAGGCTGACCAGCCTCATCTATAAGGCCATGGAATATATCATTATCAGCCTCATAAATAAAGACATAGGTGACCTCCAATCCCTGGAGCCAACCTTACTCGGCTTTGTCAAAGGAGGATCCTGTCTGTTGACAAAGCCATCAATGAGGCCAAATCTGTGCACACAGCATACCTCAACTTGGCAAAGGCTTTCAGTACAATCCCACACTCAGGCATTACAGATAAACTTAGCATACTGAATGTAATCTGATTTGTTGTAAGCTTGTGCTAAAAAAAAAACAAAAGAAAGAATATAAGGTGAAGGACCAGATAAGAAGGCAAGAAATTGGAAAAAAATATAAATATAGTTGCAAGTATAGAAAACTTCTGGGAGAGCCTCATGTTGATCAACAACAAACACAATGGTTAAAGAGAGGTGAATTCACATCAAAAAATGAAAGGTTAATATTGGCAGCCCAAGACAGTGGGCTATGTAAGCTCTGCTTTACAAAGTCCATTGAACATGTGGGAGAAACAAACATATGTAGGTTTTGTAAAACTGAATTGGAAACAGTCACACACCTTGTTGCTGGTTGCGATGCACTAATGGCAGAGGGACTGTATACTGAAAGGCATAATAATGTGGCGAGATTGTTACACTGGAGATTGGGCAAATATTATGGTATCGAATTGGCTGAAAAACACTGGAAACATGAGCCACAAAGAATCATAGAAAATGATGCCGTTTGTATCACATGGGATCACCCAATACCAACAGTTCAAAAGATAGATGCTAGAAAACCGGATATAGTGGTCCAAAAAAAGAAGACAAAAGTAGCATTGATCATTGAAATCACCACACTCAGTGACTAAAGTGTCTTGCTTACAGAGAGACACAAAGTCAGAAAATACCTGGATCTGCAGGCAGAAATGAGAGCTATGTGGAAGAAAGATACCCAGACAGTTCCAGTAGTAGTAGGAACAATTGGTCTTATAAAAAATAATTTACAATTGTATTTAGATATGTTAGCAATTCATGTAATACCATATGAATTGCAGAGGGAGTCATTACTGAGCACATTGCGGGTGCTCCAAAGAGCACTTTTGGCTAACGTCAAAGAGTGAAACAATACTAATTTCATGAACTTTAATCATACTTTGACTTAAGAATGGAGTCCATTCCCATCATGATATTAGAAACCCAAAACACTTGGAGAAATTAAAATAGGGCAGGGAGAACTTGAAGACTCCACACACAAGGCACCATTGTCAAAAACTCAACCAGAAAACTAAGCAGTGTTAGATGGCAACAGACTTGGGGAATTACAGACCCATAAGGCTGACCAGCCTCATCTATAAGGCCATGGAATGTATCATTATCAACCTCATAAATAAAGACATAGCTGACCTCCAAACCCTGGATCGAAACTTACTCGGCTTTATCAAAGGCAGATCTTGTCTGTTGACAAAGCCATCAATGAGGGCAAAGCTGCGCACACAGCATACCTCAACTTGGCAAAGTCATTCAACACAATCCCACACTCAGGCATTACAGATAAACTTAGCATACTGAATGTAAACTGATTGTTGTAAGATGGTTTACCAATTGACTCACAAATTATACACACACTATCAAAGTGGGAGAATCCACATCAACCAGCAGACATGTCACTAGCGGAGTGCCACAGGGGTCAGTGCTGGGGCCTTTACTATTTGGTATATACTTTTCAGAAGTTGCGGTCAAAACTAAGGGGTTGTGGCTGACCAAGTTTGCAGATGACTGCAAACTGGGTGCAATTATTGAATCCCCGAATTATGTCAGTATACTCCAGGAGGGTATTTTGCACACCAATGACTGGTGTCTTAGTCACAGTCTAAAGCTGAATGCAAAGAAATGCATCATCATTCCCTCTGGCAAATACAATGTCTCTTCACACTATCAAATCAACAACAATACCTTAAGTACCACACAGAAGTGCATATTCTCATATCACTGCAGTCAGAATATAATGTTTGGCCCATTGCAACCAAATACTCAACATCTTAACACAAAAATTAGGGATAAATCAAAACAATAATGAAGGACAAAGTAACAAATCCAGGAACATATATTTACTTTCATATAGTAAAAAAGTTGTTAGAATAACGTTTACTTTGCATTAGCATGTTTTTTCAGAAGGCTATTAAGTCTCTAAACCAAATTATTTGTCATTATTGAGTAATTGCAAGCCTCAGTAATTTGACAGAAAACCACAAATTTTACACTAAAATAGACTAAAACTTGAGGCAAAAATCAGGCAGTTGAAGCCTTCAATGACCCCTCCTCCTAAACACGCACAATATCTCTCAGCTTCTGTGCTCAACAATTCTGCACTAAGTCAACAGTAATGAAGGGACAGAGACCAAAAATCAGAGACAATTGTTTACATATTGTCACCCACTCATTCTTATTAAAAAGTTAAAAGAACAAATAGTTGTCATCAATGTGAATTTTCAGAACTATAAGAAATATGAAGCTGCAATATCTGGCTTTATTGACTGACTGCAATTTAAAGGGATTTACCAGAAAATCAAACATTTTTGCAGCAAAATTAGAGCCAAATCAGAGATAGGTTCCCCTTACTCTCTAACTGCCTTCTCTGTCTCTGTCTCTGTCTCTCTCTCTCTCTGTCTTCTCTGTTTCTCTCTCTCCCTCTTTTTCTCTCTCTCTTTCTCTCTCACACACACACACACACACACACACACACACACACACACACACACACACACACACACACACACACACACACACACATAAATCAAGCACTTACCTACCTGCTGGCTAAAATAAATAAAATGTATTCCAACACAACTGCCCTGGCTACCTAGAAAAAACACTTCATTTCTCTTTCAGTCTCAGGATGTCTTAGTCCCTATTATTGTTTTTTAATCTAAAATTATAGTTGGCTTTCAGACTATATGTTAATTTCTCATTGAAAAAAATGTTGACAACCAACTTCTCATGCTCTGAGGACTAACCTTGAAGTATAAAAATGACAAGCAAGTGTTTTTGCAGGGGGGGCAATACACCTTGTACCCCAACCCCACCTTATAATTATATATACTAACACTGAGATGGCACCGTCCCAGAAGGACAAATTCACCCACCCAATGAATGCCAATCTCGTAAAACAGTCAATCATCTGTTTTGTGTCAACCAAAATTTGTTGACCAATCTATATTTCAGTTGAAAATACTACACCTATATATAGGAAATATCTATTTGTCTATCCCCGGGATTCATGAAGCTTGCGCCAGGTCCATGCATAGTGTAGGCGTTATAATGACAAATATGGCCGTCTAGCGATTCAGGTACGATCCAATTCCACGTGCACTACCGGCGTACGCCAGATCTGCGCAGCCCCCGGTGTAGGTATGCTAATCACCCCATGTGCAGTGTCGCACCATGCAAATGAAGGCATATAGCAATTCATGAAGTGGTGCAGGCGTAGTGTAAGCCCATGGAAATGTAAACCAAAAAACACGGTTTACATTTTCCCAAACAGAACATCGGAGCTATGGAAGAGGGCCAGACCCAGGTATCACAACGTTAACATATGCCAATGGCGAAATACACAGCCAATGGCATAAGAAAAGATGCACAACATGTAAATAACAACATTTAATGTCATGTCCACAGTAATGCACAGCACAACCGCAGGGCATGTGTGCGGAAGCTGTAACATAAAGAAATAATATAAAAATGTCATAAAATCGCAACGTAATAGAAATCAGGTTTACAGCATAATACACAATGGTAGGCATGGAACACCACAACCAAGGTGCAAGGGTTGCTAAGGGCTTGCGATAGTGTTCGGCGCGGTAACTATGAATTAGTAGTCAATGCCATGCAAATGAGGCAGATAATACTGTATCGCAAATGTCCCGCCGGATGAAGGTTGTACCATACGGCGCAGCCGTATAACACCGAGGAGTGGCTCAGAGGAGATACATGACATCAGCAGAGGGGTGTGCCACCGTAGCAGTAAGCACATTGGAGCACTGCAAATCTGGCCTGTCTGTTGCTAAGCAAAGCTGCAGGACAGGGGTGGGGAGGAATCATTTAGCTGAGAGCACACATGGTGACCAAAAGCGCATGTGTACGAGGATGAAAACGTACCTGAAACCCAGTAATCGGACGCACGTGCCACAAACAATAGCAGAAACAGGAAGGTCAGGGGAAGAAAAGAAGCAAATGCGGAAGTAGGGTAATTGGAGAGCAATCAACACCAATCAACCCATGAAGGCAAATCGACGGCAGCTGACAAGTCTGCTTGCAGAAACCTGCAAAACAGGATAGGGGAGGCATTTGAATGCAAAGAAAGAAGGGGAGGTATTGGATTGCAAAGATAGGAGACCTGACACAGCAGAGCAAAGCAAACCGACAGCAGACCGGCAGTAGCACACATAACACAAGATATGCCAGGTTCAGGAAAGTACAAATGAAAGTAGGCTGCAGGATGCACGCCAGAAAATGGTAGGTGCAATGCACAGAAATGTAAAGGGAAGGTCAAGAGGTAATCCACGGCAGGCAAATGTAATCCAACACCAAAGGCACCACAATAGTAGTTCCGGCAGTAAAACACATAAGATAACCTGTATCTACGATCGTACATACACACCCTATGACATCATCAGTGTTCACAGCACAATAGTATAAAGTGTGAAAGCACCCAACACACACCTGTGTATTCCCAAACACCGCACCATAGGTATAAACACACGGGGAACTTTTAAAATGTACATGTTGGGAGCTGCCATAGCTGTGATTCATCAGCATGTGTTAGAGACTGACGGTGTTGTGAAGGATGATGCCGACAACCACCGCAGGCCTCGGAGGAGAAGGAGAGTGTTCAGACCAAGGGTAACCTACCAGGGGCTACATGACCTGGAGATAGTAGAGCATTATAGGGTGGACAGGGACATCTTACAGCAAATAGTGGAGCTGTGCTGGCCACGCCTGAGAACCAGAAACAACAGAGGGGAACCTATCCCAGTGGACACGAAGGTATGTGTAAGCCTGCGAATACTGGCCACAGGTACCTTTCAAAGGCCAACTGGAGATATAATGGGTATCTCACAGGCATCAGCATCCAGGGTACTACACCATTTCCTGGATGCCATGTTACCACATGCCAATGAGCAGATATACTTCCCCAGAACTCAGGAGGAGTTGGCCAGCAATATGCGCCACTTCCACCGTGTGGCACAATACCAAGAGGTACTGGGTGCGATAGACTGCACGCACATACAAATCAAGTCACCACCCGGTGAGCACGGTAGGCACTACATAAACTGCAAGGGATTCCACTCCATCAACTGCCAGGTCGTGTGCAATGCCCAGGGCATTATCATGGATGTGTGTGCTGGCAGCCCTGGAAGCTACCATAACTCCCATATCTGGCATGCCTCACAGCTGTATCGGGTATTTGTCAGGGGGGACATCCCACATGGCCATCTTGTGTGGGATGCTGGCTATGCACTGGAGCCAAGGATGATGACTCCCATCAGAAATGCACACACACCCATGCAAGAACGTCATAATGAGGCACACGCACAAACCAGAATCATCATAGAGCGTGTGTCCAGGATGCTGAAATCATGGTTCTGGTGCTTGGATACATCTGGTGGAGCCTTGCAGTACTCTCCAGGCATGTGTGCCCACATCGTCATAGTATGTGCCATGCTACATAATATGATCCTGCGGAAGCAGCTGCAGCAGGGACAAAATGGTGAAGGCCCTCATAGCCCACCGCAATTGCCAAGGCCATTACAGGCACAGAGGGATTCAGACCATGAACACACTGTGCCAGCCCCAGTAGGCAGACGGAGGTGTGCCCAATATGCCTACGCCTTGGCAAAGAGGGAACGTATAGCACATACTCTGACAGTGTAGGCCCCTATGGACTGACACCTCTCGACCTGCACACACAGTAAAATGGATGGCACACAAACGTGACCACCTGTAAATTGTAATGTATAGGTGGCCCAATGTGTGACTCCTACATAGGCAGCCCTCAAACATTGTAAACACAACAGCCAGTGGAACACGGAATGCCAACACCTGAACAGTACATGAGTCTTACAGCATATGGTGGTGCTGTGTGCCTGTCACATTCCCCGCCAGATATACATATATATGTATATATAGATATGTGTGTGTATATATATATATATATATATATATATATATATATATATATAGATAGATAGATATGGATATATATATATATATATATATATATATATACATATATGTACACATATGCATATATATAATACAGATAGAAAGGGCAATAAAGGGATATATGGTGATATAGATGGATTCAGCGATATCTGCAAATATAATAGATAGTTCAACGACATTCATAACATCTTGGAGGTACAAATAAATAGGATACCGCCAACCATGGAATGTGTAACATACCGGCATGTGTAACCACGAGGCTGAAAGACTGATAGAACACAGTACCGGAACAGTACATCCGCGAGTAATAGTATGATGATATGAAGGGACAGTTAGTCACCGCTGCCGGTGTCGTGGTCCACATAGGTACTGTGTTCAACTGTGTCTGTGAGTGCCGTAGTCTGTGTAAGTGTGCATTGAGGGTGCCGTGTGCGTCTCTGTGTGACTGTAATGTGTGTGTGTGTCCACAACATGTGTTTGTTAGTGCCAAGTCAGAGGCAGATCAGTATGGTAGGTGTGGGTATAGCTAGCTGTAGGCATACGGTTACTACCTGTCCCACAGTAGGAGGGACAGCCCCACCCTGGGCAGGTGTGGCCTGACATAAAACAGTACAAAGGGCAAATGTCCGAGATGGTAGGACATCAATATGTCCCATATATAATGTAACAGTCATATTTAATAGTTATGCCTGTATGTAAGAAACTTAAATGTTACATGCAATATGATAAGTAGCCAAAGTCACACAACAATAGGTATGTAGTGAGGATAAAAGTATGTGCTACCTGTGTACTGACCGTGGCTACGTGTTGGCCTGTAAACACCGCTTTGTGTCCCGCAAGTGTCCAATAATGACCATATGAAAAGGTGGCAACCCATGGCAAACAGGCTCTTTTAACAACACAACCACAATGACTGCAAATATCTGGGACAGAAATACAAGGGATAGCTGTCACTTACACATATCCCCTGATATATCGCTGCAATTACGGAGGTATACAAGTAGCAAGCTCACCTGCAGACAATATAGAAACCAATTAACAATGGCCCAACTTACAATCCCGTAACATAAGTCTACTAACTGTTAGCTCTCTAATTAGGGACAGAGCCCACACACATATATACGGATTATGTAGAAATGCAAGGCCCACAAACCTTATATGTTACGTACAACCACCGACATCCCCCACACTAGAAACTAAAGCAATACAAACTGTAATAGCAGCACAAACATCCAGTCAGTCAATTACATCTGCAGAACCCTCAACATACCGTGTGAGAGACACAATTAAAGGCGTCATGCAAAATTGCAGGTGTTGTATAATGGAACAAACAGCCATGTTACAGGTTTTGATTGCAATACTCCGTTATCAGACGTCGGGATGACAGGTACACCCACATGTTGAACCAAATACTCTACCTGTCACACACAATCCATGGGGGACATGAATCCAAACTATACTTGTCTCCATGCATAGCAGTTGCAGTTACACATAACAAAACACAATACAGACCGTTTCCCTGAAGGTAGGGCAAATAGGCAACGCCCAAGTGGAGAATCCAATTATACCCAACTGTCGCCACGTAATTGGCGAATGGAGTAGCTGCACAGCTGATATGCAAGTAATTAGTCACTCAGGAACACCAATTGGGGGATGAATCCACATGTTTCAGGTATCGATGTATATAAGGATGACTTGCCAGACATTCAAACCGTATGCTCATACCGAATAACAGTTGAAACACTGTGAGAGAGATAGAAACGAAATGCCGTAACGACAACAAGGTATGTAGAATGCCCGATATGTAAGGTTATGTATAGCATGATCTGTATTAATTAGTTTTACTGTATGTATAGCCTGGTTTGCATTAATTAAATGTGTCCGCAATGCATAAAGTGGGGAAAGGTATTGATGTAGTGATGTCTTGCTGAGCATACTAACGCTTGTAGAAACTGTGTGTCCAGCAGTGGGACACAAGGTACACAGCACAGACACCACAAGGGATGCTACATGAGGGCATTAAACGGAACAATGCCATACAACCCGCCGTCAGTGGTAGGGTATGTCCAACAAGGATGTGCCATAGCAGGGGATAGTATATGTTGATATACTGTCACAGCATGCATGTGTATGGGCATATAACGTTAATGACATATGTAAGGTGGTCCTGCTGTGCAAGTATGCTTTGCATTATGGGATACTATGTGAATATCTGTAATGTATAGTATTATAGGTAGATATGACAGATATTCTACACAGCATAACAGGCATATCATGCATACCACAGGTATCATTTACTGGTATGTACAATAACAGGATACATATGGCCTGTAGGTATGGGACATAGTAATAGCATGATAGCTAATCTAAATGGAAGGGCTACCAAGTAACCATGCACAAAGGACATGTAATAGCTGCACAGGTGCATAGTGGGGTACTATGCAGTCTGGCAAGTCCATGGGTAAGCACAACTACAGTGTTCACACTAGTGGCACCTCTCCAGGGTAGTGTCCTGTGAACAGCAGAGCCAGGTGTCACCTGCACCTCTGCACAATACAGCCACTGCAGTGATCCCAGGCCTACATGTGTCTCCCAACCACCAAGGGAGGTATCACATGAACAGTGCTACTGAGTGTCCCTGCATGATGTACATAGGACTCATGTTCCACAGCATGGTGAGTGTCCGGTTTGGGAATGTAACCCAGAAGCACATCCCACTCATTGTGGCATGTGTGCACATATCCATGAGCATGTTGCTCACAGTGGCCTCTGCTTATGTCGCGTATGAGGAGTATATCCATCAATAATGTTGTGGACATGGACCCTGTCTGATCAGCAGAGGTCACCCCTGAGTATGTAGTATGCAAATGTGTACAGATGTGGTGTCCATAGTGCAGCCGCATATTTAAACTGTCGGAGCTCAGTAAACGTCATGGCGTGTTAATGTTGTGGCATGTAAAGCTGTAGCTGTTGTGTAAGGTACACCCTAAATGGGGTGGTGTACCCTTGAATGTGTGTAGATGTCTTGAGTTCAGAGGTACAATGAGTGCCTATGTACCAGCTACACACCCAGTACAGATAGGTGTGGCCACGTAGAAGGATATCCATGCCACAGTGGCAATACGGTAACCACAGGAGTGGGTGCGACATATGTTTGTACTGCAAACATGTACAATGTGATATGTATGTAGGGGACTACCATCCATGTGATAGTCAGTGGGTGAATGGTGTAATGCAAAGGTGATGTGCATGCACCTTGTGTCATGCAGCTTGATGCCATGATAGTCATATTATGTATCTGTCACAGTGACACCCATATGGTTGGAGTTAGCATCAGCTGGTGGAGCAATCATGGCGCTTGGTATGTAGGGGTTTAAAAGCTAGGCAGGGAAAGTCCCCTGTGCCAGCTTGTTCCACAAGAAAGCATATACTGAACATGAGGGGCCCTATGACTGAAGACAGTGGTATGCCAAATGTACCTGACATGTAGTAGGTACTATGGTATGCTGGCCTCACTGTGTGTCCTGCCTATGAGCCACATAGCATAACATCCTGAGACACAGGGTACGATGTGCAGGTGGATGTGTATGCTGTCAATACCAGAATGGGGAATGGTGCTGAAAGGCAATGAGAGGAAAATGTAGGATGTGAGGACTCCCGTACCATCAGCAACTGCCCTGGTAACTGTATGAAAAGAGTTCACCATGTGTAGGGGCCATGCTCTGGCCTTAACAAGCCCAACCCAGGTGGCAGCAAAGGACAGGAGCCCAACAATGTCTCTGTGAATGACGTCCTTGATGATGTGCCCCATAGCCATGCAGAACAGTCCAGTCAGGTGTGTAGGACTATAGTCCCACTCATGCAATGCGTTGCCACCTGTGTGTAGTGTGATAAATGCTGCTGTGTGCCATTCAGGGGCTACAATGTCTGAAACAAGGCTATTACTGAATATGGTGGCCTAGTGAGGAGACATGTAATTCAGAGGTTGGTGGACATCACTGCCTGGGATGTTGGAAAGTGACATGGGGCCAGTGTCCCAGGACATATAGAGTGTAGGTCAGTACTGTGTAGGTGTGACCACAGGGACACCACAATGTTCATGTATGGATTGCGGCCCTGTAGTGAGTGAGAGGGTGTACTGTCAGCATTGAATCCATCCTCCAACATGTTGCCAACAACACCTGGGTCTGCAATGTTCCTGAGTGACTGTTGTATGTGACAGCAGATGTGGGTGTTGCCATCGAATACTGACATACCACCATAATGCCTGGTGGTACACCCCGGAATGTGTGGCAATCATGTTTACGTAGCTAGTCTTGGAGTATGTGATGAGGGACCCTGTGGCCCCACTACGGCTGACCAGTGAGCCACCCCACACATGGGAATGTACACCACTGTGCAACAGCCTACACCTGTTGTTGTACATCATATGTCCATGGAACATGACCACCAGAGTGGCGTCTGTTATCTGGTGTGTACCATCATGGCTCTGTGTGGAATAGCATGATCCATGCAGTTGTGTACATGCTAATGAAGTGCACTGGGGTATGTGTCAGCATTTGTATGTGCAGTGTCCATCTGCATGGGTGTCATGATGTTAACAACTGCTGTCAGCAGATGTCTGTAGTAGGTGTTGTAGTACACATGTACTGTGTATGCTGTGATGGGTGTGTTGCTGGGATGTGGCTAACAAGGTCGATTAGCATATGTTTGGAATCCACAAATGAGGGGATAACCCCAGGTGTGTAACACCAGTCACATGGTGGTAGTGTTCATGCCAAGGGTAATGTAGGTCTTGGAGGTGGTGTGTATGGGTTGATCCAGCAGAGCGGAGGGTATGACTCATGGATGTGTTGGTACCTGAGTGGCTATCCCAGTGAAGTGTGGGGTAGTGTCAGTCACACATCAGTAGTAGCTGTCTGAGGCCCACTGTCCACTATACCAGCATAGAAGGTATGTTACCCGTGGGGTATGATGTTGACTCTGTCGCTTGTTACAATGTGTATAGCGGTCCTGGACACAGTGAGTTGCACGTGGAGCACCTCTGATGCATTGTGCTAAGCAACTTGCCAGGATGTGTGCAAAACATAGTGGGATATGGGAACCCCTCAGCTGTGGGTGTGCCGGTCCAGGTATGTGCCTGAAAGGTATGGTCTGTCTATAACCTGTCATTGCAGGTGTGCTCTGCAGAGCCTAGATGCAGGTCCCAGTCACTGCAGAGATGTTTGAGTGGTGCATTATAAGGTATGCCTTGCCTGCGTGTGTCACAGAGGAAGATGCAAGCATTGTGTCACATGACCCCATGTCGTGCCTGCCAGTTACCAACCTGCCGGTGACAGTTATTGGAAACTGTGCAAGACAGGCAGTATAGAAGCAACAAGAGCCTTACATGTGAGCTGTACTCCCAGGGCTGACAGGTGCAAGTCATCTGTGCCACAGCATTGTGTTTGACCAGGACAGTCATAGCGGACAGATACCACATGCCTGTGGAATGACAATAGGAGCATAGGCAACTGTTGAAGTGACACAGTCGGTCATTGTACAGTGGTATAGTGTCCGGACGAATGCAAAATGCTCCCCAGGGCTAGGCCCACACCCTCAGGGCTATAAGACCGGTGAGCGATTGCATGTCCCTGCACACGTAGTCTGTGAAGTGGCATCACAGGGTAGTCACACTAACATGGCGAATGACAGACATATCGTACCTAGTGAGGTGTGGCATGGGTGCATAGGTTATGTTGCAGAAGCAGTTACCCGACAGCAAGATGTAAGTGACTAACGCCTTGTGTAGCCTGCTGTGTGGAACTGCAGTGTGGCTCCCTACAGAGTCAGCTATGACTGGTGTGTTGTGAATGTTATAACTCACTATTGGCTGTATGTGATGGGCACACATGAGTCTGTGGGCTATAAGCTGGTGATGTTGTCTTCCATGATGGGGGCTACCTCTGGTGCCTACAGTGAGTATGGAGACGTACTGCACAAGTTGTCCTCATAGGTGTGGCCAGTGGTGTAGATCATGTGAGACTATGTGATGCGTGGGGTGTGTTGCGAATGTTACACATCCCCAAATGACTGTCAGGTGCAGTCAGGGTTGGCGACAGCATTACCCCAGCCATAGCTGTCAGCCTCCTGTCCCCAAACTGAGGAACATTAGCCCTCATACTGTGTGACAAATGGGCAAAACGTGGAACACTTACAACTGGCTTACTAACAGCACCAACTAGGAAGGGCATATGATGGCTACAATAGGCTGGTCTTACGTATAAAAAAGATATTCCAATGAATTAATATGATTCCCATCTATTTAGCCATGGCTAGCAGGTAAACTATTTACAACAATGAATGTGTGACAGACCCTTCCAATGTGGAACCTTGAGGAACATGCACCTTTTAGAACCCCAAATGAGGTAAGTTCCTCGTAATGAGGTACACCTGAGAGCTATTGGCCCAGCACGGCTGCAGAAGTGCATCCCCCACAGGCTGTAGTGCCGTATGTTGGGAGGTGAGCATTGAATGTGTACATGAGACAATTGCTCTATTGCCACATGTACAACATATCCCTCATATAGATAGGCAGTAGCACTGGTACGTGACAGTTGGATATGCCTGTATATACAACCATGTCCCACAGGATATGTGCGCTACATGTGTACAACAGCTGTCGTACCTTAAGCAAGCTGGGAAGTGTAGGACAGCCAGTGTACCTGTGGAAAATGGTGTGGAATGGGCGCTATAGTAATCAGTAGCTCATGACATGCTCACAAGTTCTGAACAAGTGCCTAGCATGACCATACAATACAGATAGGGTGTTGGATAATATCAACCCACAAGTGGTGATGATAGTCATTTAGGGTGGCACCGCACTATAACCCTGCTGAGTATGGTGTGCATGTCCATGAACCATTAGCACTGTAGATGTTAGCAGTACAGATGTACAAGACAGCACGGATATTTGATTACAAATACCTTTGCATGTCACAGGAGTGTTCCACCAGTGGCCTGTTGACAGACTCACAACTACAAAAGGTGCAAGAGTGACATGTGCACAGCACATCAGTGCCAGCTGCAGTAGAACAGGTTTAATGTGTTGTACCCCACCCTCATTGTAGTCCATACCACACAGACAAATGTTAGGCATCTGTGTATGTAAGGCTGTGAATGGCCATGACCTATCAATATAGCTGTGTCAGTGTTGTGAACAACATACAGAATGGGCTGTGTGGGTGAGGTGTGTGACATATGTGCACAGTCTGATGGATGATACCAGCAGTGTCACCGCTAGGTGAGCATCCCTGTACCCATAAACTACTACCTAGGCTGTGGTCAACATTATGGACACTGTGTAAGGGATGGTGCTGTGCAGTGCATCCCCCGACATGGTGATGTCTCCAAGCCTCTTAGGTAGTCATATGAGGTACCCATGTCATTTAAGGGTGCCATCCATGAGCACGGAGATCACTGGACAGGCATATACAGCACTGTGGTGACCAATATTGGATCACATACCACCTGTAAGGGGTAATGGCTATGCATGGATGTGTGATACCAGCCTTCACAATCCACACCTCCACTATGCAGCATGCTGTCTACCTTGCAGAAGGACATTTTCTACACCATGATGATGGACATGCTAAATGTCCATATCCTGATCTATATGACATATGTCATGGACAGCCACCATCATAATACTAGGATCGCCACAGGCTGGAAAGATCCCTGTGCCATATATGTGACATACTCCCGCCATATCATGCAACCCTGTCCATCAAAGCTGCACATGTCATCCCAGTCATACATGGTGTGATGGCCGCATGGTAGATGTACTATCAACTGACTGGATCAGTAATGTGGCACTGATGCACCTTGCGTTGGCACAATGGCTGTCTGTTACAGCTTGGAAACCTTGCCCGCACATGCTATGGTTGATGACCATCCCTGCGAATGTCGTCTGACTAGCCATTGTCCCATGTCTATCACATGTGCAATACAGGCGATCCGTGGCAGGATGTTGAACAGTTGTACAGTGCTGTGTAGATGTATATGGCAAAACACATGCATTTACAGGTGTCCATGCGTATGTGTGCATTGTCACTGCTCAAGTCCATTACGGCTGTGTTGATATGTGACATATACACAGCATCCAGGTCAACAGTAGTACCGTGGACACAATGAGGCATGTGCAGATAGGTAAGAACACAAGTGCAGGCAAATAGACATGCCCACAGCAAGACAGCATTTACATGGAGTATGAACACTGTAATGAGGTGACACACATATATGGTGATGATATCCAATGCATAATGGGTGTGACATGTGTGACACAAACACATCAGTTGTGTCAGTGTCATGATGCTTTGCAAAGATAACTGTGCAGATCTAGTAGATGTCATAGAAATGTATGTGCAGCAGTATCTCTGTACATCTCTGAAACTGTGACCTGTCACCATCATTATGTCTTACAGATAATGCCCCGTACACGCCTCCCAGCATACACCCGCCAGGAGGATGATGTCCTCATCCCACAGCTCCATGACAACTATGACTTGTTGTTCAGCCATGTGCCACAGCATGCCCAGCAGCAGGATGACCTGTGGCAGGATCTACACAGGAGGGTGAACGATGTGGGTGGCCATAACCGCACCTACCAGCAGTTGTGCAGACACTGCACGGACCTGATACGACATGCAAAACAGCGTGCCACTGCAATCACCAGGGAACAAGGTGGAACAGGTGGTGGGCCACCAACACAGCCCCCACTCACACACATCGAGGAGCTACTGGCCAGTCTGGGGACACCCAGGGAACAGCATCCAGAAACACTAGCTGCCATCATGGAGGTGGGTGTCTTCCAACCAATGAGCCTGGAGTTGCCTGGTAAGTCAGTACTGCACATATGGCTATTATATCCCACGTAGTTGCATGTGTCACTGTACATTATGTAAAGTAACAACATATGCCAGGTATGTGGACACACATACTGCATACTACAGTATGCTACGTTGTGTATGCACACATGTGCATACTATATGCTATTACACAGGTGAATGTGTTCACATGCACAGTGCAACCTGTGGCTGTCATACAGTCATGGATAATGTTCATACTGGTGTGTCACCCCTATACAGGTACCTCTGGCGTGCCGCACAGACATGGGTCCATTGCAGGTGAGACTGCCATCAGTATCAGGCATGTTACAGTGTAGATATATTTGCCATGTGGCCAGTTAACACTTGCACATCTGATGTTTGTTCCAGTCACGATATGCAGGTCGCACCACCCTTCATTCACACACACCACCCATGTGCAATATATACAAACGTAATGATACACCGACTTGAAACCACAGTACTTGTCATTGCGACATGTGTGGTCAGCTGTGCATACAATGGTGGAGGCATTCTACAATGAAGGCATATGTAGTATGCATTGGAACAACATGTGTGGTACGCACACAGTACCACACAGTGAGCTGTGATATGGGCAGCCCACAGGTGTCACCATTGTGTCATATGCCCCTGCATTGGGTGCACACATTGTGATGTGCCACCTGACATGTCCCAGACATGTAGTGTTCTGTCTGCAATATTGTCACACTATCACATGACCTATACCCCACATACCAAACATACAACCTGTTGTCTGCATAGCCCTGTGGATTGTGACATATCTGACATCTATGGGTGTATGTCATATGGGACAACACAGACATGTGGAAAAGATGCCCATCACACACAATTGGCCAACACATGTGCACACATGGCCATGGGGGATGGCTAGAGACATGTAGCCACACAGTACTTGGGATGTGTATACACCTTGTTGCACATTGTTCACACATGGTCCAATTATAGCCTTAGTTGACCGATTATACAGTTGATGTGGTACACTGGACAACCTAAAAGCCTGTGCACAGCTACTGGAGGTGTCACTGAAGTCTACCATATATGATCTGTTGAACATCACAACTGTGTTGCAGTTATGGCTATGCAATGTGTACATATTATGCATTCTACAGCAACATAGATGCCTCATGTTGCCATGCAATGGCACAGTGTCTGTACTTCACACTGTATAGCAATGTAGATGGCTCACACTACCCTCCCATGCTCATACACATTTGCTAAACATGCATTCTATCTGTAGGGCATACACACAACAGTGCAATGTGAAGCCCATTATGATGCTGTACATGCGTCAGGACACCATTGTGTCAAACATGTATGCATGTTAATGCACATGTCAACAGATTACATGTCAAGGTCACATCAGCCATGTGTACTGTTATCCTGTTCTGGGCCACATGGTGTATCACGGAGATGCATGCATACTACCATGATTGTGTGAATTGCATGGCTACTGATATGACACCTGCTTGCTGTAGTGTGCACCCCAGGGAGGTATGCTTACTGACACTATTAATGTCTGAGCTGCATGCCCTCTGCTGTATCGCAGGCATGCTGCATGCCATCTGACAAATCACATGCATGGTGTGTCTGTGTCTGTGTTTGTGTGTGTCTGTGTGTATCTGTGTGTGTGTGTCTGTGTGTCTGTGTGTGTGTGTGTGTGTGTCTGTGTGTGTGTGTCTGTGTCTGTGTGTGTGTGTGTGTGTGTGTGTCTGTGTGTGTGTGTGTGTGTGTGTGTGTGTGTGTGTGTGTGTGTGTGTGTGTGTGTGTGTGTGTGTGTGTGTGTGTGTGTGTGTGTGTGTGTGTGTGTGTCTGTGTGTGTGTGTCTGTGTCTATTGTACTTTACAGTATTTCTTTGCATTCACAGGTGATGTAGGTGCGTTACCCTCCTGCGGTCCATCTGATGTTAGTGTCCCCACAGATACTACCGGTAATGAACATATGCATGAGGTATAGGCAGGGTTGTCAGGGGCTGAATCTGTGCCAGTGGTCACCATCCCAGCTATGTCCCCCTCTTCCCTTTACACAGTTCTGCTGCCAACACATACCGCATCACCAGTGGCCATAGAGGAAGGACAGTCAGCGTCTGTTAGCATGGAACAGGAATGTGTGGTGGCTACAGAAGGTGTGTCTACACACCATGGTGTCAGTGTAATGACTGCAGATGTGCCACACAGGCATGTGGCTGGTGCTGCTCATAGGAGGACCTCTGGCAGACATGCACCTGCAAGACAGAGCGCAGCAGCTGGTATCACCAGACGCATGTTCCAGACTGTAATGGCGGCACAGGCATGTGCTGAATGGCAGAGGCTGCAGAGGGCTGCTATCCATACCCTAAATGACAACATTCAGGCATTGGGAAATGCTCAACAGCAGATTGCTAATGTTCTGGATAGGCGATTAGGTGAAATGGTCGGAATCCTTGACCGAGGCATGGCAATCCGTGAGCGGGAGCTGTCTGTGCTGGAACACCTGGTAGGAGTGAGGTGTAGGCCACGTGGACGTAGGCCAGCAACACTACCTAGTGTAGGTCGACGTGAGCATGCCACCTCACATGCCCGCTCCCATAGTGCAGGTAGCAGTAGCAGTGCAGCTGGTGCTGCACTGTCAACACCAGGACACAGCAGGCCACGTGGACATGGCCCTGGATGGTCTCAGTGGGGACACGGTTCCAGCAGACATGTGTCGTCGGACAGTAGCCACTCTGTACCTCCACCAGGTAGTGCCCGTGCAACCCCAGGCAGGCACAGGTCATGTGGCCGTGGATGGACACAGTGAGCTGTACAACCTGCTCTGTACAATCTGGGGCTGTCAATTATACACTGTGTAGGCATCACAAATGGCAGAACTGTGTACACATATACACGCACAGCAAACACAACTGTAGGGCTCCATAACATCCACATGCATTCTGCACAGACATATCCAGTCAACTCACCGGCCCTTACATACACACATGATGTTATCCATTGGTGCAGCCTATGCCCCTGGCAAACATATCACCCTGTGCATATGATGAAGTCTGTGCCGCATCCCTGTCATCCACACCATCGGTGCAGGGTTATGCACAAATATTCTGATGCACAGGGTGAACAGCATAGTGAGAGGTGTATGTAATATTACCTGTGTATGCATAGTGAGGGATGTGTATGTTGCAGTGGTTGTGTGTAAATACTGAGAGATGTGTATGTGACATAGGTTGTGTACTTTCGACATGCACCAGTCATACCATGTAGTGCAGGTGCAGCATGCATTGTGATGTGTTCACAGTATGTGCCTCGGTTACATCTGTAGCACCATGTTGGTTGTGATACCCTGGTTCCCTCCTATGGTGTACTTGCATGTGCCTACAGGTAGCAGTGTTTGCAGTCCCCCACATGTAACTGTGGATTACTCACAGGCACGTCTGGCAATATCAGCATGCTACATGTACCCTCAACCTGACTGTTGGACACACCAACATGACACAGATGTCCGCACATATACTGCACCTGACGCATGTGGTCGGTGCCACAGGCTACACTGGACAGAGACGTGATATACATAGCAGGACACATTACAGGTATGGTGACATGGTGCAGGGGTTGTACACAGCAGCCTGGCCAATGATGATGTGAGGTGTCACTTGGTAGCTGCAGGCCACACTGTGCAGCAGTAGGACCCTGTAACAGTATGGGAACATGGCCGCATTCATGGGGAGTACACCACTATAACGCACACCCCATAGTGTGCAGGTGGGGACCCTTGCCTGTGTGGTCATCACCCTCACAATACTATGCACCCACATGACTTGTCACAGAGAAGGGACATGCACAGGTAGCCAGTATGGCTGGGACCTATGGCATCAACAGGGTTGTGCAATGCATCACCATTATGGGTTAGTCACCACGTGGGTTTAGTGATCATTTCCCACCATATATTAGCATACACCCTCACACCAAGCATCAGACATACATACAGACACACACACACTGTGGTGACCACACATGTGTATACGGACAGCCGACATGTGTGATGCACCACACCGGGCAACGTCATGCTTACCACACTGACGTATGTACAGATCTCTACAATGGTGTACAGGGATGTGTAGCAACTGGGACATATTCCCTGTGATATGAGGCATCCCTGGTCACACATTCGGACACACATGGCAGTGCTGGGAATGATACACCTGCCATATGATGACACGTTTGATAGACATGCAGCGGTATTGATTGCATTATGTGTACCAACGCTATATCTGGCAGATGTGCTGCTATATGCACACGGGAGGTTGTAGGTGTTACAGGTGCCAAGTGACATATAGTTGTTAACACCTGACCGCTGTGTATGCATTATGTCAGCACCGTCATGTAACAGCGACATAGCGTACTGTTTGCACATGGCATGATAGGATGGTGCATGACACAACTGTGAGCCACCCCCTGCACACATACATCTAGACAGGTGGTTCACCACATTATGTACACACATCCCTCCATATGTGCTGTTTGTATGTCACCATATACAGGTGTCAATGATGGGTCTGCATTGCGTCTGCATGTCATAGGTAGGTGCAACTATGTTACGGACATCGGCCACTGCACATGCATGGTTGCTGCATGCACAGTACAGATGTCACATGTGTCTCCTGTTGCCATGTTTGTATGCATTGCTATTGTTGGACATGTGTGTTGACATACATAACACATGGACTGCAGTATGATATCACGGGTGTCACAGGTGACCAGTACAAGGGTATGTGTCCCGGTCAACACTGCTAACCCCTGTAGTGTGAGCATTCAACAGACATGGGCCCACCTTCCATTCGTGTGTGTAGCATTGATTAGGCCAGTGTTATGCATGTGGTACATCAAAGGCTATGTATGTATGTGTTGTGTGTGCAGTCCATGCACACATCCACACAATCACATGTATGACATATCCAGACGTGTGTTCATTGCTGTACAGCAACAGTCAGGTATCACATCTGTGTAAGGGCCGTGGTATGTGTTGAGCCGACCTGTTTATGTATACTGGTATCATTGCAATGCATAACACCTGTTGAATCCCTGTTGGTACATGTGTACTCTTCACAGCTGGTGTACACCGCTGTACAGCCCAGTGGTCATGTTTCACATGGTGCTGTGGGACCGTAAGACTGTGTAGTGCTGCACCGACAACATGGTGCTGACTTGACAGCTACAGTGTACACTGAAGTGTGTACGTGTGTGACCTGCACCTGTGACAGCTGTGATGGCAGCTGTGTGTGTACAGGTCACTGCATGTGTGACCGCCCTGTGCGTGAGGACAGTTATACCTTACTGTGCCCTTCTGTACTGTGCCCTTCTGTGTGTACACTCCATCTGCATGCAAGGCGGCCCTTTGCAACAGCTAAGTGTGTGAGCATGCCCAGTATGCTGTTGTGTAGATGGACACACAATACATTCCACACTGCGCCCTTCCGTGATTAGACTCTGTGTGCATGCAAGTTGGCCCTTTGTAACTGCTAAGTGTGTGAGCATGCCCAGTATGCAGTTGTGTAGATGGACACACAGTACATTTCACACTGCGCCCTTCCGTGATTAGACTCTGTGTGCATGCAAGATGGCCCTTTGCAACTGCTAAGTGTGTGAGCATGCCCAGTATGCTGTTGTGTAGATGGACACACAGTACATTCCACACTGCGCCCTTTTGTGATTAGACTCCGTGTGCATGCAAGTTGGCCCTTTGCAACTGCTAAGTGTGTGAGCATGCCCAGTACGCCATTTTGTAGATGGACACACAGTACATTCCAAACAGACGTGTGATACTAAACGTGTGGGCATGGCCATTGACATCCTGTATAGCCATGGTGGTCATCCAGGCAACCGATGTCCATTTTCAATGTCACGATGGATGCCTACATTGAACACACTGGTTGCTCTCTCGAAGGGTGTACTGTCTGTGGCGCATCCCGTATCTATTTAGTGTTGTAGTGCTCCATAGATATTTAGTTGGCTCGATGACAGCACTGCCGTGTTTGTGTACGTCTACCTTGGGACAATAATATGCTTTCAGACTGCTCACTCTCTAAACATTCCGTATTGGCATCTTTGCCTTTGCGGATGATGTCACCCACCTAGAAGTATGCCTCTGGGAGTGCTGTGTTCAGTAATCTCGGTAGCACGTTCTGTAAATGAGTAATGCTGTAGTGTGCTAAAATAGTTAGGTGTATGTTCAACTCCTAGCCCTTCCAAGTGTGTGTGTGTGTGTTTCCAGCTGCTTGGGGACACAGTAATGCTTTTAGATGCCTCACAGCACATTCATTCCTTATCAGCGTCTTTGCCTTTGCGGATGATGTCACCCACCTAGAAGTATGCCTCTTGGAGTGCTGTGTTCAGTAATCTTGATAGCGCGTTCTGTAAATGCGTAATGCTGTAGTGTGATAAGGTAGTGAGGTGTATGTTCAACTCCCGGCCCTGCCAAGTGTGTGTGTATGTTTCCAGCTGCCTGGGGACACAGTAATGCTTTTAGGTGCCTCACAACACATACATTCCCTATCGGCGTCTTTGCCTTTGCGGATGATGTCACCCACCTAGAAGTATGCCTCTGGGAGTGCTGTGTTCAGTAATCTCGGTAGCGCGTTCTGTAAATGCATAATGCTGTAGTGTGATAAGATAGTTAGGTGTATGTTCAACTCCCGGCCCTGCCAAGTGTGTGTGTGTGTGTGTGTTTCCAGCTGTCTGGGGACACAGTAATGCTTTTAGATGCCTCACAACACATATATTCCCTATCGGCGTCTTTGCCTTTGCGGATGATGTCACCCACCTAGAAGTATGCCTCTAGGAGTGCTGTGTTCAGTAACCTTGGTAGCGCTTTCTGTAAATGCGTAATGCTGTAGTGTGATAAGGTAGTTAAGTGTATATTCAACTCCCGGCCCTGCCAATTGTGTGTGTGTGTGTGTGTGTGTGTGTGTGTGTGTGTGTATGTGTTTCCAGCTGCCTGGGGACACAGTAATGCTTTTAGATGCCTCACAACACATACATTCCCTATCGGCAGATGATGTCACCCACCTAGAAGTATGCCTCTGGGAGTGCTGTGTTCAGTAATCTCGGTAGCGTGTTCTGTAAATGCGTAATGCTGTAGTGTGTTAAAGTAGTTAGGTGTATGTTCAACTCCCGGCCCTTCCAAGTGTGTGTGTGTGTGTGTGTGTGTGTGTGTGTGTGTGTGTGTGTGTTTCCAGTTGCCTGGGGACGCAGTAATGCTTTTAGTTGCCTCACAACACATACATTCCCTATCGGCGTCTTTGCCTTTGCGGATGATGTCACCCACCTAGAAGTATGCCTCTGGGTGTGCTGTGTTCAGTAATCTCGGTAGCGCGTTCTGTAAATGTGTCATGCTGTAGTGTGATAGGGTAGTTAGGTGTAAGTTTGATTCCGAGGCCTGCCAGATGTGTGTGTGTGTGTGTGCATGCTCCCGTCTGCCTGGGGACTCAGGTTATGCTTTTAGATGCTTTGCAACACAGATATATCCTGCTGACGTCTTTGTCTTTGCGGATGTTGACACGCACCTAGTAGAATGCCTGTGTGTCTGCTGTGTTTAGTAATCTCGGTAGCGTGTTCTGTAAATGCGCCATGCTGTAGTGTGATAGGGTAATAATGTGTAGGTTCGATTACCAGCCCTGACACATGTATGCGTGTGTGTGTGTATGCCTGTATCTCTCTCTCTCTCTCTCTATATATATATATATATATATATATATATATATATATAATCTCTTTTCTGCCCATAACTCTGCTCTTGCATGGACAGCTGACTGTTTCATGTATCGCATATTTGCATAGCTTTCACATACCAATGGGGTATGTTGCAAATTCCAACATTGTCCATGCAACGTCCATGTTACGGGCGGTGTTACACGCCCTTACAGGCGTTTGCTGTATATCTTGGCAGACATCTATCCTTGCTGTACTCTCACTGTACTGGTACATGCCGGAGGCTTCATGTATCATGGCCTAGTTTTGCTGTGTGTATGTCTATTTGTGCTGTGTGCATGGCTGTGGGTATGTCCCACTATCATCATTTATAAAGGTGACAGCCCTATAGGTACTTCATGTAGACTGCTGTGTCATTTGACATGTCAGCACATACCTGCGGACAGTACTGAATGCCCTACTGCAGCACGTTTCATACCTTCTGCGTTATCTTGCAGTCAATATTGCTGTTTCCTCACACATGTATTTGTTTCTGATCATACCACTCCACCTCCTAGAGCAAATTTCTGGACAAGGCCTTATCTGATAGTGGGACACATAGGGGCAGTATTGACATGTTGCTCTTACAAACGTATATAGTTGACACAATAGGTTTTGCATTAGTATTGCTTTTCTGTCGGATTTGGTGTCTTAATCACATGTTTGTCATTATTTCATGACTTCAGTTATCAGGAATGTGCCAGAATGTTACTGATGTTACGTGGAACACACCAAACATATGAGGCATAACTCTGCACATTCTGCGTAAATCTGTACAGTTGCAGAGTATGTGTCTGATACAAGATATCAACTTTCTGACACCAATACACACACTGTATGGCGGCATCACAGGTCACATGCCATCACATTTATATTGCAGGACACACCCACCCAGACAGTTGTATTCCTCACACAGGCCAACAGCTGCTTATCCACACTAATTGGTCTATCATGTACCGTATGTGTGCGCCAGTATTTGCGCTTTCCGTCAGTGGCAGAGCTCACGTACAAGTATGGGGGTCTGGACATTGTTACGGTGACACTGCATGACACCGTGAGGGACACATTACTTTTGTGTCTATTAACCTTCCACATTGACATTCACAAGGCATACGTTGTGATTCACATTTGTCGGAGTGCATGCGTATGACTTGTACATGTTTTCTCATTTGTCCTGATGTCTTTCTTCTCACCTGTCCACCTAGTTTCACTAGTTCTTTACATGTATTTTGGACAGGTTACCTTCATACCCCTAACCTGTACACATTATGGGTAAACGCCCTGACGTTTGACCTTTGCCCTTGTTACATTTGTCATAGTAATGTGCCTTTCTGGTAAATTGCTGGCAAGGCATTACGAACTGTGCGGTTAGATAATAGTGACTGACATTTCCATTACATGATTAGTAACACTCATAACATACATATTCCTGGCTACGCCAGTATTCTCACAACATTCTGACTTTGTCTGGGGTATATCTAATATAGTCCCTATTTGTATTTCATGTACTATGCCTTAGTGCAGCTGTGTTATTCTGACAGTTTGCCAGTTATGGGTACCATCTTGGTCGTAAGTGGTGTTCCCATTCACGTTTGACTATTTCCTGTATTCATTCTTACGAGGATTATTATTTTGCACATGACTTAACTATGAATTAACTACAGGTATGCAGTAGTACAGTCTACATATGTAACAGTTTGCTACAGTATAAAAGTACGGACCTCTGTAATACTGGGGACTACCCCACATCCTTCACAACATTTCATGCTTATGTACATACTATTATTCTGTGAACTTTCGAGGTTTGTGAGAGCAGTAATTACATCTGTCCCTATTTGTCCACCCATCCTTTTAGGCTTTGTCCAGATTTTTTTGCTGTAATAGGTTGAGAGGTGGTGTCGGTATGTGACTGAGTTGAATATATACTGTCGATAATTCAGTGGGGAGTAGGGTTACCACTTGCAAGGGGAGGTCCCACTTTGGACAGTTGTGTCCTGCAATGAAACCTAAGACATGGCAAATGTCCTGTGATTTTAAGACAAAAATATATTTCTTATTTTCTTTACTAGTTGCATGATACAGGTATTTTGTATCTGGTACACATAACTATTATTTGGGATAGCATAAGCTATTCAAATGCTATGGAATAAGCTTTTATCTTGGCATACAAGTGTAATTCTGTCCTTTGCACTGGCTGGGGGTATGTTTTATCCTGCAAATTCTCACATTTCTGCAAGGGATGTCCCACCTTGGCCATCTGAACAGGTGGCAACCCTAGTGGGGTGACCTGCATGGTGGAAGGCTGTTCCATCCTGCGTAGTATGTTTTGCATGTCTGTGTAGCCACTGAACAGTACCGTGACTACACATACATGTTTTGTCCAGATGTGTACAGTACTGGACACCGTGGCGTGTAAACAACTCTGAGGTTTCAACAGGTTACTTATCCCACGCGGGATGTACACACATTTTGCAGAAACATGAAAGCGTGGGCATTTGGATTTACGTAACTGTGATGGGATGTTTACAAACGTGGGATACATATTTGCAATCCTGACACTGCCTAGGATGATACTTCCTACTACATATGGGGAATACTCGCTATGTGTAGGTGTACGGCTGCGCAAGGCTGGTAGCTGGATTTGGTGGACATTCGGACATGGGTGCAGTTTATGTGCTATACAGGGGTTGTTGCGTATTGCATTTGCATGCATGGGTTCTGCTTTTGGATATCCCAGTTCTGCATATAGCATCCTATGTGTATGTGACGGTTACATTCCTGTTCATGTGTATAGCACATTTTAATATACATATGTTTGTGTGTGTTTGGTATACAATTTGGACTGTCAGGTTTCTTTACGGTTGTTATATAGCCACAACTGCCCAGCTGTGTACTATCACTACCACTATGGGACTGCTGGTGACCATGCCCATGGGGCTAGATGTGTGTATTGGTGGCGCGCTGACATGATGTGCTTCACTTCCACTGGGTATAACTACTGACAGTGCAGTACATTATGGACACACAATTTTAAATATCATTTGTTCCATGGACGGAAACTCATATTGTGTTGCGTGCATTTCTGTTTGGTTCTCCATTTTGTGTGGCCGGGAACTGTCTTGCATGCTTTGCATACGTTTCATTATCCACGGACACTGATAGGTGCAATTACTATTGCAGGCAGGCTATAATATTCAGCAGTTTAGGTTGCTCATTACCAGCCGACATTGACACGCCTCAGGGCGGAGCTTAGTAACGCCCCATGCACTCGTGCACGTGTCCTATGCACGTGGATGTGGTGGCAGCGCACCTTCATTAATATGCATATGGCGCTACTACACCATTTATACGCCGCACGGCCGGCGCAGGCCTTACACCGGCCTTGCGCCGAGCTTCATGAATCCGGGGGTATATCTATATATCTGTATTTATATAACTATGTATCTATATATATATATATATATATATATATATATATATATATATATATATATATATGTATATATATATATATATATATATACACATATATATATATATAATTACTGTGCATTTTGTTAAACATTGTTTGTTCGATAAACAGTGGTGGTTGAGAATGTCGAACATTCAGATACTCAAAAGTTTGATATCTCAAAGTGCCGTTTGTTCAAAAGTCATGAGTGGAGATTGGGAGGGGGTTAGAGTGCATATATGTGTTCAGGTGTTATGGCTAAGGTAAGGGTTAGATAAGGGTATAGGTGTTGGTATGCATGTGTATGTTTTACACATAGGGTTGCAGTTAGATGTTATGTTAAGTCATTTGATGTTGCGTATGTTCAGTCTTATTTTTGTTTGAATGTTGCTTTGTTCAACATTAAGTAAATTTGACCATGTGTAATATATATATATATATATATATATATATATATATATATATATATATATATATATTATGTGTGTACATATATATCTATACACACCCCTGTTAAAATGTCAGGATTTTGTGATATAAAAAAATGAGACCACAATTAATCATTTCAAAACTTTTCCCACCTTTAATGTGACCGATAACCTGTACAATTCATTTGAAAAACAAACAAATCTGTTAGTGGAAAAAATAAAAAACGTACAAAATGCTGGTTGCATAAGTGTGCACACCCTTAAACTAATACTTTGTTGTGTGCGCACACTCAAACTAATACTTTGCTGAAGCACCTTTTGATTTAATTATTGCATTCAGTCTTCTTGGGTACACACCTGCCATCAATTAAAGAGACTCTGATTAACCCCAAATAAAGTTCAGCTGTCCTAGTAGGATTTTTCTGACTTTACTCAGTTGCTTGCTACAGCAAAAGCCATGGTTCACAGAGAGCTTACAAAGCATCAAAAGGATCTCATTGTTGAAAGGTGTCAGTCAGGAGAAGGGTACAAAAAAATTTCCACAACGTTGGATATACCATGGAACACAGTGAAGACAGTCATCAAAAGATGAGAAAATATGGGACAACAGTGGCATTGCAAAGAACTGGACATCCCTCCAAAATTGAAAAGACAAGACAAAAACTGGTCAGGGAGGCTGCCAAGAGACCTACAGCAAAACTGAAGGAGCTGCAGGAATTTCTGGTAAGTACTGGTTGTGTACTACATGTGACAACAATCTCCTGTATTCTCCATATGTCTGGGCTATGGGGTAGGGCTGCAAGACGGAAGCCTTTTCTTACACAGAAAAACATCAAGGCTGGGCTAAAATTTGCAAAAGATGCTGAAAGCCTTACTACTTTAGCAGACATGCTTATGTGCACTGGAAAATAGATCAACATTTCTTAAACTGGAAAATAATAAATAAAGTAAAAGAGGCTATGGCTTCATTACTTTTTCTTTAGGCATTGTAATAGAGTGCAGGCTGCTAAGTATTTGGATGGGAGTCAAAATGTAGACTCACATGCAGGCAGCTAAGATGGCAGGAGATGGTGAAGAGATTATAAAATGTGATCAGATGATAACTCACCTGGAGGAGACTGCATTTTGTTACTGTGCTAATACAAACATAGCTCGGTGTTTAATCAGAGTAGGTGGGCAAGAGTTACAAGAGCTATTGTACTCCAGTAGTCTGATCACTTTGGAGAAAGCATAATTCATTGACAGAAAAAGGCCCAGTCACCCAGATGACTGCAAGCTAGGTGCAATCATTGAATCCCCAAATGATGTCAGTATAGTCCATGATGGTCTCACACAGACCAACGACTAGTGTATTAGTCACAGTCTCAAACTGAATGCAAAGAAAAATGTCATCATTCCCTTTGACACAAACAATTTCCCTTCACAATATCAACTCAATAACAATACCCTAAGTACCCCTGAAGTGGTAAGGGACCTGGGATCATAGGTTGAGTGTGATCTTAACTTTGACCACCATGTGTCTACTGTTGTAAGGAAAGGTTTCCACATAGCTCACTTTACGAGAGCAAAACAAGTTATAACCCCCCTATACTCGGCACTTATCCAGCCCATAATTGAGTATAATTCCCCATTCAGTATGTACCATACTAAACATCTACAGCAATTAGAGAGACCTCAGAGGTTTCTAACAATGAAGATCAAGGGCCTCCACATGTGCCTTAAATGGACCAACTAAAATCCCTGTCACTATAATCCGTATCACATAGAATTCTTAGGGGAAACTTATGCCTGGCCTACAAAGCAACCCAAGACCCAAACCTAATGAATTTACTGCATATCTGTAAATCAAATGGGTATAGGGCTACCCGTTCCAGGGAATTAAATATGGCCTGTGACTTAAATAGGACATGCTGGAGGGACATATTTATCTCCCAGTGACTGCCTCATCTTTGAAACAGGCTGCCAATTAATGTAAAACAGAGCACCTTTATGACACTGTTCAAGAGGAAACTGGATGAGTGGATGGGGCACCACACATTATTACTGGAGATAGTGCCCACAACTCTCTTGGATGTGGGCAGTCATCACTAAGTGCAATCTTGCATGTCGACTAGTACCTCTATGGCATTACATTGGGTTGAAACGGCTAGGCTTAAAATGACCTCTGGGTTGATAGCCTAGTAATCTCCTATGATCCTATGGTGCTATGATCCTATGAAAGGAATCAGTGCCCCTGCAATAAACAAATGCCCAAAAGATGTAGAAAGGTTAAATGTCTAAAGAAGAAGAAACCAAGTACCAGAAGCCCAAATTTTGCACAAGTTCCAGGCTGAGATAAATACAATGAATAATAAAGAACAAGAGAGAATTGGGCTTTGGACTGAGTGATAACTAAGGAAAGTCCTCTACACCACTGAAGCTGTCCTTCCTTGAGGATTAAGGTTCCTTCACCTAGGCTTATAGGTTCATAAGTACATTCTATGCAATGAGTCTGTGGACTATTTTAAGCCTGGCCAATAACTCGAGTTTAAAGTTCCCTCCAGCCTATATGAGACCAATGCAAAATAGGATGGGAAGAATTTGAAGTTGCCCATCCAATTATCTTGGTTTACTTAAAATCTGTCAAGGGTACAATACTGTATTACATGTAACAGAAGTTTGTTCCAGAGGTGGGAGATACACTGGGATATAAAATCTGTCACAACAATATGTCTTGTTTATCTGTTAGTGAAAGTTTAGTTCCATTAGCTGGGTAATTGAGCAACAGTTTGTTCTGTGAAGGAACAGGAGGCCAAAAAGGGTTGGATCTGTCATGGTTTGAAATGCTACATAAAGATGCCTACAAAGAAGTATATAAGAAATTGAATATAAACAGAGGGTTTTCATTCTGCCTTAATAGTTAAGATTTCTGAGGCCACTGAGCTTTTCAGTTAGGAATCACTGAGGTTCCTCAGTTTGGGTGATGTATTTAAACAATTGCATGTCAGAAAGGCAATATATTCAATAATGGTTTTCATGATGTATGAATAAAGGGAAATTACTTCTTTGGATCTAGAAGAGTTGCCTTTGGAAATTAGATCAGCCAGACAGAAGCTGGTCTAAAGTACAGCTAAGCATGACATTCAGTTATAAGGAATTATCAACAAATTGTCCATGTCTCTTATGGCGCTGTCTGATTAGAGGGGTGTTTCACCTATATGCTACAGAAAAATGTTCTCTTTAAACAAATAACTATGCTGTATCTTGTCACATTTGAGACCGTTGTACTTGTTCTATTTGTTAACTTAGTTAACCCATGTTGGAGCAATTGTGAGTCATGGAAGGATTGTATGACAATATCCATTGCAGTCATTTACAAGCTAAGGTAACCATACACCAGGAGAGCTGGTCTGAAGGACTGATAAATAGATACCAAATAGGAGATAACCCAACACTGAGCCCTGTAGTATACCAAATTACTGTTTTGCTTTCAGTAGTAGCACCTGTGACTTTAACTACATGGGATCTGCAAAACAACCAATTAGGTATAAACTGCAAAACATAAGGATTTATTTTTATTTATCCTTTGTTGTCTGGGTTAGTTTCAGAAAGTGGTAGTTAATACTTGTTGTTGTGTCTTTCGGCTTTTCCCGGTTAGGGGTCGCCACAGCGGAACTCCGGTCTGCTAATGATTGGCAGTAGATTTTTACGTGCTGGATTGCCAGGCCTAATGCACAACCTTCAACAAAGGAATGCCCATTCACGCATGTCGCCACACAGAAGACGCTCTAACTGAGAATTGAAAGGGCAAATGCTAACTGTGAGGCGACAACGCTACCGCAGCCCCACCACTGCAGAGACATCAGAAAGTGGTAGTTAATACTAATAGAAGAAATTCAGTCATGACATCAGGGAACTTTCCCTAATTTTTAGAATAGGTGCAGTGGGAACATTAGAATCCACCTGAGCTACCACTAACTCTAGTTGATGGAATCTCCATTTTAATGACTCATCCAAAGGACAGCACACGTAGAAGTGCAGTAATTTCCGATGCTGCATTGTGGTGTCAGCAATCCAGTCACCTAAAGTGGGAAAAGAACCCCTGTCTCTCTGGTCTTCCAGTACCAAAAGCAAGTGTTGTACCACTGAGCCACTGACACTGTGACTTGCGTTTAGCTTTGTAAGTTTGTTGTAATGCCTTTATAGGAAACAGTGTCTAAGGGCATGCCCAAGTCCAGATATGCTGCATGTAGTGCATGACAGCTATTCATTACTTCAGTGAGGTTTTCAAAGAAATTAATAAGGATAAAGAGACAGGACTTTTCTTTGACAAAGCTGAATTGATGAGTGCCTGGGGTTAAGAGGTTTTCAATGTCCAGATTAATGAGGTTTGATGTAATACATTCAACAGTTTTATATATGAGGTCAGTAAGACTAATGGATCTATAATTACCAGCGTCCTCAATTGGGCCTCCCTTGTGTAATGGCATTACAGTGACTGCTTTCCAGGAATGTAACCAGCAGAGAGGCTTAGATTAAAGAGGTTAAATAGAGGTTCAGACAGATCATATTTTTACTGATAATCAAGCAACCTGGAGTGTTGTCTGGATCCATGGATGAGGTGTTCCATAGTGATTAAGGGGTGGGTGGCTAGGACTGTGGAATCTGTGATGGAGTTATAAATGTACTAAATCTGTCATCTAGGATATTACCTATTTCCTTAGGGTTAGAGTGGGTGGTATTGTTGTGGATTAGTACTCAACGTTGGTGACTGTTAGTTCTTAACTTCTTGATATAGTTAAAGAAGGATTTGTGTATATGTGTGTACAAATCAATATATATATATATATATATATATATATATATATATATATATATATATATTTAAATAGATATCTGTGGATAGTTTAGCCTCATATTCAGCTTTAAGCTTTCCAATAGTTCCTTAAAGCTATTTACCAGCTTGTTTAAGTTTGCTATTAAGGTAGGTATAATGAGAGTTGTTATAGGCTCATAGGTTCATAGGTAGGTACTAGGCTATCTGCCCAAGGGCATTTATAAGCCTAGTCAGAGTGTGTCGGCTTTCGCCAACCCATTGATTAAATAACTGATCCTCTGTCAAGCAGAGCCAATGAAGTGATCCCAGGGTTGTGTTTTCAGGGTTTCTCTTCAAGAGTGTTAGTGAGGGGCTCTGCCTGATGTAATTTGGAATTTTGTTCCAAGGCATGGGGAGTCTCTGTGACAGGAATCTATCCCTCCAGCATGTTCTATTTATTGTTGTGGCGAGGTTTAGCTCACTAGAGCACGTGTCTCGCAGAGACTTGGATTTCTTTAGGTGGAGCATGTGCATCAGTTCTAAGTTGGACATGGCTTTGTAAGTTAGGCAGAGATCACCTCTGAGTAAGCGATATGCCACTGAGCACAGCCATAGGTTTTTCAGTCGGGCTGCATAGGACATATGTTTGAGACCAGTAATCCTCTTGGTGAGATACTTTTGTGGTCTTTCCAGCTGTTGGAAGTGTCTTTTGAGGTACATCCCAAATGGGGCATTGTACTCTATGATGCATCTAATAAGTGACGAGTAGAGGGGCACTATAATCTCTTTATTACTAGATGCAAACCCTTTAGAAATTAGATGGGCCACATAGAAGGATTTCTTAACTACTTTGGCAATATGATTATCAAAGGAGAGATTACTATCTACCTGGGTCCCCAGATCTCTTATTACATCTTCTGTATTAAGGGGGCTACCACCTATGTGGTAATTCGTGGGTGTTTTGTTTTTCCCAAACAGGATGACTATGCATTTTTTGGCATTTAGCTTGAGGCAATGACTTTGACACCAGGTGTTCATTTTAGTAAGGCCCTTTTGGAGGATGTCCGTGTCAGCCGGAGAGTCAATTATGGCTCCCAGTTTGCAGTCATCGTCAAACTTGGTTAACCATAGTCCTCCTGTGTTTGCCTGTACTTCTGCGAAGTATATGCCGAACAGTAGGGGGTCCCAGGACCGAGCCTTGTGAGACACCACTTGTGACTGGTTTAGAGTCAGACCTAGAGCCAGCTATTCTTACCATGTGATTTCTGTCTGTAGGCCAGTTGGCAACTCATCTTGTGATGTAGGGGTTTATGTTCAGGCTGGTGAGTTTTTCTGCAATACCCGAGTGGGGAATGGTGTCAAAAGCCTTGGCAAGGTCAAGGTAGGCTGTGTGAACCACGTTTCCCTTGTCTATGGCCTTAGTGACTGTCTCAAAGAAGTCATCCTGGTTTAGTAGGCATGATATGCCTTTAACAAAGCCGAACTGGGTCGGCTCAAGTGTTTGGAGGTTCCCAATGTCTTTGTTAATGAGTTCCATGATGATGCGCTCCATAGCCTTGCAGACCAGGCTAGTCAGGCTTATGGGGCAATAGTTACCAGGGTCAGTTGTGGCCCCTCCTTTGTGGAGAGGAATAACCATTGCTGTGTGCCATTCTATGGGCATGTAGCCTGTGGAGAGGCTGAGGTTGAACAGCGTGTTTAGGTGGGGGATTAGTTTGTTCTGTAGTTCGTGCAAGATGCAGCCTGGGACACCATCTGGTCCCACTGACACTGTGTTTTGGCTTTTGAAAGGGCTGTTTTCACCTGCACATCTGTGATTTTTGGACACTACACTTTTCCGTTATTGTTGTGAGCCTTTTGGAGGTGAGAGAGGGGTGAAGTTTGCACTGAATCTATCTGCCAGGATAGTGGCACTATCAGTAGGTTCAGTATATTTTGTGCTATTTTGCACTAGTTCAGTGCATATCTGCAAGTTGCCACTTGGATTCTTAACATAGCTAAAGAATGCTTTGTGGTTATTTTTTGAATCCTTGGCTATTTTCCTTTCGAAGTTAGCCTTGGATGATTTCATGAGGGACCTTGGTTTCTTACTAATACTTATCAGGGATGTCTTTCCTTCTTGGGATTTGCTTTTTTTCTGAACTAGTTCCTCCTTCTATTGTATAGCCTGTTTATTGCAGGGGCCCACCAAACTGGTTCCCTTCTCTTAGAGGAGTGAGTCTTTGTTTTGCTAGGGATGGCATGATCCGTGCATCCTTGTAGGTGCTCATAGAGTGCATTTGTAAATGTTTCTGCATCTTGGGCAGCATTATCCTTTAGCGTGGGGGCTGTGAAACTTACCACCTCTGTCTTAAGTAAGGTGAAGTTTGCTTTAGAAAATATTTTTTACTGTGGTTTCCTTAGTTGGGGGTGGTGGTGGGGTGTGGACATCCAGAGTGAATAGTTTATGGTCTGACCTAAACAATGATGGGTTGACCTCCGGTGTGGAACACCTGTCACCCATTTTGGCGATGATTAGGTCCAATATGTTTTCACCTCTGGTAGGGGAGTTTATCAGCTGATCCAAGGCATTTGAGTTGATGAATTCCAGGAAGCCCTGGGCCTGGGAATTTGTACTTGAGTAGTTTTCCCAGTGAATGGTAGGGTAATTGAAATTGCCCAATATCAGGGTGCTCGGTAAGACCTTCATGTTTTCCAGTGTCTCCAGAAAGGTGGAGTGGTGGTACTGCATCATGGAGGGTGATCTGTAGCAGGCAAAAATTTGCATTGCAGATTTGCCAGATGTTAGTTGCACATGGATGATCTCAGAGGTTTCATGCTGCACCACTAACCTGGAGGTGTAGGTATCCTTAATAAATATGAATACACCCCCTCCTCTTGTATTTTGGTCCATGTTCTGTGGCCAAAACGTGTGGTATGAGGTGTAGCCCGGTAGTGCTGGGGTGTTCTCTGGAGCCTTGAACCAGGTTTCAGTTACTGCACAGATGTCGACGTTCTCCATGCTGAGGAATGCTTCGTGCACATGCATTTTGAGATTTAAACTCCTGGCACTAAGTAGTATAACCCTCAGTTTTTTGTTAATTGTGCTGTTTACGGAGGTGGGTTTGACTTTTGAGCCTTGCCTAAAAAAGGCACTATAGGGGCAGCAAGAGCCTTGGCCAATATTTAAAAGCCTAGGGGTGCCAGGTGTAGGCCGTCTCTTGCGAAGCAACGTGGCTTGTCGAGCATGTCATCCCAGGCTGACAGACACTTGATCCCCTTTGAATGACACTGGAAGCTTAGCCAATTGTTGAAATTTATAATTTTTTCTTTATACTGAGGTATCATTCTTGGTGCGGGCAGGATGCTACTCAGGGTCAGGGTCATACCAGCCTGGGCTACATAATCAGAGAGCTCTTCCATGTCTCTTTTCATGTAGTCCAGGGAGGTACATCTCAGGTCATTCACACCAACATGAACAATAACAGAGTCATATTTGTACTTGTTCTGGAGTGACCTGAGTGCTTGTGTTATGTGGTGGATTCTGGCTCCCGACAGGCAGCTAACAGTAACCTTCTGCTTGTCCAGCCTAGTGAGTGGGATGTCAGTATGCCTGACTATAGAGTCACCTATTACTAGTGTGCTACGTATGTTATTTCACCTTAAGGGCTGTGATTGTGCAGCACACTGATTTTGTGTTTTATGTGTTGTCTGATTATTGACGGGAAGTGCAGGTTGTTTGGGTATCTGCTTTGGAGGTCTCTGATGCTTTTGCAGGTTTTTATTTAGAGCCTCCAAGTATGATTTTGTGTATTTATGTGTATTTTTTGCCAGTGCTGTTTTAGTAGGTCTGTGTGCAGCTGGAGTTGTGGTGCAAGTGTTAACCTTCTACTCTTGATTGTCTGTTCCAGTCTTTGGTGGAGACAGCTTAGCTTCCAGTTTGGCTGTATAATTGCATCTCTTGCATATGTTAGTGTTTTGTGGTAGAAGGAGAGGGCTGTCTGTGTACATGAGGCAGTTTTGTAACATTGCCTCAGGATACCCAGATTCACCAGCTGGACTGGAGAGTGCACCTGAAGTTGCCCTTTGGTCATGCCTTGGTTCGTGAGGGGTGAATTAAAAGCCTTGCCCTGCTTAGCAGTCAGTGTCAAGGTATATTAGAGCTTGCTATTAGGTCTGAACAAGTGCTGGCTGTAGATGCTTTTTGAGTGCTTAGGTTGAGAGTTAGACTAGTTTCAAGGGAAAAACTGAAGAGGAGACTTAGTGGAGCCGGGAATAATTTACCCGTAGCTAACCAGCACTGCGTGCAAAACCGTGCAAATGCGGTTTTTATAGTAGGGAAATGAAAGAGATAGAAATTAGCCCAAAATGGCCAATAAACTACTAACTTCTGGGCTGGAACCACTCCTCCAAGGACAGATGGGTTGCTCAAAGCTCCCCTCTCTCACAGGTGAACAGAGAAACTTCCTTCTATCCAAGTAAGGTATGGACAACTCAGAAACTAGTATCACAGCCCTGAATTCAGCACTAGTCTGAAAACTGGACTATATTAGCTTAGAAAGGTGGAACAAGGAATTTTTTATTTTTTTTTTTTTTTTTTTTTTGAAAAGATAAGGCAAAAACAGTAAAAAAAAATACACATACAACAGCTTTAAATGACTGCAAACGATCAGAAAAGGCTATCACACTTTAGTGTGTAGCCTACAACAGTTAAACAAATTATTTAAACAAAAAACTTTTTAAAAGTGCAGGCAGTCAAATAAGTGCAATATGTGAAAAAAACAAGCTTTTAAATCACAATAAACGCTGGAAAATCTGTGTTTAGGCGGAAAACAGTTAAGTACAGCAAGAAAGTACAGAAAACTGATACTTAATCATGCCAAAGTCTCTCTTCTAAGCTAGAAGGCTTGTATCATTTTAAGGCTTTTTAGTGCTACTCAGTAGGTTAGTTACAGGAAAGAAGGGAAACAAGCACAGATGTGGTCTTTTAAACCAGAAAGTTGAAAGAGAGGGACAAACTGTCCAAATGGTCAATAAACTACAATTTCTGGGCCAAGAACCTCTCCTCTTGTGGTAGGCAGGCTACGTAGTGCTTACCACTCCCACTGAGAAGCTAGTAGGCTTTCTTCCAACACAGAATGACTTGCAGGGCTCAGAAGCTTACTAACAGTCCTGGATACAGCATCTCTGTATCCGGACTAGGCTAGTTACAAGAAAGGTGGGAAACAAGCGCAAGTGTGGCTTTTATACCAGAATGTTGAAAGAGATGGAAAAAACTGCCCAAACAGTCAATAGCTACAATTTCTGGGCCAGGAACCACTCCTCTTTTGGTAGATAGGCTACCTAATGCTTACCACTCCCACTGATACGCTAGAAGGCTTCCCTCCAACACAGAAAGGCTTGGGTGGCTCAGAAGCTTACAAAGAGTCCTGGAATACAGCAAATATGTACCTGGACTAGACTAGTTACAGGAAACATGGGGAACAAGTACAGATGTAGGCTTTTAAGCCAGCAAGTTGAAAGGGATGGAAAACTGCCCAAACAGCCAAATAAACTACAATTTCTGGGCGAAAACTCACTCTTCCTGTGGAGGATAGGCTACCTAGTGCTTACCACTCCCACTGACAAGCTAGAAGTCTTCCCTCCAACACAGAAAGGCTTGGGGGCTCAGAAGCTTACTAACAATCCTGGATACAGCAACTCTGTAACTGGAATAGGCTAGTTATAGGAAAGGCGGGAAACAGGCACAAGTGCGGTTTTCAAACCAGAAAGTTGAAAGAGATGGGAAAAAAAACTGCTCAAACAGCTAATGGCTACAATTTCTGGGCCAGGGACCACTACTCTTGTGGTAGATAGGCTACCTGATGCTTACCACTCCCACTGATAAGCTAGAAGCCTTCCCTCCAACAGTGAAAGGCTTGGGGGGCTCAGAAGCTTACAAAGAGTCCTGGATACAGCAAATCTGTACCTGGACTAGACTAGTAGTCACTTGGTCAATTGTGATTGTTCTTAACACATACTTGTCTTGCTTTGGCTCATTAGCAGCAGTACAAAGAACTGCCTGCTCACACCCTTGTTCTCCCCTCCCCTGTTTATTACCTTAAGACAATCCCAGAGTTAATAAATATTACCTGTGGCAGGCACCATTTGTAAAACTACAATCCACTCTGCTACAGGCCCCATGAAGGCTCAGTGTCTCTCCAGTAAGTGTTTTACAACTGTAAATGCCTATTTATGTTGAATTGTATTAGACATTTTACAACTGTATATGTTTATGTTGAATTTCAAGCCTGTACGCCAATCTGCTTACTTACACTATCAGACTATTTACCCCCCACTCATAGGACCAAAAACTGGGACTGGGTAGCCGTTCTCCACTAGCCCTCGCTACGCTCGGGCTTGCTTCGCCCCCTCCTGTCCCCTTATCCCACCGCCCAACTGTGTCTACATTTATAGCCACTAGGCCACACCCCTACTTCCTCTCCAACCTACACAACTTCCTCTCCAATTCCCCCCCCACCACTTTACTGTTTAACCACTACTATTCCTCTGATGCACATTGACCCCACCCCATTGATGACATATAACATGTCTATAAATAATTATAAACTCCTTCCTCTTATCTTACCACTCTTAATTCTGCCATACTTTCTTACAAGCTATGAAAATCTCACATTGTAGGTTTCTCTTATCCAAAATGCCAAACCAAGACCCCCTACCTCCACTGACTCGCGGAACTTGCCCACTACTACACTACCCCAAAATTATAAATTCCAACCACTTGCTTCTAAAAACCACTCCAATCAACACCAAAATCCAAATATGAACTAAAACTACTATTCAAAGTTATTAGACTACTAGTATCTAAGGAAAAACATAACCAAAGATGGGGACATCCATCCTAATCCAGGCCCAACCTTAACTCAAAATCCTACCAGCCCACCACTCTCCCACCGACTGGTCAACTCCCTCCTAATATGCCACTTAAACATTAGAAGCCTAAACAATAAGATACATAGCCTGCATGCTGTACTAGCCACATACCTCCCCAACATAATGTGTCTATCTGAAACATGGCTCCGGCCATCAACCAAAGACAATGAGATCCTGCCTCCTGGTTACAATATACTTAGGGCAGATAGAGTAAAGAAAAGAGGAGGTGGAATAGCCGTCTTATATAATAGCACACTTAACATCATAACTAACCCTATACAACCACCCCAGGTCTCTAGCGCTGAAATACTAGCTCTAAAATTCTACTAAATAATCATAAGGGCATTAACCTAATTGTCACCTATATTCCCCTGGGAACAATGTAGAAACACTAGAGGTCATTCTACATTGGATAGCCAACAACTACCCTCAAGAAACCATTGTCCTGGGCGATGTTAATATTGACTGGAGCAGATGCACAGCACAGTCCAACCCCATCCCTGTTAACCTACATGGATTTTCTCAGATAATATCATCTACCACGCATTACAGGTAACAATAACCAAAGAGAGTATACTAGACTGGATACTCACCAACAGTCATCCCCAGAACTATATGTCTGGAACTCTCCCTAATGATCTTAGTGATCACCTGCTCACATACATCATGAAAGACAAAATTAATTGTACAAGCTTACCTAGTTATAGGTCTATCAGATCCAAGAAAAACTTTGACCCAACTAAATTTCAACTTGAACTCAAATCATGTAACTGGACAGAACTAATGTTCCTTCCCCTTGATGAGGCAGTGTCATCATTTAACAATTCATTCCTTACTATACTTGACTCGCATGCCCCTAAATGCTCAATAAGAATTAAAACTCAACTAGCACCCTGGCTAACAACAGACACCAAAACCAAAATAACAACTAGAGACAAAGCGTGGGATAAATGGCACACTGCCAAACTACCCTTAGATCGTATCAAATTCCAACAACTTAGAAATGAGACTAAAAAAGCCATCATACTAGATAAGAAAAATTACTTCTACAATCTGCAACATAAACATCAGAATAACCCTCAAAAGTACTGGGCAGGCATAAATAAACTTCTTCAACCAGGCAAATCCACTACTCCGACCCCAGGAACATTATCTGACAAGAGCCAAGAAGATATAGCCAATTCATTCAATACTTTCTTCACAGAAACCATCCAGTCATTAGCTAACCAACTTTCTCCTCCCCACACTTCTATAAACACTATACCCGACTCACCACTCTCTTTTAACTTCCAGCCAGTGTTCACGTCCTTTATCAGATCCCTTTTGAAAAAACTGAAGCCAACCACCCTTTCAGCCGATCTTCGGCCGGCTGAATACCTGCAAATTTCTGCAGATGTTGTAGCCTACCCTATCTCAATCCTAATTAACAGAACCATAACCGAGGCCTCAATCCCCTCAATTTGGAAAATATCCTATGTTATTCCACTCCACAAAGGAGGTTCATCCACAGAACTATCCAACTATAGGCCTATAGCCATACTATCACCACTTGCCAAAATTATGGAAAAGTGCATGCACAACCAACTAATGCTCTATCTAACCCAAAATAAACTACTCACAGACTCTCAACATGGATTCAGACCCCATCATAGCACAACCACTGCCCTCCTCTCTTTTACTGAAAACATTAATCTTAACCGGAATAATAAAAAAATATCCTCCGCTCTCTTCCTGGACCTATCGAAAGCCTTGATATGGTAAATCATCAGTTACTTCTATATACTTTAAAACCCTGTATCTAGATACTCCAGCCCTTGACTGGTTTCAAGCTTACCTCACTGGGAGACAACAAGCAGTAATGTGGCAAAACAAGCTCTCCTGCCTACTACCAAATACCATAGGAGTTCCTCAAGGTTCCATATTAGGACCTCTCCTCTTTTCAGTCTTCATAAACGACATCCAAACAGTCATCCCTGAAGCCACCTGCATTCAATATGCAGATGACTCGACTATAATATGTTCCAATGCCTCTCTTGCAAATCTACTAACTACCACCCAACATAGCTTCACCAAAGTCGAAAACTGGCTTGCCAACCATCTCCTGATCTTAAATCCAAACAAAACCAAGTTACTTCTCTTCTACCCAACCAATAGATCTCCGACTGAAAACTTCACTATAAAATCCAATAATGGGACCATCATCTCCCCAGACACCTATACAAAGCTATTAGGAGTAAACACTGACAATAAACTCAGATTTGATATACATATCAACCAAGCCATTAAGTCAGTCAACAAGAAACTTGGGACCCTATATAGAATTAAAGCCTTCCTTTCCCCGAATGCCAGGGCAGCCACAGCCCGTTCACATCTTCTCTCTACCCTACTATATGCCTCTCCTGTCCTCACTCACCTTAACAAATCTGATCTGGCCAAGCTCTCATCCTGCTATAATCACATTGCCAGGTTCGTTACAGGCCTACCCTACACAACACACCACTGTACTAACCTGAAAAAGCTTGGATGGATATAATTCCCACACCTTCTTCACCAGTCCCAACTCAGAGAGGCCTTCAAAATCCTTAAACAACCTGAGAATACCCCACCACTAAAAAACGTAATGACTCCCTACTCCAATCTAAGCTGCCTTCGCTCAGCAAACAGACTCCTTGTCCAAACAACTAAATCTCTCAACCTAGGTGGTGACGCGCTATTTGCCAACACCACTGGTAAAATATGGAACTCTCTCCCAAATAACATCACGCTTGCAACTTCTCTAAGTCAATTCAAAAATAGTCTAAAACTCCACTTCAAGTCACACTGGCTATGTCCTTGCTCAAACCCAGACTAGCTCTGTGCCATTAACTAAAACATAAACAACTAGCTAAGATGATAAGTACTTTGTATACTGTGATAAAGAAATATGTATCCTGTCTAACTCTATGTCATTATACTGCCTACCGTCCTTGCTAATATGTTATTAATGTTACATTTGTAGTAATCTCAGAAATAGTAATGGCAGTCTTGTACTTGTATGTAAATAGCCTATGTTTTTGTTAAGTTCTTTCAGCTCATTTACTGTACCTAATTATCAATGTGTTGGAGCTTTTCTCCCCGGGCCTCCGCTGAAAAAGGACATGTATCCAGTTGGACCATCCCGGTTAACAAATGTAAAATAAATAAAATAAATAAATAAATAGCAACAGGAAAGGCAGGAAACAAGCACAAACACAGGCTTTTAAGTCAGAAGGTTGAAAGAGATGGAAAAGCTTCCCAAACGGCCAATAAACTATAATTTTGGGGCCAGAAACCACTCCTCCTCTGGTAGATAGGTTACCTAGTACTTTTTAAATAAATTTTTTCAATGGTTCTATAATTTATTTACAGAGATATTCCATTATATTAGTTTGTTTTGAAATGTCTCATTATATTAGGTGCGGGTGGTGACTGCATATCAATACAACTATTTACGTGGGAGTAGAAGTCAGAGGCAGAAACTTTTGCAATGGTATCCATCAAAGGAGAATTACACTGGAATTTATTTAGGTCATCAAGTAACTGAAAAAGGTTTTCTGCTGGAATTCCTGAAGCTCAGAGGTATTTGTCAGGGAAGTACAACCCATTTTAAAGGAAAAGGTATGGATTTATGGTCTGATTTAAGAATGAAACTCATCCATATGGAGGTGTGTAAGAAGTGGCCATATCTGTGTGTACTCAGATGAGAGCATCGAGGTCCCCTGTAGGATGGTGAAATACAACTACATGTCAAAGACTTATGGTCCGATTTAAAAAGCGCACTGATGTTATAAGAAAAGCAAATTATATTATTATTTCTCTAATGAAAAAAAAAACAAATTACTGCATTGATTATACCATCCTTTAAAATTCATTTTATTTACAAATTCTATTTTGCAAGAAGGGAAGCAACATTTCAGAGCTGTCAAAGTATCAGTTTGAAAGAGCACTTAATTAACAATCTGACCCTTTGACCTTTATATGGCCAGCTATAACAGGCTGGCCTTATGTTATCTTAAAACGTTCTGATTGTTGCAAAGATGGCACTTCATTTTAATTGGATATTCATATCTTCTCTTGAAATTATTAAAATATTTTTTATTTTCATAGATGTTCTTAATATTTTGGATAGTTTAGATAAATTTTATCTAAAATATCAAATGTCTAAGACCGTCTAAATGTGCATGTTTAGTGAAACAATCTGATTACATATTTGGCATTAAAAATGTTGAGTTTGTATCTAAAGTTACAGAGTGAGTACAGAATGCACATTATTCAGGAAACTGGCAAGACACATAATTTATATTTTTGATATACTAGGGTATAATGTGAAAATCCCAAATTATTGCTTACAGGTGATCTCAAATATATAACCTTATATAAAAGATGCATCAGATGATACTGGAACAGCTGCATTAAAATAGCAGGTCACTGCACATTACTTTCTCTAGATATAAAACTCCTTGCTCTTTCAACTTGTAGTATCATAAATGAAGGTCTGTTGGCCTTTTTGATATCTGAAGCAGACACACACACATAAATAATATAACTACAGTTGTTCAGTCTGATATTACAAAACTGAAGCAATAATGAGCAGTCAACACAATTGTTGACAAACTATCTGAACCAACTTATCTTGTGCCATAGGACATGCAACTCTGACCACTCCAATGATGTGATTTGAAAACACATTTCCACTACACATGGGAAGACTGGGTATCCAGTTGTCATAATGGTAAGATCTTCACCTCCCATGCACAAGGTACAATGTTTGATCTTGACCTCCGACCAGTGCTTGATTGGAGTTTGTTCTCCCTCTGTGGAGTACTTCCTGCCTCATAAAAACATGCTGGGAGTTTCCATCTCAAACTCATCAATGAATGGAGCTGTGGATAGCAGCACAGACTCTACATGATGCCCTATCTTCTTCTCTTTCAGCTGTTCCCATTAGGGGTCGCCACAGTGTATCACCTGTTTTCATTTCTTCCTGTCCTCTGCATGTTGCTCTGTCACACCAACCACCTGCATGCCCACTCTCACCACGTCCATAAACCTTATCTTAGACGTTCCTCTTTTCCTCTTACCTGGAAGCTCCATCCTTAGTATCCTTTTCCCAATATACCCATCATCCCTCCTCAGCACATGTCCAAACCAACGCAATCTCGCCTCTCTGTCTTTGTCTCCAAACCGTCCAACCTGAGCTAACCCTCTAATATACTGATTCCTAATCCTGTCCATTCTTGTCACACCCAGTGCAAATCTTAACATCTTTAACTCTGCCACTTCCAGCTCTGACTCCTGCCTTTTTGTCAATGCCACCATCTACAACTCATACAACATAGCTGGTCTCACTACCCTCCTGTAGACCTTCCATTTCACTCTTACTGGTACCCGTCTGTCACAAATCACTCCAGACACTCTTCTCCACCCATTCCACACTGCCTGTACTCTCTTCTTCACCTCTTTTCCACACTCACCATTACTCTGAACTGTTGATCCCAAGTATTTAAACTCATCCATCTTCACCAACTCTACTTCCTGCAGCCTCACCATTCCTCTATCCTCCCTCTTATTCACACACATGTATTCTGTCTTAGTCCTGCTGACCTTCATCCTCTCCTCTCTAGAGCATATCTCTACCTCTCCAGGGTTTCCTCAACCTGGTCCCTACTCTCACTACAGATCACAATGTCATCTGCAAACATCATAGTCCATGTGGCCTCCTGTCTGATCTCGTCTTTCAACCTGTCCATCACCATTGCAAATAAGAAAGGGCTCAGAGCTGATCCTTGATGTAATCCCACCTCCACCTTAAATGGATCTGTCACTCCCACTACAGACTTCACCACTGTCACACTACCCACGTACATATCTTGTACCACTCTTACATACTTCTCTACCACTCCTGACTTCCTCATACAATACCACAACTCCTCTCTAGGCACCCTATCATATGCTTTCTCCAAGTCCACAAAGACACAATGCAACTCCTTCTGATCTTCTCTATATTTCTCCATAAACACTCTCAGAGCAAACATCACATCTGTAGTGCTCTTTCCTGGCATGAAACCATACTTCTGATCGCTAATCATCACCTCCCTTATTAACCCAGCTTCCACTACTCTTTCCCATAACTTCAAGCTGTGACTGATCAGTTTTATCCCTCTGTAGTTACTACAACTCTACACATCACACTTATTCTTACAAATAGGTACCAAAACACTTTTTCTCCACTCCTCAGGCATCCTCTGACTTTCCAAGATTTCATTAAACAATCTGGTTAAAAACCTCACTGCCATTTCTCCTAAGCACCTCCAAGCTTCCACTGGTATGTCATCTGGACCAGCAGCCTTTCCATTCTTCATCCTCTTCATAGCTATCCGTACTTGCTAATCTGTTTCACTATCCCCACATCATCCAACCTTCTCTCTCTCTCATTCTCTTCATTCATCAGCTTCTCAAAGTACTCTTTCTATCTGCTCAATGCCTGTGAGTTCATTTTCCTTACTATCTTTTATCACCCTTACCTGCTGCACATCTTTTCCAGCTCGGTCCCTCTGTCTAGCCAATTGGTACAGGTCCTTTTTCCCTCTTTAGTGTCCAGCCTTTCATACAACTCTCCATATGCTTTATCCTTAGCCTTTGCCACCTCTCGCTTTGCCATGCTCCTCATCTCCTTATACTCCTGTCTACTTTCTTCATCTCTCTGACAATCCCACTTCTTCTTCACCAGCCTCTTCCTCTGTATACTCTCCTGTACTTCCTCATTCCACCACCAGATCTCCTTGTCCTCCTTCCTCTGTCCAGATGTCACACCAAACACCTTTCTAGCTGTCTCCCTTACCATCTCTGCTGTAGTGGTGCCCTGTAGGGAGAGGAATTGTATAGAGAAACCACTTTGGGCATCTACTATGGTGTGCAATATTCTTAGGACAGGAAAACACAGAACAAAGGTCACAGACTGCCATGTGTCATATCAGGCTTAGTCACTCAATGGTGTAAAATATGTCTCTTGGTAATTCAGTCACATTGACTAATGTCACCAAATGGGCATACTCTGACCTATGCCAAGGAACCATGCTGATGTTGAGAGGGGTGTATGTGCCAGCCATAAAAACCAGCAGCCCTGGGTCAATAAGCTAGCTACTGGCTGGCCAGTGTCCAGTTGCCCAGCTTGGGTTACCTTGAATAGCTCTGTTGAGTGAAAGCTGGATGTAAAACCAATTGACTTGCCAAAAGTGAACTAAAAATTGCTACACTCAGTGTAGGTTCCCTGACAGGATGCAGCTTGGAAGTGGATGACATGATGGTATGGAGGAGGCTGGACATCCTATGTATCCAAAAGACAAGATGAAAGAGCAAAGACTCTTGGCTTGGGCTCCAGTGTTTGCTACTCAGGAGGAGGACAGGCTAGAAATGGTGTAGGAATTGTGGTGAGAGAGTGGCTTTAGAAGGCAGTGAGGGGCTGCATCATAATTAGTGACAAATTCATGGCAATCAGACTCTAGTGTAATGATAATGCAGTATTCATAGACAGTGATGAAAAGAGTGCATACAGCAGTTGCAGGACTTACTAGATAAAGCAGGACAGCATGAATTGGTGTCAGTAACTGGAATAGACAGAAAAGGATATGAGAACTGCCTGGGTCAACATGGGTGGGGCAACAGGAATGAAGAATTAGAGGCTATTCTAGACTTCTGTGTGGCTTGATAGTAGCCAACACATTCTTTAGAAAGAGAGAATGAGTGCCCAACATGCAACACAGATTGACTTCCTCCTATTACGGAAAGGGGGCTTGTATAGCATCAGTGATTGCAAGGTCATCCCCAGTCAAACAGTTGGCCCACAGCATAAACCACTGGTTGCCACAATCAACTGCAAGCAATGGTCAGAGAAGGCTCTAAGCTCAACAGAGACTAGACTGAAAACCTGGAAGTTGACTGGAGAGAAAGTATAACAGTTCAAGGACCTACTCTTGGCTCTGGCACCCCAAGAAGAGAAGGAAATAGGTAGAGTTGAAGAAGAATGGCAGTGCCTCAAAACACCATGTGTGAGGACTACAGAACAGATATGTGGCTGAGCCAGGTATGGAAATAAGGTACATAAGGAAAGCTGGTGGTGGAATTCAAAAGCCCAGGTAGTCACTGAAAGAAGAAGTACAGGAAAAAGAGGGAGATAAAAAAGATGGACCAGGCTAGGAAGGAATATTTGTTAGCTAACAAAGAGGCTAAGAAAGGAATTGTGATAACAAAGAACAGGCCATCGGAAGCACTCTACCAGCTTCTGGAAAGTGACTCGGTAGGTGACACAAAGATACTATATTGGGTTGCAAGGCAAAGACAGAAAGATAAAAACAATAGTCAGACACCCTTAATAAGGCATACCAACAACATTCTACTCATGAGTCCACAGGACATCAATGGCAGAAGGAGGGAATACTTCCAGCACCTTATGAATGAAGAAAACCCCACAGAAGTTGTACTTCCCCAGGTATGGCCTATGATGAGAGAAGAGGAGGAGCCCATCCTAGAAGAAGTAAGGCTAACTGTTAAGAAAATGAAGTCAGGGAAAGCAGCAGGCTCAGATGAGGTCAGAGCAGAGATGATAAAGATACTGGATGAGAAAGAGGAGTAATGGCTCCTGAGGATACCCATAGCAGTGTGGAGAGAAAAGCGCATCCCAGATAACTGGAGAATAAGCATACTCCTGCTGGTGTACAATAACAAAGGGGACATCCACAACTGTGGGCAGTACAGAGGTATCAAACCCCTGTCACATTGCATAACTCTGGAGAGGATGACTGATAAATGGATACGCAGAGTAGTAGAAAGTAAGATAGGAGATGAGCAGTTCAGATTCAGATCAGGATGCAGCACAATTGTCCAATGTTTGCAGTGAGACAGATACCTGAGAAGAAGTTTGAGATGAGGAAAGAGTCCAATTGGACATTCATAGACTTGCGGAAAGCATATGACAAAGTCCCGCAAAAGCAGATTTGGGCAGTACTGTAGTGGTTTGAATTCCCAGAAACATTGGTAGAATTAGTGCAGGCTATGTACAAGGACTCAATGACTCAAGTACAAACAGTGTTTGATCTCACAGAGGAGTTCCCAGTGGTTCACCTCTGAGGCTAAAGCTGTTCATTATGGTGATGGACTGCACTAGGAAATGTGTCAGAGGGGACAGATCAACAAAGTTGCTGTATTCAGATGATGTGGCATTACAGGCAGACTCTGAGCAAGAACTTCAACAAAGGATAGGGGAATGGAATGCAAAAACTGAAAGCACATGGGATGAAACTAAGTACAGATAAGACAGTGGTAATGGCAGAAAATTGGGGAAATCCAAAGAAGCTGAAAATTGAGATAGAAAGGAAGATAGTGGAACAAATTAATAGCTTCAAGTATCTGGTAGGGTGGTTGAGGAGAAGAGAAGCTTGAATTAAGAGGTCAAAGTTAGAATCAGTGGCTGCAGCCAATTGGCACAGTGTCAGGTATAGTGTAAGACAGAAGAATGCCAAAGAAACTGAAAAGTAAGGTTTTCAAAACACTGGTGTGACCAGTACTACTGCATGGTACAGAAACCTGGGCAGTAAAGACAGAGCAGATGAGGAAGCTAGAGGTGATGGAAATGACGTGCCTGAGATGGGTAGCAGGATGCACACTGTGGGACAGATGAAGAAATGAAGGCATAAGAGCAGAAGCTAGAGTAGCCCCATTTGCAGAAAAGATCAACGAGTAAAGATCACGGTGGTCCAGGCACATTTGCAAAAAAGTGGAACACAATCTGGTGAAAAACATTTGGTACAGACAGAAAGGCATGAGTGTTGAAGAAGGCAGTAGTGCGGCATTGAATCAAAGGAGATAGTGACAGTTAACATGACACCACAACTCCATGCAGGAAATGGGAAAACATGGAACTGATGATGATGATGATGATGATGGTGGGAAGAATGATGCAAGAAGTGGCCGTATTTGTGTGGACATGATCAAGGCCCATTGAAGGATGGTTAAATAATTCTATAATGGAGTTAATATTTATGTCAAGGAAGCGCTGGGCATACAGACCATATGCAGTGTAGGTCAGACACTCAGACAGTTTATTGATCCATGGTTGAACTCCCCAAGTAGGAAGGTATTGGGTTTAATGGGGATTTCAATCAACATGCTAAGATAGCTTTCTTACTCAGAAAGCACTGTTGTTAACTATCAATTGATATATAATCTTAAAATGTGAAAAGTCCGGCAGATCAGGTTCCACCAAGTACAAAATGATCAGCTTTAACAATTGGCTTAATTACTGGTGTCATTCTAAGGGGATCCCATATCTGTCTGCTTGGGATGACATGCTTGACAAGCCATGCTGCTTCGCAAGGGATGGCTTGCACCTGTCACCCCTGGGCTTCCAGATATTGGGCAAGGCTCTTGCCACCCCCATAGTGCCTTTTTTAGGCAAGGCTCAAAAGACAAACCCACCTCGCTAGAAAACACAAGTGAAAAAAACTAAGGGTAATGCTGATCAATGTCAGAAGTCTAAACCTCAAGATGCACGCTCTTGAAGCCCTCCTCAGTATGGAGAACATCAATGTCTTTGCAGTGACTAAAACCTGGTTCAAGGCTCCTGAGAGCACCCCAGCACTACCAGGTTATACCTCACATCATGCTTTCTGGCCCCAAAACTTGGACCGAACCAAAAAAGGAGGGGGAGTATCCATATTCAGGAGGGGGAGTATCCATATTCATCAAAGATACCCACACCTCCAGGTTAGGGGAGTATCCATATTCATCAAAGATACCCACACCTCCAGGTTAGGGGCAATGCACGAAGCATCAGAGACCATCCCGGTGCAACTAACCATAGGCAAAACTGCCCTACAGTTTGTAGCATGCTACAGACCACCCTCCCAAACTCAGGAACCCCATTCAGCCTTCCTGAAGACACTGGAGAGTATGAATGTCTCTCCAAATACCATCATATTGGGAGGCTTCAACTACCCAAACATAGAATGGGAACATTACTCAAGCCCCGACACCCTAGCCCAAAGGTTGCTAGAATTCATAAACTCAAATGCAATGGAACAACTAGTCACCACTCCCACAAGAGGAGATAATATACTAGACCTGAACATCACAAACATGGGGAAAAAATGCTCCACACTGGAAGTATACCCCTCATTGGTGAGATCAGACCATAAATTAATCTCACTGGAAATCCATATCCCGCCCCCACCCCCTGCACAAAAGTCCACAGTGAAGAATTTCTCAAAAGCCAACTTCACACTTCTTAAGACTGAAGTGGTATCCTTCAAGGCCCCTGGGCCAGTGGAAACCACAACCCACACTGCTGAATCCTTTATAAACGCCTTCTACGGATACCTTCAAGAATGCATGGATCATGCAATCCCTAATAAAACCAAGACCCATTCCCTCAAAGGCAGGCGTCCTGTCTGGTGGACCCCAGCCATTAACAAACTTTACAACAGGAGGAGGAAGCTACTACATGACAGAGCAAAATCCCTAAAAGGGAAGGCATCTCTGATCAGTACTAGCAAAAAACTACGATCACTCATAAAATCATGCAAGGCCAACTTTGAGAGAAATATCACAAAAGACACAAAAGACAATCACAAGGTCTTCTATAGCTATGTTAGAAACCTGGGTGGAAACTCCCAGATATGCTCAGAGTTAGTCCAAAATGACATAAAATACACTGAACCCACAGACATTGCCAACATTCTGACAGACAGGTTCAGTGCAAATTTCTCTGCCCCCTCCCCCCCAAAAGGAGAAATATCTATCCCAGCAGAGTGTAGCCTCCCTAACATCTCAGATGCCCAGGTGAGAGCCGCCCTCTCCAAAGCTAAAAACACAGCATCAATGGGACCGGATGGTGTCCCGGGCTGTGTGCTACATGAACTCCAAGAGGAACTAAACCCGCACATAAGGCTGCTGTTTAATCTTAGTGTTACTACAGGATAGGTACCCAAAGAGTGGCGTACAGCAACAGTGGTCCCACTCCACAAAGGAGGTGCTTCTACGGACCCTGGAAATGACCGCCCCATAAGCTTGATGAGCCTGGTCTGCAAAGCTATGGAAAGGATCATTATGGACCTCATAAACAAAGACATTGGGGACCTACAGACATTGGTCCTACCCAATTCGGCTTTGTCAAGGGCAGATCCTACCTTTTGAACCTGGTTGACTTTTTTGAAACAGTCACTAAGGCCATTGATGAGGGTAAGGCAGTTCACACAGCCTACCTTGACCTTGCAAAAGCCTTCGACACAATACCCTACTTGGGCATCATAGATAAACTCACCAGCTTAAATGTAAACCCATATGTCACAAGATGGGTTGCAAACTGGCTCAAGGACAGAACCCACAAGGTCAGAATTGCTGGAGCCATGTCAGACTCTAAGCCAGGCACAAGTGGTGTCCCACAGGGCTCAGTCCTGGGACCCCTCTTGTTTGGCATTTATTTTTCCGAGGTGCAAGCAAACATAGGATGATTGTGGTTGACAAAGTTCGCAGATGACTGCAAACTGGGCGCCATAATTGGTACTCCAGTGGACACAAGCATCCTTCAGAAAGGCCTCATAGAAATGGATAATTGGTGCCAGAGCCATGGCCTTAAACTGAACGCTAAAAAATGTATAGTCATACTCTTTGGGAAGAACAAGGTACCCACAAATTACCACATAGGTGGTAATCCATTAAGTACGGAAAAGGTAATCAGGGACCTAGGGACTCAAGTTGACAATAACCTCTCATTTGACACTCACATTGCCAAGGTGGTTAGGAAGACCTTCTATATAGCCAACCTTATCATGAAGGGATTCACATCTAGATCAAGAGAGGTCATTGTGCCCCTGTACTCTTCTCTTATCAGGGCCATGATTGAGTACAATGCCCCATTTGGGATGTATCTTACCCGACACCTGCAGCAGTTAGAAAGACCCCAAAAGTTCATCACCAAGAGGATAAAGGGTCTCAAACATATGTCATATGCTGCCCGGCTGAAGAAACTCCAGCTCTATTCAGTCGCATACCGCCTACTCCGAGGTGATCTATGCCTGACGTACAAGGCCATGTCCAATCCAGAATTAATGGACATGCTCCACCTCAGAAAATCCAAATCCATCAGAGCCACGAGAGCAAGAGATTTGAACCTCAACACAGAAATAAATAGGATGTACTGGAGGGACAGATTCATAACCCAGAGGCTCCCTACACTCTGGAACAGAATCCCAGTCCATGTTAGGCAGAGCCCCTCACTAACTCTCTTCAAGAGAAATCTTGACGAGTGGATGGGAGATCGTAGGTTTACCCCGGGGGTCATCTCTGTGTCACTACTAGACAGAGGCATAGTAAACTAAACCCTAAATGGACGTAGTATTCTCATCCCAAGGGGTGGTGAAAGCCACACACACTCTGGCTAGGCTTATAAATGCCCTAGGGCAGATAGCCTAGTATGAATCTATGAACCTATGAACAAAATCCAAAGCATGATGATGTAAAACAAAGTTTTTTAACGTAGAAAAAATATAAAAGATGTAAGTGCTTTTGTTTAAAACAGTGTAAACTTCTTCAGACTGGAGCCTTTTTAAATCTAACCATACACGCCAAATCTTTGATGTATACTACACTGTAAAAAGAACACTGCAGAAAATTAGCATTGAGGAAAAAGTGACTAGAAAATGAGACCTCCACCACATTACATTCAATCTTTAGTAGGGAGGCACTGCCAGTAACAAATGATTTAAATATGCACCAATGTAAGTTATAACCAGTGCCATCTTCTCCTGACTTTCTGTACATGATCAGTAACTTAAGTATAATATGAAGCGTTTCCATTATTATTCATCTTTTGATGGTATCTCTGAATCTGCACTTCTGTGAGTTATATTCCAACCCCTGAAGAGAATAGATATGTCAGCTTTATTGTGCCATAAGGCTTCGGCAATATGTGATATTTCCTATGGGTTCTTTCTATTTTCTGACTATTTAGAAAGCCCTACATTTACATCTTTTTAACTACTTTGCCTAAAATGCCAACACCCATCAACAATATCAGAATTGTTAGAGATTGGGGTGCATGGCTAGGTTTGAAAAGGCCCTTGTGGTCATTAGCCTAGTAAATGCATATGAACCTATGAAGACATCCTGCATCACACCCCAAAATAAATATTTCTGATGCAACAATGATTTTATTCTCTCTGGATATTATATCAAAAAGTTTATCTTCTTTCTTGAATGCCTCCATATTTCTTTTATGTGAATAACAAAATTCTGAAAAAATATATTGTGCTTTAATCTTTGAATGAAACTTCTTTTATGTTCATAGGTAGGTACTAGGCTATCTGCCCAAGGGCATTTATAAGCCTAGCCAGAATGTGTTGGCTTTCGCCTCCCTTTTAAATTAGTTTCCTCGGCGTCTGTCCAGCAGGGCCACTGGAGTGATCCCAGAGGTAAATTTACAGTTTCCCATCCACTCATCAAGATTTCTTTTGAAAAGTAAATTGCGATTCTATTCCAGAGTGAGGGAAGTCTCTGGGACAGGAATCTATCCCTCCAGCATATCCTGTTTATTGTTGTGCTGAGGTTTAAATCCCTGGAGCGTGTGGCTCTAAGAGATTTGGTTTTCTTGAGGTGGAGCTTGTCCATTAATTCCAGGTTGGACATGGCCTTGTACATCAGGCAGAGATCACCTCTAGGTAGGCAGTAAGCAACCGAGTAGAGCTGGAGTTTCTTTAGTTGAGCTGCATAGGGCATCTGTTTGAGGCCCATGATCCTCTTGGTGAGGTACTTCTGTGGTCTTTCCAGCTATTGCAGCTGTTGAGTAAGGTATATTCCAAGTGGGGCATTGTACTCTATTATGGGCCTGATGAGTGATGAGTAGAGAGGCACAATGACCTCTCTTGATCTAGATGTGAACCCTTTCTTGATTAGAAGGATTTTCTAACCACTTTGGCAATGTGATTGTCAAAGGAGAGGTTGCTATCTACCTGGGTCCTCAGATCCCTAATTACATCTTCCGTACTTGGTGGATTACCACCTATGTGATAGTTCATGGGCACTTTGTTTTTCCCAAAGGAAATGACTATGCATTTGTTGGCATTTAGCTTGAGGCCATGGTTCTGACACCAGGTATTCGTCTCCGTGAGACCATTCTGGAGGATGTCTGTGTCAGCCAGAGAGTTGATTATGGCCCCCAGTTTGCAATCATCGGAGAACTTGGTCAGCCATAGTCCTCCCGTGCTTCCCTGTACCTCAGAGAAGTATATACCGAACAGGAGGGGTCCCAGGACTGAGCCCAGTGGGACGCCACTTGTAACTGGTTTAGAGTCGGAAATGGCACCTGCAACTCTGACCATGTGAGTTCTATCCATGAGCCAGTTGGCAACCCATCTCGTGACATAGGGGGTTAATGTTCAAGCTGGTAAGCTTATCTATAATGCCAGAGTGGGGAATGGTGTCAAAAGCCTTTGAAAAGGTCTAGGTAGGCTGTGTGGACTAACTTTCCCTCATCTATGGCCTTGGTAACTGTTTCAAAGAAGTCAACTAGGTTTAGGAGGCAGGATCAGCCTTTAACAAAGCCAAATTGGGTAGGGTTCATTGTCTGGAGGTTCCCAATGTCTTTGTTAATGAGTTCCGTGATGATGCACTCCATAGCTTTGCAGACCAGGCTAGTCAGGCTTATAGGGCGATAGTTCCCAGGATCTATTATGGCACCACCTTTGTGGAGCGGGATAATTGTTGCTGTACACCATTCTTTAGGTACATAGCCTGTGGTAAGGCTGAGTTTGAACAGTGAATTTAGGTGAGGGTTTAGTTCATTTTGGAGCTCATGTAAGACGCAGCCTGGGATACCATCCGGTCCCATTGATGCTGTGCTTTTGGCTTTGGAGAGGGCTGTTTTCATCTGTGTGTCTGTGATGTCTGGGGCTCTACATTCTTCTGGGATGGACGGGGGCCCTTTTGCGGGTGGGGGGGTAAAGTTTGCACTGAACCTGTCAGCCAGGATGTTGGCAATGTCAGTTGCTTCAGTGTATTTTCTGCCATTTTGCACTAGCTCAGAGCAGATCTGAGAGTTGCCACCTAGATTCTTGACATAGCTAAAGAAGGCTTTGTGATTATCTTTAGAATCTTTGGCAATTTTTTTTCGAAACTGGCCTTGGATGATTTTATGAGGGATCATAGTTTCTTGCTAATACTGATCAGGGATGCCTTTCCTTTTTGGGATTTTGTTCTATCATGTAATAGTTTCCTCCTTCTGTTGTATAGCTTATTTATGGCCGGGGACCACCAGACTGGTTTCCTCTTTTTGGAGGAGTGAGTCTTGGTTTTACTTGGGATGGCTCAATCCATGCATTCCTGTAGGTGCTCATAGAATGCCTTTGTAAAGGATTCTTCAGTTTGGGTAGCATTATCCTTTAGCAAGGGGGCTTTGAAACTTTCCACCTCGGTCTTGAGAAGTGTGAAGTTTGCTTTTGCAAGTTTTTCACAGTGGTTTCCTTGACTGGGGGTGGGGTCAGGATGTGGATGTCCAGTGTGATTAATTTATGGTCTGATCTTACCAGCAAGGGCTTTACCTCTGGTGTGGAACACTGATCCTGCATGTTGGTGATGATCAGGTCCAATATGTTGTCACCTCTTGTGGGAGTGGTGACCAGTTGTTCCAAGGTGTTTGAGTTTATAAACTCTAGGAAACGTTGGGCAAAAGTTTGTACTTGAGTAGTTTTCCCAGTTAATGTTTGGGTAGTTGAAATCACCCAATATCATGGTGTTTGGTAGGACCTTCATATTTTCCAATGTTCTCAGGAATGCTGAGTGGGGGTCCTGACACAAGGTGGGTGATCTGTAGCAAGCTACAATCTGAAAAGCAGCTTTGCCCACTGTTAGTTGCACACGGATGGTCTCCGAGGTCTTGTGCTGTGCCACTAACCTGGAGGTGTGGGTATCCTTTATGAAAATGGACACACACCCTCCTTTTGTGTTTCAGTCTGGGTTCTGGGGCTGAGAGGTATGGTATGAGTTGTAGCCTGGTATTGCTGGGGTGCTCTCTGGAGCCTTGAACCAGGTTTCTGTTACTGCACAGATAACGATTTTTTCCATGCTGAGGAGTGCCTCGAGTGCGTGCATTTTGAGGTTTAGACTTATGGCATTGTGTAGCATTACCCTCAGTTTTTGGTTACTTGTGTTGTTTACGGGGGTGGGTTTGTCTTTTGACCCTTGCCTAAAAAAGGCACTATGGGGGTGGCAAGAGCCTTGGCCAGTATTTGAAAGCCTAAGAGTGACAGGTGCATGCCATCTCTGGCAAAGCAGCATGGCTTGTTGAGTATGTCATCCCAGGCTGACAGACACTGGATCCCCTTTGAATGACACCAATAGCTTAGCCAATTGTTAAAACTGATCATTTTATCTTTATACTGTGGCATCATTCTTGGTGAGGGTAAGATGCTACTCAGGGTCAGGGTCATACCGGCCTGGGCTACATGATCAGAGAGCTCCTCTATGTCTCTTTGCATGTAGTCCAGGGAGGTATGGCTCAGGTCATTCACACCAACATGGACAATGACTGAGTCATATTTGTACTTGTTTTGGAGTAACCTGAGTGTTTGTGTCATGTGGTGGATCCTGGCACCTGACAGGCAGCTTACAGTAACCTTCTCCTTGATCACTCTAATGAGTGGGATGTCAGTGTGCCTGACAACAGAGTCACCTATTATTAGTGTATTAGGTGTGTTACTTAGCCTTAAGGGCAGTGATTGCGTGGCACACTGACTTTGTGAAGTATGTGATAAGTGGTTGTTAGAGGGTGGAGGTTGCTTGGATGTCTGCTTTGGAGGTCTCTGCTGCTTTGGGAGATTTTTATTTAGAGCCTCCGAGTATGTTTTTGTTTATTTATGTGTTTTGTTTGCTGGTGCAGATATGAATGGTCTATGTGAGACTGGTAGTGTGGTGCAAGTGTTTCCCTTCTCCTCCTGACTGACTGTTCCAGTCTTGGGTTGAGAGAGCTTGGCCTCCAGTTTGGCTGTATAGTTGCATCTCTCACAAACATTTGTGTTTGTTGGAAGGAGGAGAGGGTTGTCTGTGTACATGAGGCAATTGTAACATTGCCTCAAGATGCCCAGATTCACCAGCTGGACTGGAGAGTACAACTGAAATTGCCCTTTTGACATGCCTGTATGGATACATGAACTGTTTTACTGATTGTCCGGTAGGGACGAATAGGAAGCCTTGTACTACTCTATAGTAAAGGGGGTGTAGTGCTAGCATTTATTAGTGCTTACTGAGAGCTTAGAGCAAGTGCTGAACTGTAAAAGGAAGGTTAGAGTGCTTAAGTTGAGAGTTTGACTAGTTCCAAGGGAAAAATTGAAGAGCAGACTTCGTGGAGCCGGGAATAATTTAATCCTAGCTAACCAGTGCTGCACGGTGCGCACATCTGCGCAAAACCATGCAAATGTGGGTTTTTAAGCAGGGAGATGAAAGAGATAGAAATTAGTCCAAAACGGCCAATAAACTACTAGTTGCGGGGCTGAGACCACTCCTCCAGGGACAGATAGGCTGCTCAAAGCTCCCCACTCTCACTGGTGAACAGAGAAACTTCCTTCTATCCAAGTAAGCATATGGGCAACACTGGATCTTGTACCATAGCTCTGAATTCAGCACAACCTGAAAACTGGACTAGACTAGCTTAGAAAAGGCGGGAAACAAGATTTTTTTTTTTTCAAAAAATACAGTAAACTTACACTAAAAACACTTTAAATGCTCAGAACAGGCTAGCACACTTGAATGTGTAGCCTATTTATATTTACTTATCTGCAATTTATATTTACTTATCTGCAATCTGTTAACCGCGAAAGTCCACTGGACATTCAAAGCCATTTTTCAGTGGAGGCCCAGGGAGAAAAGCTCCTCAGTACATTAATAAAAGTAGACTTTTATACACTGGTAATATAAAACTAACAAATAAGTAGCTTACAATGTGAAAACAAATTTAGCAATCCAGTGGCAATTCAAATAGCACTGACAATTGCAGCATTTTTAAGGTAATTAGAGCACAGAGGAATTTTTGGAACACGTGTCATAAAAGTAGAAGAAAAAATATTGGTACTTATTTATTTATTTATTTATTTATTGGAATAAATGAACATTAATACTGATTAGAGAACAAATTTCACAGAGGTGAGTTGTGTTGAGTAGTAATTGAGAAAGTACCCATTTCAGGGAACAGATAATAGTTGAATCATCTGCATACGTATTATCGCAACCATAATCAGAAGAGGATAAACGGCTGTTTTCAAAGCCGTACTCCAGCCAAAAACTGGACTGAAAGTTTGCAATCAGGAGAATATAACATTCCTTACTACTTCTGTGTACCTTTCCAGCTGATAAATATGTATATTTTCCCTGTTTGTGTGGAGGGTATTCGGGCAGGCAGTGATGGGACCATGACTTTGGTAACAACCTAACGAGTCTTACTTATTCATCCTTGTCAGCTGGTTGAAGCAATAAGTGTTTTACTCCATTACATGAGTCAGGTACATGTTCACCTTTCTGGGCAGAGAACTGCATCGTTATTTAATAACCTGGCTGGTGAAATGTGTCGTCCCAAGCATGCCTGTCAAGTGTACGAAGTGTGGATTCCCTATTGTATTGTCAGTGTCCCACATGTAAAAGCTGCTTTTCTTTCCACCTCCAATTTTATACGCTTCATGCCATTTTATTTACTACCCCAAATAACTTTATAGTGGCAGAGTTTAAAAAGGTGTCTCCGGTTTAAGGCAATTTCCCCTTAATGTTTTTCAGTTTTCACTGCAAATCTTTAAGAAAGCAGGTGAGAAAGGTCTCCTTAGTGTTGGACACTGTGGCAAAAGTATGAGACAGTGTGATCATCCACAAATCCTATCAGTTTGTCTAAGAAATATTTCTGAACACATTTTGAACTGGATTGCAGACAGTCAACATGCATACTAAGTCTGACATAGTCTTCTACAATTGAGAATTACAATCTGAGGTAGTGACTGTGGAATGTGGTTGCGATAATACGTAAGTACAAAAATATCATTAGAACTCAGATATTCTAAGGAGTCAGAGTGCAGGTACAGTTCTAGATGAAAGATAGGTATTCAGATAGGTATTCATGTCGAGACACATTTTAAAGCAGGCAGGATTCTGGGTTGTTCTAATGGCAAAAGGTAGAGCATTCCAAGTTTTGGCTAAAGAGTAGAGGGGAGGAAGATTTGGTTTGTAAACCTGTAGAAGTTGCTGATTCTCAGATCTAAGGGGCCTTTTTGAAGGTAGTAAGTGAGTATTGAACTAAAGGCAGGACAATTAGAGGTTTAAAGATCAGTTTGTGAGCTGCAGTTAGTTGCAGATAGGTGAGGTAGTTTGGTAGTTCCAGCCATTTTAGGGAGAGTAGGGCAGTACAGTGATGGGTAAAGTTTCTGGAATTCATTGCAAATTTGGCAATGTTATTATAACAAGTCTAGAGCTTGCCCTTTAGTATAGTTTGAAGGTTGTTAAGTAGTGGGGCACCATGCAAGAGGGAAAGGAGTAGGTAAGTGGAGGCAAGGGTGTGTTTAGTGGAGGGGCTGAGGAAGTGTTTGCGCATATACAGGATTCCTAGTTTCTGATGAGTTTTTTGGATGTTGTATTGTAAGTGAATATCAAATTTTAGGTATTCTTCTATGGTGACTCCTAGATGTTTTGTGTATCTGACAATTTCTGTTTGTCCCTTACTTTGAGAATAGATATTGAACATGGTTTTATCTAGCAGAGTTGATTTCTTAGGGGTGGATAGTATGATGTTTTATTTATTTTGGTTATGGGTTGGACGGTTATTATACATCCAGGATTCAATGGTGGAGAAGGTTTTTGGGTTTTGAGTTGGAGTTCAGAAACAGAGTCAGCTGAACAGACAATAGTTGAGTCATCCACATATTGAATAAGAGATCTCTGGGTTATAGATGTGTGGAAATTAGTAATGAAAATGTTGAATGGGAGGGGACCAAATATGGAGCCTTGAGGAACTCCAGTAGAGGTTTTAAGGTAAGGCGAGTTTTGCCATTTGACAGCCTATTTCCATTCTTTTAAATAACTTGAGAACCAATCAAGAATGGTGGGGAAAAGTCCAATGTTAGACAGTCGTGATAGTAGCAAAGGGTATGAAACAGTATCAAAAGCCTCTGATAGAGCTAAGAAGAGAGTAGATACTATTTTCCCAGCATCACAACCTGTGTTAACAGCATCTAAGGAAGATATCAGGGCAGTTGTAGTGCTGTGGCCAGGTCTGAATACATATTGGGTAGGAGACAGGAAGTGGTTATGAAGCAGATAACGCATGAGCTGAATGCAAATGCACTTTTCCAAGATCTTGGAGATAGGAGAAAGAATAGTGATAGGACGAAAGTTAGTGTTATCTACTTTTTGCAGCCTTTATGAAGAGGGAGAATTAATACTTTCTTCCATTATTTGAGCACATAGGCTTCGTGAATGGCTCTATTAATAACAGTACTTATAGGGAATGCAATGGCTTCTGCAGCAAGCTTTAGAAATATGTGTGGGGGGTATATTGTCAAGTGCATTACAGTAGGGTTTGAGCTTCAGGAGTAATCTTTTTATAGTTGTGATAGAAATAGGATTAAGAGTGAAATTGGGAGTAGAACAGGTGTTGGGCTCATGGGTGTATGGGGTGCATGTAGAAATAGGAAAGGGAGAGGAAGTTGAAATTATTCCTTCAACTTCAATATTATGTACAACTCAGAAATATCATCATATAAAGGTAATAGAGAGGTAAGTTCAATTCATAGCTTATTTACTGTTTTCCTCCATATCTCAGATTCTGTCAATTCAACATTCATTTTCTAAATATAATTACCTTTCCATAATCTGGTGACATCTTTACAAAAATACCTCATATGGCCCAGTGGTCTGTGAAACCAAATATAGTTTTCTCATTCTTCTTCCAGTAAGTTGCCAGAAAAGAAAATATAATCTATTTGCCAACTAGTCAAGTCAATATGTATATGTCCTATCTTTTCCTATACACAATGAACCCTTTTTTATTGGCTCAAACACAGCTAAAAGTATCCCTCTTTATCTTGTTATCCCTTTATCTATCCATCCATTAGCCCTTCATCTGATCTTAAAATTAAAATATCTCACAAGTATAATGGGAATATGTGTTACTACTTACACAGAAAGCTTTTACACACATATCTATTAAACAATACTTAATATGGCAAAGTTCCACATCTGTGAATTGAAATGTCATCCAATTTGCATTTTATGTTAAAGCTCATGCTATAAATGCTATAAGAAGACCAAGTCCCTTGCTACTTCTTTGTTGTGAAGACCAAAATAAATTGGAATGCCACTTCCTGTGTTTTAAAAAGGTCTGCAAATGATTCCTTTACCAAATGAATTTTTGCTCTTAAATTTTTGCAGTTCAGTGAATAATTTACATCTGTTCTTGTGTCATGAGCTACCATATAAAATTCTTCTTTTAACAATAATAATGTATAGTAAACCACCTGTTACAAATGTAGCAGGTGGTCTACTACAACTCAGTACCATAAGGAGATAAGTGAGTACTTTGGGCCTGTGCACAAATGGAGTAAGTGCTGACAGGGTGCACCCCCCCCATTGTAGAAGGAAATAGCAGTCGACAAAGATCACGAAAATCGATAGGCCAAAAACGAGCCATACAGACGATAGAGTGGATTATTGAGGACAAGAAAGAAATGATGTATTGTTACTATTATGCAAGACACCCAGAATTTCCAGACAAAAGATATACAAAAAGATTAAGAGATGAATTAGAGGAAAGAAAAATACTTCCACAAGAAAAACTGTCAATAAGCTTCAAATAAAATGTTGTGTTCATTAATACAACAGATCCAAGAAAAAGGCTATATAGACCAAGAAACCTTGTGCCATTTGGAAAAAGAAGTGATTGAGGAAGTGCAAAAATTTAAAGAACAAAATTTAGAGACATTTGAAGGGTATAAAAAATATGGACATGGGAAAGAAAGAGAGATGTGATATGGTGCAATATTTATGCAAAGACAAAGACAAATTGATCACTGCAAAAAGGCAGCCCCAAAGGTATTCAAAGAGAAATATAGGCAAAGGTGTCCAGATATGGAATATTTCACAATTAAAAAATAAGATCACAAAGAGGGACTGTAGAACAGAAGATTAGCCAAGCAGAAGTAAATAAATACATAAGTAAATAGAAGCTGAAGTTATGGAATATTTGTGAAGTGAAGGATTCAATGTAGAAAGTCTAATACAGGTCATATCACATCATGATGGAATCTGTAGTCCTCAAAGTAAGGAGAAACAAGAGGAGCAGGTGACATCTGAAGGAGAAATATGGACACGGGAAAGAAAAATAGATTTTATATGGTGCAATGTGTATGCAAAGCAGAAAGCAAAACTAATCAATGCAAAAAGAACAGTACCAATGATATTTGAAGAGAAATATAGGCAAAGCATCCAGCTATGGAAAATTTCACAATACAAAAAATAAGAAAACAAAGAGGAAAAGTAGAAAAGAGGATTAGTAATGGAGAAGTTAAAGAAATAGAAACTGAGGTTATGGATTATCTGGAAAGTGAATGATTTAGTGTAGAAAATTTAACTCAGATAACAACACAATTGATAAAGCAGCGGACACCCACATTAAGGAGAAACCAGTGGAGCAGGAAGCATCTAATCAGTTGACATATGAAGATAATTTGGAGCCTCCCATAGTAAACAAGTACAAAGGTTCAGTTGGAGCTATACAGCAAGGGAAAGAACAGGAAACTGTGGCAACTCTGACACAGTCAGTGTTGGGGAGTGATAGGCCAGTGAATTCCCATATGAAAGAGCAACAGATTATACAGGGTAAAACTGAAGAGAATGTGGCACAGGAAGAAGCTCTGGAACTTTCTGCAGAATGTCTGCAGGAAATGGTGAACAAAGAATTGCCCTCAGTGTAGAAGAAAATGATCTAAGAGAAGAGTTGCTTAATATAATAGAAATAGATAGACATACTAAGTTCAATGAAAGAAATAGACTGCAGAAGGTCAATAAAACTCAAAAAGTTAGAAGTTTGATAAAACTAATGAACACAGTAATTAGAATTGTCCATAGAGAGTCATGTGACATAACTGATGTCAATAGGATACATTACTGTGCAGCCAAATTAATAACAGATATAGTCCTACCACAAGACACAGGGTAGTAAGGGAAAGGATGGGGAGAAATCAAATGCCATCATGGGAGTATCAGATAGAGAAAACTAAAGCAATTAAGACAAAAAGTGTCGCTGTTAGAAAAGTATAGAAAAGAGAATAGATTAACAAAAATACTCAGAAAGATAGACATGATAAAAGCAAAGTGTAGTATTATAACAGATCAGGGTTTATCATGCACTGTCACAAATAATAAACTAAAAATATCATCACAGCAGAAAAACCGAAAAGCGACACCAATAAATATAAAGGAAAAGTACAAAATAAGCAATTTATTGATGCCCTAAAAAGTTTTATAAAGAATTGGGAAACTAGGTAAAAGGAATTGAAAGACGATCAGAAAAAGAAGAAATAGATACATTTTGGAGAAATATTTATGAAGTTCCTGTGGAACATAATAAAGATGGTAAATGTATAGAAGAAGTAAAAGAAAGAATAAGAAGTTCAAATGTAAAGGATATGAAATAAGACGAAGTAATGGCCAGATAGATTGAAACAAAGTTAAGAGAAGCCTCTAATTGGAAAATCCCAGGCCCAGATGCAGTACCTAAATTCTGGCAAAACGTATTAACATCTTTGCACAAAGATTTAGCCATGAGTAAGAACTATTTATATGTGTACCCTGAACAGACATCAGCCTGGCTAACAACAGGAAAAGGAATGCTCCTACTTAAGAGTAAACCTGCTAGCTCCCCTAAAAACTATAGACCAATAACTTGCCTTCCAATGATGTATAAATTATAGAATGGAATTGATACTGACAGAGTTTATAATCATTTAGAAGAAAACTCAATTATGACAACAGAACAAAAGGATAATACAAGAAAGTCATATGGAACAAAGGATCATTTGTTGTTAAACAAAGTCATAGTGGAGAACTGTAAAAAAGGGTAATAATCTAAGTATGGCATGGATAATCTATAAAAAAGCATTTGACAGTATCTCAAATTCATGGATAAAAGAGTACTTAAAAATGTATAAGATACACCCTACACTGATAAACTATATCACAGAAACCATGGAACAGTGGCAAACTATTTTACAGTTAAGACATGATAAAGGACAAATTATTATTCCAGGGATAAAACTCCAAAGTGGGATATTCCAGGGTGACTGTCACTGCTGCTCTTTTGCCGTGCCCTTAACTCATTAAGTTTTCTGCTTGTTAAATTATTTCATGGCTATAATTTGGCTTCTAGAAAGCAAAAAAAGTGTAAAGTCTTCTCATCTTCTGTTTGTCAATGGTTTAAAATTCTATAGCTCATTAGACGAGGAACTGAAAGTACAACTGCAGCAGTCAAAACTTTTCAGATGATATAAGAATGTCATTTGGTCTTGATAAATGTGCAAAATCAACCTTTAATGCAGAAAAACTGCATTACCAATAAAATATTTGGGAATTGAGGAAGGATCAACAATAAAACATGAACGAATGTGAATAAAACTCAGTAAGGAATATTTTAGAAGACTTAAATTAATCCTGAAAACATCATTGACATCTAGGAACAAAGTTTAAGCTATAAACCAGTTTGCTCTTCTTGTCCTAATTTACAGTTTTGGAGTGATTTACTGGCCCCAAAAGGCGCTGACTAGATTAGACAGTAAAACACAAAGTATGCTTCATGCTCATCATATGATGTATAAAAATCATTGCATACCAAGATTATATATTCCCAGTTCTGAAGGAGGTATGGGCCTCCTTGAACTTGATTACATGTATAGATCTGCAATTGTGGGACTGCATACATATCTGCTGACCTTACAAGACCCAAACATAGTGAACCAAATATAATACTTGTAGGAAAACTAATAGGTTTTTAGTTTGAGTGGTTTGGAAGTGATGTTGTACTTAGGTTATTGGTCCATTTCCTATGGGTAATACCCAATCCTATCTTAAGAACGAGTCACTCTCTGATTGGTCTACAATTTAGTTTTCTAAGTTCAATTGGTAGATGAATATACTATTGTTTATATATTCACAGTTTCTGATTTGTATTTTTATTGGGCAAGTTACTATATAATTTTATTGGGTTGTTACTGATCATGGAACTTGTCATGAAGTAATTGAAACAGTGATTGTATTTTAAGATTTAATTCTGAAAAAGTCAATGTTTACACACTGTTGAAAGTGCTTAATTTTGATTTTGGTTGGAATAAACATCTTATTTTATTTTACCTGGAGTCAATTTGTCTTATTTCTGGGTAAGTATCATGTTTTGGATTTGGATAATAACAAAGCACAAATCAGTACAAACACTCTCTGTCCTTATTGTATATCCCTATTACTTGTTATGCTGAAGGTAACTGTCACTACCTCCTTTTCAGATAGTTTTTGAACTACTGCTGCATCAGAACACCTCCCCGGCTGTATATTTGCTTTCTCTGCAGTCTCACAACTTTCTCCCAGGTTGTGGAAACTGTAATTTCCTGGCTTTCTGATTCTTCTGCTGTACAAGGATCTGCAAAAGTAAATTTTGCCTTCTCACCTATTTCACTATATGAAACAGTATATTGTGTTCTATGCTCCTCTCCTTAATTTAAGCAATGTGTTATCTGCTAATTCTCCTGTCACCATAACAGTGATCTTCCCAACAGAATTCCTCTCTTTATGTAGGTATACGATGTAGAATTGTTCAGGGATCAGTTTGGTGTTCTTCATTCTCCTGTCACCATAACAGTGATATTCCCAACAAAATCCCTCTCTTTATGTAGGTATATGATGTAGGATTGTTCAGGGATCAGTTTGGTGTTCTTGATTCTCCTGTCACCATAACAGTGATCTTCCCAACAGAATTCCTCTCTTTATGTAGGTATACGATGTAGGATTGCACAGGGATCAGTCTGGTGTTCTTGATTCTCCTGTCACCATAACAGTGATCTTCCCAACAGAATTCCTCTCTTTATGTAGGTTTATGATGTAGAATTGTTCAGGGATCAGTCTGGTGTTCTTGATTCTCCTGTCACCATAACAGTGATCTTCCCAACAGAATTCCTCTCTTTATGTAGGTTTATGATGTAGAATTGTTCAGGGATCAGTCTGGTGTTCTTGATTCTCCTGTCACCATAACAGTGATCTTCCCAACAGAATTCCTCTCTTTATGTAGGTATGTGATGTAGAATTGTTCAGGGATCAGTCTGGTGTTCTTGATTCTCCTGTCACCATAACAGTGATGTTCCCAACAGAATTCCTCTCTTTATGTGTAGGTATATGATGTAGGATTGTTCAGGGATCAGTCTGGTGTTCTTGATTCTCCTGTCACCATAACAGTGATCTTCCCAACAGAATTCCTCTCTTTATGTAGGTATATGATGTAGGATTGTTCAGGGATCAGTCTGGTGTTCTTGATTCTCCTGTCACCATAACAGTGATCTTCCCAACAGAATTCCTCTCTTTATGTAGGTATATGATGTAGGATTGTTCAGGGATCAGTTTGGTGTTCTTGATTCTCCTGTCACCATAACAGTGATCTTCCCAACAGAATTCCTCTCTTTATGTAGGTATGTGATGTAGAATTGTTCAGGGATCAGTCTGGTGTTCTTGATTCTCCTGTCACCATAACAGTGATCTTCCCAACAGAATTCCTCTCTTTATGTGTAGGTATACGATGTAGGATTGTTCAGGGATCAGTCTGGTGTTCTTGATTCTCCTGTCACCATAACAGTGATCTTCCCAACAGAATTCCTCTCTTTATGTAGGTATATGATGTAGGATTGTTCAGGGATCAGTCTGGTGTTCTTGATTCTCCTGTCACCATAACAGTGATCTTCCCAACAGAATTCCTCTCTTTATGTGTAGGTATACGATGTAGGATTGTTCAGGGATCAATATGGTGTTCTTGATTCTCCTGTCACCATAACAGTGATCTTCCCAACAGAATTCCTCTCTTTATGTAGGTTTATGATGTAGAATTGGTCAGGGATCAATCTGGTGTTCTTGATTCTCCTGTCACCATAACAGTGATCTTCCCAACAGAATTCCTCTCTTTATGTAGGTATATGATGTAGAATTGTTCAGGGATCAGTCTGGTGTTCTTGATTCTCCTGTCACCATAACAGTGGTCTTCCCAATAGAATTCCTCTCTTTATGTAGGTATACTATGTAGAATTGTTCAGGGATCAGTCTGGTGTTCTTGATTCTCCTGTCACCATAGCAGTGATCTTCCCAACAGAATTCCTCTCTTTATGTAGGTATACTATGTAGAATTGTTCAGGGATCAGTCTGGTGTTCTTGATTCTCCTGTCACCATAACAGTGATCTTCCCAACAGAATTCCTCTCTTTATGTAGGTTTATGATGTAGGATTGTTCAGGGATCAGTCTGGTGTTCTTGAACTTAGCTAGTCACAGCCTTTGACCTTTGACATGAGATCAAGCTCCACATTTCTTTCCACTCAAAAAGAGTTGGGTTATTTACATGCATTGTTATTGTAAATTAGCTTAAAAACCTAAATGCAGAACCAAAAGATGATGTGTTGTGTCAAATGATAGAGAAGAGCTTAGAACAGAGGATACTGTTTTTGGAGTGAAATGGTAGAAAAGGCAAAATTATATTTTTACAAATCCATTATAACACACCAGCAGCAATTAGTTATAATGTATTTGACACATTTAGACCAAAAACTGCATAGAAAGGAAGAACAAGTGGAGGTGCCTCAATATTCATCAGAAACAGTTTCACTTCAAGACTGGTCAAGCAGTATGACTGATCTGGCCTTCACCATGTCCAACTCACTACTGGCCTTCACCATGTCCAACTCACTATAAACAAAGTCACATATAATATCACTGCAAGCTATAGGTCCTCATCTATGACTCAGGGTACCCATACTACATATATAGATGTACAAGAGTCACTTTGCATTGAACCCAAGCTTATATTTCTGGACTTCAACTACCTCATTTTTAACTGGGAAATATAGCTTCCAATAATGCAGGCCCAGAGATTACTAGATATTGTCAACACAAATGCTCTTGATCAGTTAGTCTGTACACCCACTAGAGGAGTTCCACGCAAACATAGGGGAACTTTGCACACTCCCTTATGTAGTGGTCTTACTTATCAGTTAGACCACAAAGCTGTCTTCTTATAAATTAAACTTAAGTCTGTGACCTCATCAAGTACTTGAATTTTTATGAATTATCTCAAAGCAAACCTCCTTCTATTGAGAAATACTCTGGTAAAATTTCAAGCTCTCCCCAACACCAAACTGCATGAACTCCACTATATATCCAAAATTGTTCTCAGAAACTTTGGAGAGTGCATTGCAGATGGGTCTAGTGCCTGAAGGTTCCTTGCAGAACCTGCTGACGAGACTGGTACTTATCTCAGAGACTACCCTGTCTCTGGAACGAGACTGGTACTTATCTCAGAGACTACCCTGTCTCTGGAACTGGTTCCCCATCCATGTGAAGCAGAGCTCCTCCCTAAACCAATTCAAGTGCAACTTGGACAATTGGAAGGGAAACAGGAAAATCATCCCTGGTTTGGTACCTATGTCTCTACTGGACACAGAAAACCTGTAAATAGTTCATCTGTTAACCCACTGCTTGTAAATGTTTCATCTCCCAAGCCCTTTCTTACACTTATCAAGGGTATCACAACTTTTCAAAGATTTGGTAGCCATGACTAGGCTTAAAAAGGCCCTTATGGTCATTATCCTAGTAAAACCTATGAACCTATGAAACCATTTACCAGCATGTAAATGACTGAATCAAGGCAGCTGTTCCCAAGCAGAATAAGCACTTGACTAACTCAAATAACATGCCACCCTAGTGGAATTCCAATATCAGCTTATATAACAAAAAGAAAACTATGGCCAGAACTAGGAAATGCATGCCCAACAAAGCAACAATCCCCTCATCAAACTAAATAAACAACTCAGAAGTCTTTTCAAGTCCAGCAAACCACATTTAATGAAAAGATAGCCTCACAGGCAAAGGACAACCACAAGAATTTCTTCTGCTGTGTCTGCAACCTCTAATGTAATACACAACATTGTACTGAACTAATTGTAAATGAAATCACCTATATAGAAATGGAGGGCAAAGCAAATCTACTGACTAATAAATTTAGTTATATTTTAAGCCAGTCATCCCCCACCTCCTGACATCCCAATAGTGAATAATTCTGCAATGTGGTCTCCAAGGCAAAAAAAATGTATCTACGGGCCCTGAGGATATCTCTGGATGCCTTCTGAATAGCATGAAGCTTGATCTATTGAGCTTGCTTAAAACACTCTTCAAACGTACCTTCCTAACTGGCTTTGTACTTATGGAATGGGGAACTGCGATAGTTATCCCTCTGCACATGGGTTGGCTATCTACTGACCAGGGAACTACAGTTACTAAATTTGACTAGTGTCATATGGAAAGTCATGAAAAGAATTATCATGGATATTACAAATAAAGGCATAGAGAACCTTCTGCCACTGGATCCATTACAATTTGGTTTTGTCAAAGGCAGATTGTGCCTACTCAATATGGTGGACTTTTTTGAGAGTGTCACCAAAGGTATGTATAAGAACAAAATGATACACTCTACCTATCTTAACTAAGCAGAGGCATTCAGTACTGCTCCCCATTCGGACATTGTCAGCAAATTCATGAAAATAGGAGCATGCTCCTATGTCACCCATGTATAGGCAACTGTCTCACAGCTAAGGCACAGGAAGTCAAGACAGGAGATTCTAGCGTGTTAAAGAGGTCATTCGCTAGAGCAGACACTCATGCTTCAGTAGCAGGAAAACTCCTTTTTGGCATCTACTTTTCAGAAGTCAAAGCTGACATTAAAGGCCTCTGACTGACCAAGTTCATGACAGATTGCAAGCTGAGCACAATTATAGAATCCACCAAGGACACTAATATTCTCCTGGAGGGCTTATCACAAGCTAATAATCAATGTCAGAGCCTTGGTATAAAACCAAATGCCAAAGAATGCATTACAGTATCCATTGGAAAGATGGCCACCCTGGAAATTGCCACATAGACAATATACCCCTAAGAGCAGACCCACTGGTTAGGGATTTAGGAATAGTGACTTGGCCTTTGACCATCATGTGTATACTGTTGTATGGAAATCATTCTATATTATGCAACATATAAACAAGGTTATGGCATCCAGGTCAAAGGATGTCATGATCCCACTGTACTCAGTCTTCAGACCAATGACTGAGTACAATGCTCACCTCAGTATGTATCTTTCCAGGGATATGTAACAACTGGAATGCCTTCAGATGTTCCACTGAAAAATATTACAAGGTGTAAATCACAGGGAATACATGTTCCACCTCAAAGCCTTATTGTTATACTCCTCCTCCTAGACACTACTGAGATGTGATCTATGTCTACCTTACTATGCATCATCTGATCCAGTACTGATGCACATGCTACAAATCCACAAATCTAACTCATTAGAAATACCCAATCAAATGATTTCAACCTTGTTTGCAAAAGAAATAGAACACATTGGAGGGACAGGTAGGTGTCTGAGAAACTACCCCTAATCTGGAATAGGCATTGCAGCCATGTGAAGCAGAGTTCATCCTTGGCCATATTTAAATATAACTGGACCGGTGGATGGGGATTTGTAAATTTACTCCTGGATTGGCACCTTTGCCCCTATTGGGCAAATACAGTTTGAAAATGATCTGTCACCAAAACACAACTATATATCCCTGGGCAATTTATTTTGTCATTTTCAAATTGGAAGACATGGCTAGGAATAAAGACTCCTCCTAGGGCTATAAGTCTAGTAATTGCCTATGAATTTATGGTGTAAGGTAGATATCAAACTATCTGACAGCTAGAAGACAATAGACCAAGTTGGTGCACCTTTAGGTGGCTGAGCTTAAATTCCTCATGCATCACTTACCTGAAGACAAACAAGAATCCAATAAGAATTGCTGTTTTCCATAGGAAATTGTTGTCAGTGGTACCATAAAGTGTGCACCAGCACTGATTCCCCTCTTTTGGAAGAGTTTCCCTTGTCTGAGTTTGTAAAGCTGGGTATATAAGGTCCAAAATGAGGAAGGGAGGCTTAACCCCTGCAAAAACACTTGCAGTTTAAGCTTTTGCAATTTCTGTGTTTTGGGCATTAGTGTTCAGTGTTTCTAATACTTGGGGATTTGCCATTCTGTGTTTTGTAGTATAAGCAACATGTGTCATTTCAGAAAGCAGAAAAGTAACAAGGGGTATTCCTCATGACTAAGTGTTTGGACCTGTTCTTTTCAGCATTTTCATTTTGAATATCTAGGTCAGTAACCCAGACTTAAGGGTTAACTAAATTTGGCAATGCTTACAAGCTGGATATTGTAGTTCTCTCAACACATAATGTCACGTGCATCCAAAACTTAGAATTCCATTCCCTACACTCCAAAACTGGACCAAGACCATAAACCCTTTAAAGATGATCTAAATCCTGATCTCCTCCATCTCTGGCCCTGCCCATGTCCTAATCCTCCTTAATTACTCTACACTTACCTTCATCTGCTTCCATTAATCCTCATCTGCTTTCTTCCCTTTCTATCACTTACACCCACTCACTTTCTCACTTTAATCCTCATCAGCTTTCACCCCTTTTACCACTTATGTCCACTCATATTCTCCTCACTTATGTACATCACCATGTCTTTACTCTGCCTCCACTCCCCACTTGTCTCTCAAATACCCTCTCACCACTTTCAGCTCTTGCTCACGTAAAATTCTCAAGAACCCTCCTTTTCTTTTCATCTGTCTTTTCCAACCTCAGCCACTCAAACTCTCCTCTCCTCTACTAACTGCCTAACTACTGTTTGTATTACTACACAGCAAAATATGCTGATTTTTGCACATCACATATACATCACTGATGATATTTAAATATCAGTTCTTTAAACTCAGTCTTGATGTTACCCACTGCAGATTTGTCAAACATGCTCCTGTCTTTGAATTGTATAATAATTGTCCCACATTTTTTCTGTCCTTAAATCATGTAGTATGTCTTACACAGCACGTCCTCCTTTTCATCATCTATATTTAGATTGTATGTCGTATACCATGTTTACTTTGAAACTTTTTGTATAACTTAATCTTCTTTGTATTTTTTGCAGCTAAATAGATAAATAACTAACTAACTAAATAAATACATACATTTTCGACCTGGGCTTATGCTGAAAAGGGGCTGAATGCCCAGTCACACTTTCCCGGTAAACAAATGTAAATAAATAAATAAATGCCCTATAGTGGGGAATAAACCATAGAAATCATGACTGTATTAGAAAAAGAATTTTGTTAAACCCAAAGAAATCTAGCATTGTTTCCTTTTGCAAAAACATCTTGAAATTAGCCTGCAATATAGACAATACCCACTCCAGAGATATGGTCATCAAAGACGGCAAAACATTTGTCGACAATTCCCTATCATCTGACCACCACATAGCAGCAGTAACCTCAAACACCTTCTATCCAGACTAATTAATAACTATAGGGATCTCATCCAGTTCAAAGTTAGTTATTATTCCTGTCTGCCCTGATGAAACCGATTTTAGTATGTAATTATCCAGACCCATCACACAGTTTGAAAGACCCCAGCATTTCCTAACTAAAAATATAACTACACTAAAGATCACCAGCTAGCAAGACAGGCTTGAACTTCTCTCCCTGTACAATGTCTCATAGACTCATGCATGGTGATTTATGTCTGTTATTCCATGTTGCTAAGGACCTAAACTTTTTTTAACTCCTGCACCTCCAAAAAATAAATAGCTCTGCACACATTTGAACTACTGAACTGAAACTCCAAGAAGTAAACTAGTGTGACAAATTTCTTATGCAATGCATCCTCTTCTCTGGCTTAATCATCTGCTACATATAAAACAGAGTAACACAATCAGTTTTTTAGGGGGGTTCTAAAGTCATACAAGGCTTGATTTGTTTTGTCATCTTGTAGAAAGGACATTCCCAGTAAAAGTAGGATTTAGGCAAGACGATTACTGCTCATGGACTGACTGTACCTTGCAAACTCTATGAAAACTACGACTTTTATGAAACTTACCAAAACATACTGAAAAGAATTATCTACAGTTAACAACATTCATTATACCCAAAGGCATGTCATGTTACAGTCCATCTCCACCTTAGACATGCCTGACTATTTACAGAAGGAAACAACCACTGACAGTTAGGAGACTGGTGTTCTCTTTTGGGCTGCAGGGGAATACAAACTGGCACTGTTTGGAGGACAGAGGAACACAAAGGAAATATAAGTGGATAATGTGCAAGTGACAACTGGAACTGGGATCTTTACAAAACGGTAGGAGCAAACTACATAGGAAAAAAGGGGGATGAATGAAGTCTAAAAGGTATCAGGACTTATAGAGCTATGTAATGTCTGAGTGAGAAAGATTGGGTAGATTGTAAGTGATGTATAATGTTTGCAACTGGGAGTGTGTCAGTATGGCTTGTGATGTAAAATGTTTGCAACTGGCATTGTGTCACTGTGGTTTGTTTTCATTTATATAAATGTAGTAAGTGATGGTTTAATAAAGACGTGTCTTGTTTAAAAAAGGCAGGAATTGGATAATGTATGTAATATTGCTTAGATTTTATGATATATAGCAATATATGTGAAGTATAATGTTTGCTATGTTAATATAGTGTGATTACTTTTATATGAATGTAAATTTGCCTATGTCACAAATGATAATTCAGTAAAGGTGTTTGAAAAAAATGCACAAGTGACCCTTGATATTAATGCACTTAGCAGTGCCATTGGTAGGGAACTTATTCAGGGTCCGCCCCTCAAATCTGATAGGATAACATGAAACAAAAGAGCACTCTACTGATACATCACACAGCCATTAATAGTGAAAATAGTCAGGTCTCATTCCTTACATCAGAAAACATGAAAGGAAGGTGTACAAGGCACTAATGATATATCACATGGCCAATTATTAATGAACATAGGGAGGTCCAATACCTCACATCAGAAAGCCTGACAGGAAGGCGTAGAAGGCTCTATTATACAATGCCTCGTCTTGCTATGTTAAAAGAGTTTAACATAGCGACACAGGTTTAAAAAAGATCTCCGTTGCTTTTTAAAAGCTGTCTCGCTATGTTAAATGGGTTTAATACAGAGACAAGCTTTTAAATAACAACGAGATCTCCCGTTGCTTATTTAAAGTTATCTCGCTATGTTAAACCCATTTAACATAGCGAGACAGCAACGGAGATCTTGCGTTCTCTGTTGCTTTAGGCATGTGCAGTACATCAGAACTGCCGCCAGAACACCAGACAGCTGCGGAAGGGCAGCAAAGAGATATAATGCGATGCCATTATTTAAGAAAAATAATTATTTCTTTTCTTAAATAATGTCATGTAATAATTACTTCTGGGTGTTTGGTAATTCTGGGTTACACGCGGTTGTCGGTTGTGGTCCCTCGGGCGGGGCCCCCGGGACCAAACCTAATAATATAGCACACAGCCATTACAATCTATGCAATAGAAAGAAGAAACTGTTGCAGAAAAGAGGAAAATCCCAGGATGCAAAAAATTCCCTTACCAGCCTCAGTACGAAGCTGAGATCCCTCATAAAATCTTCCAAAGCTAGTTACGTAAATAAAATTGCCAAAGATTCCAAAGACAACCACAAGGCATTCTATTTTCATGTCAAGAATCTAAATGGCAATGCTCAGATCTGCTCTGAGCAAAAACAGAATGACTTTAAATATACTGACCCTAAAGATATTGCCAATATCCTGGCAGACTACTTCACCCCCCTCTCACCCCCTAAAGGGCCCATCTCAATACCAAAAGACTGCCAAATTTCGGTAATCATGGCCACTCAGGTAAAAAATGCATTCTTCAAAGCTAAGAATACAGCATCCATGGGACCAGACGACATCCCGGGCTGTGTACTACATGAACTACAAAATGAACTGGCACCTCACCTAAGTGTCATGTTTAATCACAGCCTCATCTCAGGCTTTGTGCCCAATGAGTGGTGTACAGCTACAGTTTTCCCACTCCACAAGTGGGGATCCACCTTCGATCCCGGGAACTATTGCCCCATCAGTCTGATGAGCCTGATCTGCAAAGTGATGGAACGCATTATCATGGAACTTATAAACAAAGATATTGGCAACCTTCAAAGACAGGACCCCACCCAGTTAAGTTTCATAAAGGACCGATCCTGTCTCCTCAACCTGATTGACTTCCTCAAATCAGTCTCCAGAGCGGTGGATGAGGGTAAGGTGGTCCACACAGCCTATCTGGACCTCGCCAAGGCCTTCAACACCATCCCCCACTCTGGAATCATAGGTAAACTTACTAAGCTGGGCATTAATCCCTATGTCACTTGATGGGTTGCCAACTGGCTTACTGACAGAACCCACACTGTAAAAGTAGCCAGCTCCAGACAAGTGACAAGTGGAGTACCTCAGGGTTCAGTCCTGGGGCTGATCTTGTTTGGCATCTATGTCTCTGAAGTACAGGCCAGCAATAAGTGACTCTGGCTAATAAAGTTTGCAGATGACTGCAAACTGGGAGCCATTATTGAATCCCCAAATGATGTGGATATTCTACAAAAGGGCCTTACAGAAACAGATACTTGGTGCCAGAGCCATGGGCTCAAGCTCATTGCCAAGAAATGTATAGTTATCCCCTTTGGGAAAAAAACAAATACCCATGAATTACCACATAGGTGGTAGTACACTAAACACTGAAAGTGTGATAAGGGACTTAGGTGGACAGTGGTCTCACATTTGATAACCACATAACCGCAACAGTCAGGAAATCCTTCTATGTGGCACACCTCATCACTAAGGGCTTTTCATCCAGAAAAAAGGAGGTCATTGTCCCACTGCACTCATCCCTCATTAGCCCCATTATAGAGTACAATGCCCCATTTGGTATGTACCTCACAAGACATCTACAACAACTGGAAAGGCCACAGAAATAAATCAGTAAAATAATCACAGGCCTAAAGCAGATGCCCTATGCTGACCATCTAAAAAAACTCCAGCTATACTCTGTTGCATATCACCTACTCAGAGGTGATCTCTGCTTAACATACAAGGCCATATCAAACCCAGTGCTGTTGGACATGCTACACTTAAAGAAATCCCAATCCCTCAGAGCCAGACACTCCAGGGATCTAAACCTGGTCATCACAATGAACAAAACCTGATGGAAGGATAGGTTCCTGACCCAGAGGCTCCCCGTACTCTGGCATAGACTGCCCATACATGTCAAGCTGAGGGCATCTTTGGCCCTCTTCAAAATGAACCTTGTTGATTGGATGAGAGATAGGAAATTCACCCTGGTGATCACGTCAGTCACCCTGCTAGACAGGGGACCAGGGAAGTAAATATTCTGGGAGGAAATAGCCAGGGAATTGTTATGGCTAGGCTTGTATAGGCCCTAGGGCTGATAGCCTAGTACCAACCTATGAACCTATTACGAGTGATGTTAGTAAGGTCCTCCATACCTTGCATCAGACAATGTCACAGGAAGGTGTGGGAGCTCTACTGCTATATCACAAGGCCTTTAACAGTGGCCTTAGTCAGATCCCACCCCTCACATCAGACAAAATGACAGGAAGAGCTGTACAGGTATCTAATCATATATCACACAGCAATTAATAGTGGAGTCAGGCAGACCCCACCCTGCACATCACACATTATGACAGGAAGTTATACAAAACTCTAATAATTTATCACATAGGTATTCATAGTGAACATACTCTGGTCCTGATCCTCACAATAGATAACATGACGGGAAGCTGTACAAGGCTCTAATAGTGCATAGGTTCATAGGTTCATAGGTTCATACTAGGCTATCTGCCCAAGGGCATTTATAAGCCTAGCCCATAGTTATGTGGCTTTCGCCACCCCTTTAGTTTGAATAAAAACTATGCCTATCATTTTGCTGTGCCTCTGTCAAGCAGTGACACTGAAGTAATCCCTGGGGTATATCTGCAATCTCCCATCCATTGGTCAAGATTCCTCTTGAACAAGGCCAGAGAGGTGCTCTGCCTCACATGTACCGGGATTTTGTTCCAAAGCATAGGGAGTCTCTGGGTGATGAATCTGTCCCTCCAGCACGTTCTATTTATAACCGTGTCAAGGTTTAAGTCTCCCGCCCTTGTGGTTCTGAGGGATCTAGATTTTTTGAGGTGAAGCATATTCATCAAATCTGGGTTTGACATGGCCTTATATGTCAGGCACAGGTCACCTCTGAGCAAGCGGTATGAGACTGAATAGAGCTGGAGTTCTTTCAGTCGGGCAGCATAAGACATATTTTTGAGACATCACAAGGACATTAATATTGAACTTAGTCAGGTCCCAACCCCACATAAGGCATCATAGCAGGAAGCAGTGCAAGGCACTAATGATACATCAAGTAGCCATTAACAGTAAACGTACGCAGGTCCTACCCCTCAGATCAGACAAGATTGCAGCATGTTGTACAATGCATTAATGATGCATCACACAGCCATTACTGGTTAACTTAGTCAGGTCCCACCCCTCAAACCAGACAACATGACAGCATGCTGTACAATGCATTAATGATGCATCACACAGCCGTTAATAGTGAACTTAGTCAGGTCCCACCCTCACATCAGACAATATGACAGGAAGCTGTACAGGAGTCTAATGATACACCACCCAGCCATTAATAGTGAACTTTCAGGTCCCACCCCTCAGATCATTCAACGTGACAGGAAGCTGTACAAGGCTGTAATAATGTCACATACCAATTAGTAATGAACTTACTCATGTCCATATCAGGCAACATGACAGGAACTTTTGGGTTTCTAATACCATGATGGGAATGGACCCCATTCCTAATTAAAAAATATGATTAAAGGTCATGAAATTAGTATTGTTTCAGTCTTTGATTTTTAAGCACAAGTGCCCTTCTCAGCACCTGCAATGTGCCCAGAACTGACTCCTTCTGCAGTTCATATGGGATTACATGTATCAGTAGCATATCTAAATTGTTGTATCTTTCGGCCTTTCCCGGTTAGGGGTCGCCACAGCGGAACTCCGGTCCGTTAATGATTGGCAGTAGATTTTTAACCTTCAATGAAATGTCTCCACACAGAAGACGCTTTAGCTAGAATTGAAAAGGAAAACATCTTACTATGAGGCGACAATGCTACCGCAGCACCACCACTGCAGTTATATCAGTAGTATATCTAAATATGACCATAAATTATTTTTCAAGAGACCTTGTTTCTACCTGCAAATTCTGGTATTTCGTGACTGTGTGTCTCTCTGCACATAAGACACTGTAATCACTGGCTGTAGCAATTTCAATGATCAGTGCTACTTCTGCCTTCTTTTCATGGAGTACTATATCGTTTTCTTGTAACAATTTTTTGAACTTTCAGTAATGGGCTGTTTCATGTGATATACACTTCATCCTTCTCTATAATACTTTCTGACTAATGTTTCCAATGCTTCTCAGCTACTTCATTATTGTAATGTTTACACAATTCCCAGTGCAACAGTCTTGGCACATTATTATGCCTTTGAGTACACAGGCCCTCTACCATTAGTGTATCATACCCAGCCGTGACACGTGTGACTCTTTCCAGTTCTATTTTACAGAAACTGCACTATCAGATGCCTTTGCCTGTATTTCTCTTCAAATATCTTTGGTGTTGCTTTTTTGTGTTAATTAGTTTTACTTTCTCCTTTGAATAAATATTGCACTATATTAAAAGTCTTTTTCATTCCCATGTCCATATTTCCTTTTTAGATGTCTGCTATTCCAACTGTTTCACCTTATTTTGGGGACTCATTGGTTCATAGTTTCATACTAGGCTATCTGCCCTAGGGCATTTATAAGCGTAGCCAGAGTGTGTTTGGCTTTCGCCACACATTTTAAATTAATTTTGCTATGCCCTTTTTCAAGGTTAGTATACTGTGCCTCTGTCTAACAGTGACACAGAAGTGATACCCGGGGTAAACCTACGTTTTCCCATCCACTCATCAAGATTCCTCTTGAAGAGAGTCAATGAGGGACTCTGCCTAACCTGGACTGGGATTTTATTCCAGAGTGAAGGGAGCCTCTGGGTTATGAATCTGTCCCTCCAGCATGTCCTATTTATTTCAGTGCTGAGGTTCAAGTCTCTCAAGCACGTAGCTCGATGGGATTTGGATTTTCTGAGGTGCGGCATGTTCATTAATTCCAGGTTGGACATGGCTTTATATGTCAGGCACAGATCGCCTCTGAGCAGGCGGTATGCCACTGAGTAGAGCTGGAGTTTCTTTAACCGGGCAGCATATGGCATCTGTTTGAGCCCTTTGATCCTCTTGGTGAGGTACTTTTGGGGTCTTTCCAGTTGCTGCAGGTGTCTGGTAAGGTAAATCCCAAAAGGGGTATTGTACTCAATTATGGGCCTGATGAGGGATGAGTAAAGAGGCACGATGACCTCCCCTGATCTAGATGTGAATCCCTTCATGATTAGGTGGGCTATATAAAATCTTTCGTGTTTGTCAAATGAGAGATTGCTATCAACTTGGGTCCCCAGGTCCCTAATTACTTGTTCTGTACTCAATGGATTACCACCTATGTGGCACTTTGTTTTTGCCAAAGGGGATGACTATACATTTTTTGGCGTTTAGCTTGAGGCCATGGCTCTGGCACCAGTTGTCTGTTTCTATGAGGCCCTTTTGGAGGATGCTTGTGTCAGCTGGAGAGTCGATTATGGCACCCAGTTTGCAGTCATCTGCGAACTTGGTCAGCCACAGTCCTTCCATGTTGGCCTGTACCTCCGAGAAATATATACCGAACAAGAGAAGTCCCAGGACTGAGCTTTGGAGTCTGACATGGCTCCAGCAATTCTAACCATGTGGGTTCTGTCCTTGAGCCAGTTTGCAACCCATCTAGTGACATAGGGGTTTATATTTAAGTTGGTGAACTTATCTATAATGCCCATCATTCTCTTACATAACCTGTGTTAGATGTTCTGCATTAAATTTTTCAGTTTGCAAGTATCTCATACCTTCAGCTTCTGCTTGTTTAACTTCTAATTTACTAATCTTCTGTTCTATATTCCTCCTTTGTCTTCTCATTTTTTTGTATTGTAAATTTTCCCATATTTGCATGCCTTTGATTGTATTTCTCTTCAAATATCTTTGGAGCTGCTTTTTTGTAATGATTAGTTTGGCTTTCTACTTTGCATGAATACTGCACCATATCAGATATCTGTCTCTCTTTCCTATGCCCATGTTTCTTTTTATACCATTCCAAAATCTTTAGATATTGTTCATTATATTTTTTCACTTCCTTAGATGCTTATTTTCCCAAATGGCCCAAGGTTTCTTGGTCTATTTAAAGTTTTTTCATGAATTTGTTGTATTAAATTAACAGAAATTTGCTCATGAAGCTTTTGACTGTTTTTCTTCTGCAAGTATTTCTCTTTTGTTTAATTTCTCTCAATCTTTTTTGTATATCTTCTATCTGGAATCTTGTATATCTTCTATCTGGAAATCATGGGTGTCTTGCATGATAGTAACAATACATAATTTCTTTCTAATCCTCAGTACTCCAGTCTGTCATCATTTTGATTCTCTTTTGGCATATCAGTTCTTGTGGTTTTTGTGGACTACTACTTCCTTCTACAACAAAAGAAGGTCATTGTCCCACTGTACTCATCCCTCATTAGACCCATTATAGAATACAAAGCCCCATTTGGTATATACCTCTCAAAACATCTGCAACAACTGGAAAGGCTGCAGAAATTCCTCACTAAAAGAATCACAGGCCTAAAGCAGATGCCCTGTGCTGACCATCTAAAAAAACTCCACCTATACTCTGTCGCATATCGTCTACTCAGAGGGGATCTCTGCTTAACTTACAAGGCCATGTCAAACCCAGAGCTGTTGGACATGCCACACTTAAAGAAATCCCAATCCCTCAGAGACACACGCTCCAGGGATCTAAACCTTGTCATCACAATGAACAAAACATTCTGGAGGGATATGTTCCTGACCCAGAGACTCCCCAGACTCTGGAATATACTGCCCATACATGTCAAGCAGAGCGCCTCTTTGATCTTCTGCAAAAGAAACCTTGATGATTGGATGGGTGATAGGAAATTCACCCTGGAGATCACGTCAGTTGCCCTGCTAGATAAGGGTCCAGGGAAGTAAATACTGTGGGAAGAAATAGCCAAGGAATTGTTATGGCTAGGCTTGTATATACCCAAGGGACGATAGCTTAGTGCCAACCTATGAACCTATGAATTCAGTTCCAGGAATACCACTCTATGTTGCTTACTGATTTTATCATCTCTCATTGTGGACCACAGAAAGCTTTATAAGGGTTCAAAAGATACATCACAAGGCCATTAATAGTGAACTTAAGCAGGTACTACCACTAACATCAGACAGGACAGGAAGATGTACAAGGCTGTAATGATAAGTCACATAGCCATTAATAGTGACCTTAGTGAGATCCCACCCATCACATCAGACAACATGACAGGAAGTTATACAAGATTCTAATTATATGTATCACCATGCCATTAAAAATGAACTCATGCAGGTCCTGACCCTCACATCAGACAACATGCTGTGAAGCAGTATGGGGCTTTAACAATACATCACAAGGCCATTAATAGTGAATTTAGTCAGGTCCCACCCTTCACATCAGACAACATGAGAGGAAGCTGTACAAGGCTCTAATGATACAGCACAATGCCATTAATAGTGAACTTTGGTCCCAACCTTGTATCAGACAACATGACAGAAGCTGTACAAGGCTCTAATGATACATGATGATCTTAGTCAGCTCCCTCCACTCAGCTGTGAGAAACATTTCTTCAGTTTGTTTCTAAGTAGTGGGGATATTTGTAGCATTTCCATATTCAGGCTTGTATTTGGGCCTAGTGTTTGTGGAGGCTGTGTGTCTGAGCACATATTCAGGGACATCTTGGTTTAGCCAAAGCCATCAGACATTTCAGTGAGAGAATTGTTTGAGGTCATTGGCTGACTGAGGTCACCTGGACTACAGCTTAGACTAAGCACCTCATTGGTTCTTTTGAGATTTCTTTCTTAAAAGCTGTCTCAGGTTTCAACTTTCTGTTACCTAAGAAGTTAAGTTGTGAGTGTTTCTGCCATTTCACACTGAGCTAATCAAAGGAAGGACACTGAACAAAATTGGAACTATAATATATAACATTAAGTATCCTGTTTTTTGCTTATTTTGTTGTTTATTTCTTTGTTATTTATAGCACTTTGTGTACTGTGTATTTTTCTAGCTAGTTTCACTGTGTGTGAGGTATTAACTGGAAATTGTCCACTTTTATTATGCATCTGTTGGGTTGTTTGTTTCTGATAACTTGTTGCAGTTAAACTCTTTTTCTAGAGGCTCCTTTAGCTGTTTAAAACTTTCATTTAAAGGCTTACTGCTGCTTTTCAGCTGTGAGAAACATTTCTGAGTTTGTTGTTGGTGGCTTTGCAGTTGCCCGCCCCTAGTGTAAATTTGATCTGGAACCCTCCTCCCAGTCTAGTGTCATTACCTCATTCTACCCAGTACAGGGAGAACATTTGAGAAGGCCAATCAGCTTAGTTTCTGCTACTCCTTTCTCTCTTTCCACTAAAAAAAAAAAACTTTTTCTAAGCTTGTTTCCTGCCTTTCCTGTGGGTAGTCTAGCCTGGATATAGATTTGCTGTGTCCAGGACTGTGTTGGAGGGAAGCCTTCTAGCTTAATTTTGTTTCTTAGAACTAGCCCATTTTTTGTTTCAACACTTGTTCAGAACTTATTGTAAGCACTAAATAAGCTACAAATTACTACAGCACTCAGCTTTCCTCACTGTGTCGAGGAAAACAGTTTCTAGTACTTAACAAATAAGCACCTATCCAGGCATGTCTAAGGGTCAGCCCCCAGTGTTTTCTCCTGTCTACCTGATGAATCTGGGCATCTTGGGGTGATGCAGTAATTGCCTCATGTACACAGACAACCCTCTCCTCCTACCACCCAACACTACAACCTGTAAGAGATGCACTTATATAGCCAAACTGGAATCAAAGCTCTCTTCACCCAAGACTGGACTAGACAGTCAAGAGGAGAAGGTAAACACTTGCACCACACCACACTCAGCACATAGTCCCTCAAAACCTACACCACCAAAACACACACATAGAAACACAAAGCACACACCTACATTCACGGAGGCTCTCAGTAAAAACCTGCCCAAGCAACAGGGACCTCCAAAGCAGAAACACAAGCAACCTCCACCCCCCAAAACACAACCCAATTGACACATAGCCCACAAACTCAGTTTGCTACTCAACCACAGCCCATAAGGCATAACAACGTATCCAACACTCTAGCCATAGGTGACTCTATAGTCAGGCACACTGATGTTCCACTCACCAGGCTAAACAAGGAGAAAGTTACTGTCAGCTGCATGTCGGGTGCCAGGATCCACCACATAACGCATGCACTTAGGTCACTCCACAACAAGTACAAATATGACTCTGTCATTGTCCATGTTGGTGTGAATGACCTGAGACGTACCTCCTTGGACTACATGAAAAGGGACATGGAGGAGCTGTCCGATCTTGTAGCCCAGGCAGGTATGATCCTAGCCCTGAGTTGCATCCTGCCATCACCCAGAATGATACCACAGTACAAGGACAAATGATTGACTTCAACAATTGACTAAGCTTCTGGTGTCATTCTAAGGGGATCCAGTATCTGTCTGCCTGGGATGACATGATGGACAAGCCAGGATGCTTTGCCAGAGATGGCCTGCACCTGTCGCCCCTGGGATTCCGGATACTGTCTAAGGCTCTAGCCCCCCCTATACTGCCTTTTTTAGGCAAGGTTCAAATGACAAATTCACTACCCTAACAGGTACAGGCAAAAAGAATCTGAGGGTATTGCTACTCAATGCTAGAAGTCTAAACCTCAAAATGCACTCTGTCTCAAGGCACTCCTTAAAATGGAGAACATCGACATCTGTGCAGTGACAGAGACCCGGTTCAAGGCTCCAAAGAGTACCCCTGCATTACCAGGCTATAATTCATACCACACCTTTTGGCCACCTAACCTGGACCGAAATGCTAAAGGCAGAGGCATGTCCATATTCATTAAGGATATCCACACCTCCAGCCTAGTTGCTCAGCATAATGCAACCGAGATTATCCAAGTGCAACTAACTCCGGGCAAGACTGCAATCCAAATTGTAGCTTGCTACAAATCCCCCACCATGCCCTAGGATTCCCACTCCTCATTTCTTAATACACTGGAAAATATTAGGTTACAACCTAACATCCTAATAAATGATGATTTCAACTACCCTACCATTAACTGGGAAAACTATTCATGTACCTACTCTTGTGCTCAATGTTTTCTGGAATTCATAAATTCCAATGCCATGGATCAACTTATCCACACCCCCACCAGGGGCAGCAATATCCTAGACCTGATTATTACCAACATGGGCAACCAGTGCTCCACACCAGAGGTCAATTCCTCATTGGTCAGATCCGACCATAAGCTAATCACCCTAGACATCCACATCCCTCCCCCACCCCCCACCGCCATTAGGGAAACCACAGTAAAAAATTACTCCAAAGCCAACTTCACTCTTCTTAAGACAGAAGTGGCAAACGTCATGACACCCATGCTGACAGACAATAGAGGCATGACTGCTGAATCCTACACAAATGCACTTTATAAGCACTTACATGAGTGCATGGATCGTGCAATCCCTAGCAGAACCAAGATGCTATCCTCCAAAAAAAGGAAGCCAATCTGGTGGTCCCCTGCCATAAACAAACTATATAACAGAAGAAAGAAACTGTTGCAAAAAAGAGTAAAATCCCATGATTGGAGAAACTCCCTGGTCAGCTTCAGTAAGAAACTGAGATCCCTCATAAAATCCTCCAAAGCTAGTTATGAAAACAAAATTGCCACTGACTCTAAAGACAACCACAAAGCATTCTATAGCTATGTCAAGAATCTCAATGGCAACACTCAGATCTGCTCTGAGTTACAGCACAATGGCACTAAATATGCAGAACCAATGGATATTGCCAACATCCTGGCAGATAGGTTCAGTGCTAACTTTACCCCTCTGTCATCCCCTAAAGGGCCCATCTCTATACCAGAAGAATGCAAAGTTCCTGTAATCATGGCTGCACAGGTAAAAACACACTATCCAAAGCCAAGAACACAGCATCCATGGGACCTGATGACATCCCAGGCTGTGTTCTACATGAACTACAGAATGAACTGGCACCCCACCTAAGTACCATGTTCAGTCATAGCCTCACCTCAGGCTATGTGCCCACTGAATGGCACACAGTGACAGTTATCCCACTCCACAAACGGGAAGCCACCACAGATCCCAGAAACTACCGCCCCATTAGCCTAATGAGCCTAGTCTGCAAGGCTATGGAGCATATCATCATGGAACTTATAAACAAGGACATTGGTAATCTCCAAACTCAGGACCCCACCCAGTTCGGATTTGTAAAAGGCAGATCATGTCTCCTAAACCTGATAGACTTCTTTGAAGCAGTCACCAAAGCCGTAGATGAGGGTAAGGTGGTTCACACAGCCTATCTAGATCTTGCCAAGGCTTTTGACACCATCCCCACTCTGGAATTATAGATAAACTCACTAAACTAGGTATAAATCCCTATGTCACAAGATGGGTTGTCAACTGGCTCACTGACAGAACCCACACTGTGAAAGTAGCAGACTCCAAATCCAGCTTCAGACCAGTGACAAGTGGAGTACCACAGGGTTCAGTCCTGGGTCCTCTCCTGTTTGGTATCTACTTCTCTGAAGTACAGGCCAACACAGAAGGTCTTTGGCTAATGAAGTTTGCAGATGACTGCAAACTAGGAGACATAATCAAAACTCCAAAAGATGTGGACATCCTACAAAAGGGCCTTGCTGAGACAGATGCCTGGTGTCAAAGCCATGGCCTCAAGCTCAATGCCAAAAAGTGCATTGTCATTCCTTTTGGTAAAAACTCAGTACCCATGAGTCTACTTAACACCGAAAGTGTGATAAGAGACCTTGGGACACAGGTGGACAGTAGTCTCTCCTTTGATAATCACATCACCACAGTAGTCAGGAAATCCTTCTATGTGGCACACCTCATCACAAAAGGTTTCTCATCCAGGAAAAAGAGGTCATTGTTCCCCTGTACTCATCACTCATTAGACCCATTATAGAGTACAATGCCCCTTTTGGTATGTACCTCACAAGACATCTACAACAACTGGAAAGGCCACAGAAATACCTCACAAAGAGGATTACCGGCCTCAAAGAGATGCCCTATGCAGACCGTCTCAAAAAACTGCAGCTTTACTCCGTTGCATATCGCCTACTCAGAGACGATCTCTGCCTAACACAAAAAGCTATGTCAAACCCAGAGCTGTTGGACATGCTCCACCTAAAGAAATCCCAATCCCTATGAGCTACACCCTCTAGGGACCTAAACCTCATCAGCAGAATAAACAGAACATGCTGGAGGAATAGATTCCTGTCCCAGAGACTTCCCATACTCTGGAACAAACTACCTATCCATATCAAACAAAGCTCCTCATTAGCATTCTTCTAAAAAAATCTTGATGATTGGATGGGAGATAGGAAATTCACCCCAGGGATCACTTCTGTGGCTCGGCTCAACAGTGGCACAGGAAAATAATTTTCTTGGGTGGCGAAAGCCAGGGTACCTTTGGCTAGGCTTATATAGGCCTTAGGGCCAATAGCCTAGTACCTACCTATGAACCTATGAATCTATGAGAAAACACGGGAGGTGTACAAAGCTTTAATGATGAATCACACAGCCATTAATAGTGAACTTACTCAAGTCGTACTACTCATTTCAGACAACATGACAGAAAGTTGTATAAAGCTTTAATGTTACAACACATAGTTATTAATAGTGAACTCATTCAGGTCCCACACCTCACATCAGACAACATGACAGGAAGCTGTACAATTGTCAAATGATACAGCACACAGCCGTTAATAATGAACTTTGTCAGGTCCCAGCTCAGGCAACATGACAGGAAGATGTAGAAGGCTCTAATGATGCATCACAATGCCATTAAAAGTGACTTTCGTCAGGTTTCACCTCATACATCATATAATATGACAGGAAGGTGTAGAAGGTTCTAATTCTACATCACAAAGCCATTAATGTTGACATGTCAGGAAGCTGTATAGGGATCAAATGATACATTACATTACCATTAACAGGGAACTTATTCAGATCCCACCCTACACACTAGCCAACATGGCAGGAAGCTGTACAGGGATCGAATGATACATTGCATTGCCATTAACACGGAACTTATAGAGATACAGCCCTTTACACCAGTTAACATGGCAGGAAGCTGTACAGGGATCAAGTGATACATCACATTGTCATTCACAGGAAACTTATTCAGATCCCACCCTTTACACCAGACAACATAACAGGAAGCTGTAAAGGTCTCTAATGATACTTCAAATAGCCATTAACAGTGAACTGAGTCAGGTCCCGCCCCTCAAGTCAGAAAGTATGACAGGAAGCTGTGCAAGGGCTTTAATGATACTTCACATAGCCATTAATAGTGAACTTAATGAGGTCCCACCTATCTCATGAGATAACATGACAGGAAGCTCTACATGTCTCTATTGATACATCACAATGCCATTAATAGTGAATATAGTTATGTCCAAACCCTCATATCAGACAACATGACAGGAATTTGTACAACTATTTAAGTACACACCACATAACCATTAATAATGAACTTAGTCTTGTCCCACCTCTCACATCAGGCAACATGCCAGGAAGCTGAACTGAACAAGAGCTCTAATGATTCAACTCACAGCCATGAATGGTGAACCTAGTCAGGTCCAACCATTCACATCAGACAATATCATATGGATCTGCAAAAGGCTTTAATGATACAACACACAGTCATTAATAGTAAAAATACTTAGGTCCTACCCCCAAATCAGAAAATATGACAGGAAGCTGTACAGGCCTCTAATCATACATTAAATGGCCATTAACAGTGAACTTAAAGAGAGCGGTCCCACCTCTCACATCAGATAACATGGCAAGAAGATGTACAAGGATCTAATGATATATCATAGAGCAATTCATACTGAACTTAGTCAGGTACGGCCCTTCACATCAGAAAACTTGGCAGCAAGCTGTTCAGGGCTCCAGGGACACATCACATATCTGATATTAGTGAACTTAGTGTGGTCCCTCCCCTCACATCAGAAAACATGACAAGAAGCTGAACATGGCTTATAACAGAGCCATTAACAGTGAACATTAAAATGATTCTGTCTCAAGGAGAGATTCCACCTTCTTGGAAATATTCACTAATTGCCTCTATACTGGAAAAAACAAAAACCCACACAATGTTCGTCTTGTATACTTATCCACTCTTAAATAATAATTATATAATTTTTATGTCTATTATTACTGACAGAATAAAAGAACCTATAGCACAAGTTATTAATTTTGATCAAACAGGTTTTATATATCAAAGACAAAACCATGATAATATTAAATGTTATTAACTATTATAGATTTTTTGAACAAAATAAATGAAGAAGTTTTATTATTTAGCTTAGACATTGAAAAATCTTTTGATTTCTTGAATGGGAGTTACCTTTTTGAAATCTTAGAACTTTTTCACTTTCCTGAAAGTTTTATTTCACTTTCAAAAATAATTTCAATAATAATTTTGCTTATGTTAAAAGTGGTCACTTTACTTCAGAAAGTATTCTTCTAATTAAAGGTGCTAAACAAGGTTGTTCACTTTTCACAATTCTATTTGATTTAGCCAGTGATGTTTTAATGATTTTAATTAGAATAAATTAAAATATTTCTGGTATAAAATTTTTAAACAAATTTTCTCCAAAATTATGTTATTTGCACACAATGTTTTACTAAATATTCCTAATTCCTCTCCTCCTTTACTTTCCTTCTTCCCCTCACTCTTTTCTTCTTCCATAATTCTTTCATTCTCTTCTCCCTGTACCCTTGATAGCTCTCTCTTTCCATAACATCTATGTAGATATATGTTTACACTTATACACTATATGACTATTGTAATCCACAAAAAAAAAAAAAAAAAAAACTTTTTTACTACACTTTTTGTTTTTGCTCCTTTTCATATTTGTGTAATATGTGGATTACCTGCCTCTGTTTATAAATTTTAATCTTGTATTGCCTATCTCTGTTTAAACTTGTAATAACATTGGAGCTTTTCTCCCCGGGCCTCTACTGAAAATGGACATATATCCAGCTAGACTAGCCCAGTCAACAAATGTAAAATAAATAAATAAAATAAATTCAAGGACAATGCTTGTTGAACTAAAATCTACAATTAATTTATTTCAGCCATTTCTGGCCTTCATTTTATTAATTCCAAACCTAAATTTTTAGCACTAAATAAAAAGAAAAAAGAAATCAAATACATACAAATCATATTATCGTCAATCAAACCACCTCTCTGGAATATTTGTTATCATGCTTCTGACATCTTTAGAAGAAATAATGAGTTTTAATTATGATAACATTATACATACAATAAATAATCTTATTTTAAATGTAATAGTCTTATTGTTTTCTTTGAAGATAGACTTCAATTGATAAAGATGATTCTTTTACTAAAAATATTATATATCATACATGTTCTGTCTCTTCTACTTAGCAAACAACATATTAGTGAAATAAACAAACAATTACTAAAATTCCTTTGCCATCCTAAAAAAAAAAAAAAAAAAAAAGAATAGCCTCTCTTCATCACATTAGAACATTAGAATAGGGGATCTTGGAGGAATTAACTTTCCTGATAACAATACTTACATCAAAACATCTATCTTTAAAATTATATTAAATTAGGTGATCCTAATTATAACTCTAACTGGAAAATTTTACATCTAACTCTTTTTAAAAATGACAAATTTATATTAGGTAATAATTTCTCATCTAATCAGAATAACTTCTTCTGGAATTATCTTTATATGTATATGAAATATAACATTTCCCTTCCCACAAATTTTAATTATTTAGGTATTATTTTAAAGACTTTTAAAATATAATTAATTCTAATATACACATAAAGACTTGATTTGAAACTAAACTTCCTTTTCACAGCTCTAGAAACTTTTATAATAAATTACAAGGTCATTTTTTTATTAATTAGGAGTCTAAAAACTTGTTTAATGTAAACAAGGTTATAAAGATTTGAAAGTCAAAGATGTGAGACAACGTATTAGTGAATTTAAGTTAGATCCCTGAGATTGGCTATTGATACAAAATGTGAAAACACAGACCCATGAATTGTGTTTATCCCTTTCTCACTCACAGTTTAAAGAAATTCCTAAATTAATATGTGTTTTCTGTAAAATTATATGCAACAAAATTCTGTGAAACTATATAGAACAAATGTTGCCCTGTGCTTTGAATGGTATAAGTGATACTGTACACCCCATGTTTCATGTGTTTGTGCTCTAAAACATTAATTGCAGAATACACAATAGTGTGTTCTTAAAGTCATGCCTAAATTCTGATAAGAACCAAGTTTCTGGCATTTTGTTTAACATTAATTGCTCTCGGTGCTCGCAGCTTCATGGAGCTTATTAGGTACTGAGGTGCATAACTACTGCTCTGTGCTTCTTAAAAGGCATTTTTGACTGGCTGTAATGTATAGAAGGAATAGTTTATATTGATGAGATCTGGGTTGTAAAAAGAAAAACAGTAGCCTTTTTTTGTATGCTTATGTCTCACTTGCAGTCCCCTATCCCTGACATCAGCTAAACTTGAGTCTATTTTTCTCTGTCTGTAATTATTAAGCTGCATTGCCTCTAACCTACATATTTAATTAACCAGCTCATCTCTAATTTCCAGGTAGCTCCCCTGATATAAACTCCCAAACAGTGCTGTCTGCCCAAGAATAAAGCTACCCTGTTGAATACAATACTCTGAAGTCAGCCCACTACAAAGTGAAACGGTGGAGATTTTTTACTGTTCACCATCATAAACATCATAAACTGTAAGCTGCTGACTGAGGTCTAAAGCACCTACAAATTTGTCCCCATTACAAATTGGCTAATCCGCAACACTAGCTATAGTGTAGTTTACCCCTGCCCCCTCCAGCTATTGTATTCCTAACCTTAACATAGCCTAGAAATACATTAACTATAGGACTCTTACTAAACATTGTATTAAAAAGATATTTGTATTAAAAAATTGTATTAAAAAATAGCAAATCTATGCTAGCAAAATAAAGTGCTAAAACTGGTGTAATTTAAGTATTAAAATACTTACCTTAGAACTCTAGGAAGCCCTAGTAGGAAACCTTGTTAACTGTAATAGTCCTGCTCCATTCGCTCCCCTCCCTGCCCCCTTTTTCCACCCGGCCCCACTATCTCTACATTTATAGTAACATAGCCACCCCCCCACTTCCTACATCCTATCAGCTTTCATCTGGGAAATTTCACCACACCCCATTTCCCCATCTACATTTTACTAGCACCTATCGCCTTTTATCTGGCATTCTCCCATCCCCTACCAGTATAGTTACCTCCACCCTTTCTTCTGATGTTGTATCACCAGGAAAAACAATTCCTTATCACACTATCTGTATCCCTAACAATGATTTATTCCCCTCTACTAACCTTCCTGCTGGTCCCATGCCTTCTTACCTTGTATGAAAACCAGCTTCTCATGGGTATTCAAGTTCCAAAGGGCCACACTATCACCCCAGCTGTAAATCTTTCAACCTTCAACCATACTTATAATACCAGGTCATGCTCAGAGTCCTGCTCACTCTATCAACATACTTACCCCTGGCACATTAGCCCTAAATCCAGCCACTACTGCAAACTTATAAATAAATTCCTAAAGCGTATCACAAAGTACTGACCTAGCCTAATACTTGGTGGTAATATTCACTCCAACCCTGGCCAATCCACTTCAGATATATACACCCCCTCTACTTGTAACCTAAGCTACACACCTACAATCAATAGACCAACTAACTCTCTCCTAGTCTGTCATCTCAATATTAGAAGCATTAATAACAAGGCACATGAACTGCATGCACTCCTGACTGTCCATTCCCATGAGATTATTTGTCTGTCTGAAACCTGGTTAAAACCTAACACTACAGACAATGAAGTATTACCACCTGGGTATAACATACACAGGCTGGATCGTGTTTCCAGGAAGGAGGGTGGGGTAGCTATACTCTACAAATCTGAGTTAAATGTGACCATAGAGATAACCCAACCACCTCAGATTAATAACTCCAAAATTCTTGCAACTAGATTGCAACTAAACAAAAGTAAATGCATTAATATCACCTGCATGTATATTCCCCCAGGTACCAAAATTACTACACTTGAAGACTCCCTGCACTGGCTATCATGTCATTACCCTGAAGAAACCCTACTACTCAGGGATTTTAACATGGACTGGGGCACCTGTTCCTCCGAATCCCCATCAACCCATATTAACCTGAATGCTTTTACTCAAATCATACCCACCCCTACCAGGTTAGGAAAACCCAACCAAAAAGAAAGCATACTTGATTGGGTACTCATAAATAGTCACCCCCAACTGTACACTGCTGGTACCCTCCCCGATGACCTAAGCGATCACCTTCTCACTAGTTAAGCACAAAGCCATTAATCCCCAACAACCCTTACTCAGAAAAGTTAGAAACAGCAAAGACTTTGACCTTTTCAAATTCCAACAAGAACTTAACTAATGTAACTGGTCTATTCTAAAACACCTCCCCTTAGAAGAGGCAGTTGCATACTTTCATAACAAAGTTCTTGAGATCCTAGATCTGCATGCACCTGCTCGTTTAAAGAGAAGAAAAGCAAAAACTGCACCATGGCTTTCTAAAGAGTCTAGACTCAAAATTATCCATAAAAACAAATGATGGGCTTTATGGTGTTCTACTAAAATCCCCTAAGATCAAATTAAATACAGGCACTCTAGGAACGAAAGCAAAAAATCCATTTTACAAGACAAAAACAATACTACCTCAACTTGCAGACAGTAAATCAAAACAACCCTCAGACGTTTTGGGCCGGTTTGAATAATCTGCTTCATCCTGGACCCCCATGCCCGCTGCTACTGTTAATAAACCACCCGAGGATGTTTCAGATAGTTTTATCTGTTTCTTTACTGAGACTGGACCTTGATCAAAAAAATTAAAACCCACCACACTCTCTGCTGATCAACTCCCCACCAAGTACCTTCAAAAATTAGCTGATACTATTGCCTACCCAGTATCAATACTAATTAATCGAACTATATCAGAAGCTAGAATTCCCTCCATCTGGAAAATATCCTGTGTAAAGCTCTACTGAATTCTTCAATTATAGACCAATAGACATAAGCTCTCCACTTGCAAAGATTATGGAAAAATGTATTCACAGACAACTTATGCACCACCTAATCCAGAATCACCTCATGGCAGATACCCAGCACGCCTTCTGTCCACACCACAGGACTACTTCAGCCCTACTAGTGTTTGCTAACACCATAAACCAAAATCGCAACAACAATCACATATCCTCCATCCTATGCTTGATCTTTCCAAGGCATTCGACATGGTCAATTACCAACTTCTAATACATACCCTGCAAACATTCTGTCTAGATACTAAAGCCCTTCAGTGGTTTAAATCCTAGGTTGTTCTTTGGCAGAACAAACTCTCTAACCTACTACCCAACACCCTTGGAGTACCACAAGACTATATACTAGGGCCCCTGCCGTTTTCCATCTTCATTAACGACCTGTATACTGTCATCCCAAAAGTCAGCTGTATCCAATACGCTGATGACTCCACCTTGATCTGTTCTGCCACACCTCCAACAGACTTATGGTCTACTACCCAGTCCACCTTTAACACTATAGAAAACTGGCTTTCTGAACATTGTTTAATAAGAAATCCCAAAAAAACTAAAATGCTGTTATTCTCACCAACACAAAGGTCTCCTGCTTTTACCTTTACCATAAATGCAAATGATGGCACAGTAATCTCCCCTGACCCCTCTACTAAACTATTAGGTGTCATTATAGATAATCTAAAATTTGATTTATATGTAAACCAAATTATCAAAATCATCAATAAAAAACTAGGGTGACTTTATAGAATAAAAGCCTTGCTAACCCCTCCAGCCAAAATTGCCATAGCTCTCTCTCACCTTCTTTCAACACTTCTGTATGCATCCCCCTCTACTGACTAATCTAAATAAAACTGTACTTAACAAACTGTCAACCTTTTATAACCACATAGCCCGGTTTGCCACTGGGCTGCTTTTTAGGACACATCATTGCATCAATCTTAACCAGCTTGGGTGGCTGGAACTACCCAGTTTAATTCAGTATAACCAACTGATCATGGCTTATAAAATCTTTTATAATCCGGATAACACTCCTGCACTTAAAAATCTTATTACCCCCTATTACAATCGCGACTGCTTAGATCCCCTAACAGATTACTAATTCAGACAAGCAAAATTAACAACGCAGTTGGTGATTGTCTCTTTGCAAACTCTGTTGGCAGATCCTGGAACTCACTTCCAGCTGACATTACTTTACTCTCCTCCCTAGGCCATTTTAAAACAAGACTCAAACAACATCTGGCACTAAACTGGCTATGTCATTGTATCAAGCCTGGCTAAATCTCTTCCATAATGTGTAAAATTTATTACTCAGCTACTGTTTAATTTACCCCTGACTTTCACCAGGGATTTACTCTAACCTATGGAACATGTTTATTCTTGTTTGCTTATGTGCTCTTTGTCAAAATTATATTTGTAACATCTTTTTAATGTATTTGTTTACCTTGGAGCTTTTCTCCCCGGACCTCTGCTGAAAATGGACATGCATCCAGTCGGACTATCCCAGTCAACAAATGTAAAATAAATGAAATAAAATAAAAGCAAATCTAAAACTGATAATTTAATTTCAAAACTTTATAAAATTTTAATAAAATATAAAATAAATTTAAATATTAAATTCTGGAATCATATTACATTAGGTTGTTGTTCTTATTTTACTTCTGAAACCATATCTAGGATATTATCTACTGTTAAGTACACCTCCTAGTCTCATTATTGGCACACATTTACATGGAAATTTTTCCATAGACATTTCTTAACTCCAAATAAAATTGCCTAATTTAATAGCAATAACAAAACACTCTGTTGTTGATGTTTGCACAAATATAAAGCTGATTGGTTTAATATTTTGTTTTGTTGTTGTTGTCGTTTTGTTCTTTGATTGCCCTTTAAAATTAGTTTGATGCAATTTAAATGATTTCTTGAAAGCTTTATTTTCAGATACTTCCTCCTTTATCAACATTGTTCATCTTTTTTAATGAATGTGAAATTTATTATTTGAAATCTGAAAATGTTTTTTTCTTATGGACTATCCTTGCAGTTGCAAGAAAATGTATTAGAAAGAAATGGAGAACTACCAAATTACCATCTTTTAAGGAATTTTCATCATTCTTAAAAGGAACATCCTTCAGAGAATCCAAAGTAAAAGAACAAAGAGTTCATATCAAGCCATTCACCAATAATCCTTGGTTGAAAGTGATAAATCTTATTAACTTTTATCAGTAGAATCTTGTTTCAGATGTTTAAAGAATTAAAGTAAAAAAAAATGACAAGTAATAGCAAAGAACCCCTTGATGAATTATTATCAATGTCATTTTGTAATTCAGGACTTTCTATATATTGTGCATATTTTGTTTTATCTACTGTTTGCAATTGTGTTATTTTACTATTACAACTGCTTATCATATTAATTGAATGTTAATTACTTGAAAAAAATGATTAGGTTACTTGAATAAAAAACAAAGCAATTAATACTGAACCTAGTCAGGTCCCACCACTCATGTCCGACAATATGACATGAAACTGATCGAGCTCTAATAGTATATTAAGGGGTCAAGTCTCATTCTAATAGACAAAGAAATTTATTTTTAATTTTTTTTTTTAAAAAATTTTTAAAAAAATTTAATTTTTAATTTTTTTTTTGTTTTTTTTTTATTTTTATAAAAAAATTTTCTCTTTAGTCCCCACCCCAAAAAAAATAAAATAAATTTATAAAAAATTAAAATAAAAAAAAAATTTTAAAATTTTAAAAATTTTAAAAAAAAAATTTTTTTTTTCAAAATTAAATTTTTAAAAAATTTTTTTTTTTTTTTTTTCTGGTTTTCTTAAATTGTTTTTTTTAATTTTTTTTTTGGAAATTTTTTAAATTTTCCCCAAAATTTTTCTTTTTTTTTAAAAATTTTTAAAATTTTTTTTGAAATTAAATTTTTTTAAAAATTTTTTTGGTTTGAAAAAAAAAAAATTTTTAATTTTTTTTTGGTTTTTTTCTTAAACCCCTTTTTATATTTTTTAAAATTTTTAAAATTTTTTTAATTTTTTTATAAATTTTAAATTTTTTTATGAATTTTTTTTTTTAAAAAAATTTGGGGGAAACACAAAAATTTTAAAAAATTTTTTTTAAAAACATTTTAAATTTTTTTTTTTAAAAAGGTTTTTAAACCAAAAAAATTTTTTAAATTTTTTTTTAAAAATTTTTAAATTAAAATTTAAAATTAAAAAAAAAAAAATTTTAAAAGAAAATTAGAAAAATACAAAAAAGGAACGGATTATAAAATTTTTTTCAGGCTTTTTATTTTTTCAAAACTTGAATTTTTTTATTTAAATTCTTAAAATAATTTATTATTAAAAAAAAATTTTAAAAAAAATTAAAAAACAAATTTCCCCAAAAATAAAATAAAACCTTTCTTTTTTCCCTAAGGGCCATATAAAACAAAAAAAATTTAAAGCCTTTAAATAAATGGTAAATTTAAAAAAACTTACTAAAAAATAGGGTTTAAGGCAAAATTGCAAAAAAAAAAAATTTACCATTGCCCAAAAAGAAAAAAAATTTTAAAATCAATAAATAAAAGATTAAAGTTTAAATTTAATAAAGGTTCTTTTTCTCACTTTTAAAAAAGGAAATTGGCCCAAAAACAAAAAAGCAAAGGGCCTTAAACACTTTTTTAAAAAAAAAAAAGTTTCCCCTTCAAAAATAAAGGAAGATTTAAAGGTTTAAAAAAACTTTAAAAGTGGATTTAACCCCCCCCCCTTTTAAATTTGGGGAAGCTGAAAAAAATAATCAAAAGCCATTAAATTAATAACACCCCAAAAAAAAGGGAAAAAGGGTGACCCCACTAAAACAAAAAAACAAAATGTTTTCTACCTTTAAAAAATTTTAAGGATTTCCTTTAAAAAAAAAAAATTTAAATTTAAAAATTTTTTTAAACCTAATAGAAAATAAAAAGTCCCCCTTTTAAAAAACAATGAAAAAGTAAATTTAAAACCCCCCAAAAATAAATTTAATTTAAAAACAAAAAAAACCCCCTAAAAAAATTTAAATGTTTTTAATTAAAAGTTTTTTAAATTGAAAATAAAATTTTAAAATTTTTAAACTTAAAAAACCAAAAAGGGTTTATTTCCCCCAAAAAATTTTTCCCCCCCCAAAAAGGAAGTTTGTTTTTTTAAAATAAATTTTATTTTCTTTAAATTTAAATTTTTTTTTTAAATTTAAAACCCAAATTTTTGGGAAAAGGTTTTTTAAAAACCGGTTTTTCGACGGGGGTTTTTTTTTCTGGATTTTTAATAAAACAAAATTTTTATTTTTTTGAAATTTAGAAAATGTAAACTTTTTGGTAACAGGGGGGTCTTTTTTTTTTAAAAATTTAAATTTTTATTAAAATTTTGTGTTTTTTTTTTGGGGGGATTTAAATTATTGCCCTTTTTTTTTTTTGGGCCAAAAAAGTTTTAAAAATCCCCAAAACCCAATTTTTTAAAAAAGGGTTTTTAAAAACAAAAAAAACACAATTCTTTTAAATTTGTTTTGGGGAAATAAAAAAACCCTTAAAATTTTTGCCCCAACAAAATTTTTAGCCATTAGGGCAAAAAAATTTTTCCCCCCTTTGGGGATTCCCCCCTTTTTAAAAAGGGGAAAAAAGGGGCTATTCCCCTTTTGTGGAAAAGTTAAAAGGGGGTTTAGGGCAAAGGTATTTTTTTTAACCCATGCCAAATTTCCCAAGTTTTAAAAAATTTAATCATTTAAAACCAAAGGCCTTAAAAAAATTTAAAGTAAAAATTTCCCCCCTTTGTTTAACGGGTATTAAGGGGTTTTTAAAAGAATTTTGTCCCCATGGTTAGTTTTAAAAAAAAAAATTTGGGAAAAAAAGAAATTTGGTTAAAAATAAAAAAGGGAAACTTTTAAAAACACCCAAAAAAAAATTGCATTAAAAAATTCCCCAAAATAAAAAAAGAAAAATTTAAAATTTTTTTTTTTAACAAATTTAAAACCCCTTTAACAAAAAAACCTTATGCAAAAAATTTTTAAAAAAATTTTAAAAAACATTTTAAAACCTTTTTTAAAAAATTTTTTTTAAAAAAAAATTTTTTGGAGAAAATTTTAAATTGAAATTTTAAAAAAATTTTTTTTAAAGTAAAACCCCAACCCAAGAAAAAAGGTTAAACAAATTTTCAAAAAGGGTTTTTAAAAATTTTTAAAAAATAAAAAAAAAAAAAGGTTGAAAATGAAATTTTTTTTAAAACGAAAAAATTTAAAAAAAAATTGGGAAAATCAAAAAAGGGAAAATTTAAGAAAATTTGAAAAAAATGGGGGGGAAAAATTTTAATGGTCAAGAAAAAAAAAGGGAAAAAAAAATTTTTAAACCCCTTTTTAAAACGGGGAAAAAAACCCAAGGGGGAAAAAAAAAGGAACCAAAAATTTAAAAGGCAACTTTTTAAAAACGGGTAGCAACCCCAAGCAAAGGAAATCCCCGGGAAACCTTTGGCCCCATAAAAATTTTCAAAAAAAATTTAAAGAAAAGGAAATTCCCCCAAAAAAAGGAAAGCGTAACCCAAAAAACCTTTAAAAAAAAATTGAAAAAAATCCCAAGAAAAAATTTTCTTCCAAAGAAAACCTTTAAACCCGCTTTTAAAAGAAGGAAAAAAGGGAAAAAAAATTTCCAAAGGAACCCTGGGAAATCCAAACTCAAACCCAAAACAAAAACAAAAAATTCCAAAAAAAAAAAAAAACCCCCCCCCCCCAAAAAAAAGGGCCAAAACTTCATGTGGGGCCAAAAAAACCCCCCAAAAATTTTCCAAACCACCGGGTTTACAAACCCCCCCAAACCCCAAAAAGAAAAACCCAACCCCAAATTTAAACCCCTACCGGCCAAAAAACCCAGGGCCAAAGGAAAAACCCCGGGTGGGAAAAACCCAAACACCCCCTAACCCTTTAAAAAAATTTCTCCATTAAAAGGTTGGGAAAAAAGGCCCATCCATTTCTTTTAAAATTGCCCTTCCTTGTTTTTGAAATTACCGGGTTTTTAAAAAAGGGGGAAACGGGGGCTTAAAAGTTTTTGAAATTTTCTAAACCTTAAATTAAAAAACCCCCGGGGGTTGAAGGGGAAACCCTTAAGCAGGTTTCCCTTTACAGTTACAACCCCAAAATTTTAAAAAATTTTTTTTTTAAAATTTTAAAGGAAAACAATGGTTGGTAAAAATCCCCCGCTAAACACAATTTTTTGGGATAAAACCCCCTTTTAAATTTAAAAAAAAAAAAGGGGGGCGGGTTAAAAATTTAAAACCCCAAAAAAATTTTTTTCCCCAAAACAGAAAATTTGGGGGGGTTTTAAAATAGTCTTTGAAAACATAAAAAAAATTTTTGGGGAAAAAATTTCCCATTTTCCATTTTGCCCCAAAACAAATTTTTTTGGGGTTTGGGTTTTTAAAAAAAAATGGTATTTTTCAAAAATTTAGTTTTTCCCACAACCACGGGGCATGGGGAAAATTTTGTTTTTAAAATTTATTTAAAACAAAATTTTTTTTTTTCCCCCCAAGTTTTTTAACCCCAAATTTTTCCCGTGGTTTATTAGGTTTTTTAAAAATACTTTTATTTTTTTTAATTTGGGTTTTTCGCCCCCCGGGGTTAAAATTTTTCCCTAAAATTTAAAGGGGTTTTTTTATTTTTGAGGACTTTTTAAATTGTTTTATTTGAGGGTTCTTAAAAGTTTAAAGAAAACCCCATTTTAAAATATGGGGCCCCTTTGGGGTTTTCTTAGGCCCAAATCAATTCCCTTTCGAACGGGGGGAAAAGGGGGGGTATTTTAACAGGGTTTCCCCTTTTTACTTTTTCAGAAAAAAGGCCCTTAGTTTTTGGGGTTACAAAAATTTTTAAACCCAAAAAAGTTTTTTAAAAAATTCTATTTCCCCACACTCCCTTGTTTTAAAATAAAAAAGGGAAAAGGGTAAAAATTTTTTTTAAAATTTAAAAACAAAAAAATGTTTAAAAAAAAAAAAAATTTTTTTCCCCAAAAAGATCAAAAAACCCCTGACCAGGGTCCCAGTAAGGTTAAAAATTTTTAAAGGAAAATAAAAAAAACCCCCTTTTCCGGGTCAAAAAGAATTTGAAAAAAATGAAAAAAATTTTTGCCCTTTAAAATTTTTAAAAAAATTTTTCCCTAAAAAAAACCCCTTTTTAAAAAAAAATAATAAAAAAAAAATTTTTTATATTTTTTTAATGAAATTTTTTTAAAAAACTAAACTTTTAAAAAAAAAAATTTTTTAAGAAAAAATAAATTTTATTTTTAACCATTTTTTTTCCCAAATTTTTTAAAAATCCAAAAAAAATCCATTGGGAAAAATAAAAAAAGATTTTTTTAAAAAAAATTTTTTTTAAAATTTTTTTTAAAAAAAAAAATAACATTTAAACAAAAAATTTTTAAACCAATATTTTAAAAAAAAGGTTTTTGGCAAAGGGAAAAAAATTTTAAAATGGGTTTAAAAATTCAAAAAAAATAAACCAAAAAAAGGGTTGGGGTTAAAATCTTTTAAAAAAAAAAAGTTGAAAAAAAAGGGGAAAAAAAAAATTTAAGAAAAAAATGGGGAAGGAAAAGAAAAAAAGGGGTTCAATTTTAAAAAAAAAGGGAAAAAAATTTTTCCCCCTTTAAGAAGAAAGAAAACCCCAAAAAAAAAAAAAAGGGAAAAAAAAATTAAAAAATTGGGAAAAAATGTAAAAAAGGCCCCCCAAAAAAATCACGGGAACCCCCCCCAAAAAAAATTAAAAAAAAAAAACTTAAAAAAACCCCCAAGGAAAACCCCAAAAAGTTGGGCCCCCCCCCAAAAAATTTAAAGGGGAAATTTTAAAGGAAAATAAAGAAAAAACCCCAAATTTTAAAAACAAGCCCCAAAAAAAGGATTTTGGGGAAAATGAAAAAAACCAAAAAAAAAACCAAAGGAGAATTTGGGAAAAAACCCCCCTTAGGGATCCAAAAATCAAAAATATTCCAATTTTAAAAAATTAACCCCCCTTTCCCCAAACCCTTAAAAAAAAAAGGGTCCTGTTTTAAAAGGGGGAAAAAAACCCCCACCAAAAAATTTAAAAACCCCCCCCCGGGAAAAAAAACCCCCCAAATTAAAACCCCAAAAACCAAAACCCGCCCCCAAACCCCACGGGGTTCCACCCCAAAACCAAAACAAAAAGAAAAGGGTCAAATTTTCCCCTTAAAGGTTTGGGAAAATTTAAAAACCTAAATCTTACAAGGCTTAAAACCCCAAACGGTTCCCTTTTTGGGGGACCCCTTTCCCTTTATTCTTAATTTAAACCCCAAAAAAAGGGGACCAAACCCCTCCCAAAAGGGGTTTAACCCCCAATTTTTGAAGGGCAGTTCATCCCCTAAACGGAGGGTTCCAAGGGCATTAAAAAGGGGGGTTCCTAAAAAAAAGGGGCTTCCCCATTCAAACCCCCCCGGGGGATAAACCCCCCAAAAAAATTTGAAGGGTTCAAAAAGAAACGGGGAAAATTCCCCCAAAAAACCACATTTTCCCCCCAAAAAAATTTAAAACCCCTGTAAAAGGGAAAATTTAAAACCCCTTAAAAAAAACAGGGGAAAAATTTGGTTTCCCTAAAAAAAAGTTTCCCTGGGTTTTTTTAAACCCCCCCCTCAAAGAAATTTGTTATTTTCTTTAAAAAATTTTTTTATTCCAGTGCCCTTTTAAAAAAAGGGATTCGGGGGGTTTTTTGGGATTTTTTAAATGTTTTTAAATCCAATTTTTCCCAAAACCCCTTTTTTAAAAAAAACTTTGGGAAAAAAATTTTAATTTTAAAAAAGGGACCCGAAAAGGAATTTTTGGGTTTTTAAAGGGGTGTATTTTTTAATTTACTTTTATTTTTTTTTTAATTAAATTTAAGAAACCCCTTTATGGTTTTTTTGGGTCCAAATTTAAATACATTTGACACGGGTTTTTGGGGTAAAAAATTTTTTAAAAAAACCCCCCTTTTTCTTTTGAGGGGTTTTAGGAGTAAAAAAAACCACATTTAAATGAATTTTATTTTGGAAAAAAAAAAATTTTTTTATTTTCAAAATTTCCTGTTTAGAAGGAAAACAAAAGATAAGGGGGTTTTTAGTTGCTATAAATTTTCAAAAACAGAGCCCTTAGCTTTGTGTAAAAAAAAGGGAATTTTTAAGCCCAACTTTTTAAAAATTTACTTTCCCAAATCAGAAATTTTTAAAATTTTTGGGGATAAAAATTTTAGTTCCGGGCCACAGTTCCCTTTATTTTAAAAAACCAAAAATTTTTAGCCCCCGGGGATTAAAAAAATTTTCATGAAAAATTAAATCCAGGGGAAACATTAAAAAGGGTCCCAAAAAAGGAGCCCTGTTAGTATGGTACCCCAAGAAAAAAAAATTTTCCCAAAATTTTTTGCTAAAAGAAAAAAATTTTTTTAAAAAAAACCCAAAAAAAACCCCATTATTTAAAAAACCAAAAAATTAAAAAAAAAGGGAATTTTTTTAAAAAAAAAACTTTTTAAAAAAGAAATTTTTTTAAAAAAACTTTAATATAAAAAAAAATTTTTTCTAAAAAAAAAAATAATTAAAAAAAAACACCTTTTTTGAAAAAAAATTTTTTTAAAATTTAAAGCCCTTTTTTAAAAATTTTTTAAAATTAAATAATTTTTAAAAAAAATTTTCCCAAATTTTTAAAAAAAAAAAAAAATTTAAAATGGGAAAATTTAAAAAAAAAGGGGTTAAAAAAAATTTTGAAAAAAGAAAGGGGTTTCGAAAGTTAAAAAAAAGAAAAAAAATTTGGGGGGTGAAAAAATTTAAAAATTTAAAATGAAAAAATAAAAAAAAAAGGGGGAATTTTAAAAAACCCCTAAAGAAAAAAAAAAATTGGAACCAAATTTTTAAAAAAAAAAGGAAACCAAAAAATTTTAAAAGGAATTTTTTAAAATAAAAAAAAAATTTAAAAGGGAAAAATGTTAAAACCCCGGAAAACCCAACCCTTAAAGGGGAAAAACCCCCTTTTTCCCCAAAAAACCCCCTAAAAAAAACACTTTCCAAATTTAAAAAAGGAAAACCGGGAAAAAAAACCCAAAAAAAACCCCTAAAAGAAAAAAACCCAAAAAACTTTTTAAAGAAAAACCATTTCCAAAAAAAATTTTGTTTGAAAAAATAAAAAAAAACCCATTGGGGAAAGAAAAATGGAAAAATTCCCTTTCCAGAAGGAAAATCATCCCAAAATTTCCAAAAAAAATTTGCCTTAACCCCCCAAACCAAAAAACCCCAAACCAAAAAAACCTTCAAAACCCGGTTCAGTTCACAAAACCCAAATAAAAACTTAAAACTTTCAAACCCCCCTACCCCCCTCCCAATTAAAAAATCCCCACAAGGTAAAAAACCCCAAACCCAAAAAACCCAAATGGCCAAACTGAGCCCTAAAGACCAAAAAAACCCCTTTAAAAAAAAAAACCTTGGACCCTACCCAGTTTGGCTTTGTTAAGGGCAGATCATGCCTCCTAAACCTGGTGGACTTCTTTGAGACAGTTACCAAGGCATTAGATGAGGGAAAGGAGGTCCATACAGCCTATCTTGACTTAGCAAAGGCTTTTGACACCATTCCCCATTCTAGTATTATAGACAAGCTCACCAGATTGAACATAAACCCCTACATCACGAGATGGGTTGCCAACTGGGTCATGAATAGAATCCACATGGTGAGAGTTGCAGGCTCTACATCCGACTCTAAACAGGTTACAAGTGGTGTCCCCGAGGGCTCAGTCCTAGGACCCCTCCTGTTTGGTATATACTTCTTAGAGGAACATGCAAGCATAGGAGGACTATGGCTGACCAAGTTCACAGATGACTGCAAACTATGGGCCATAATTGATTTTCCGGCTGATACAGACACCCTCCAGAAGTGTCTCACTGAGATGGATACCTGGTGTCAAAATCATCGCCTCAAGCTAAATGCCAAAAAGTGCATAGTCATCCCTTTTGGAAAAAATAAAATTCCCATGAATACACATAGGTGGTAGTCCCCTAAATACAGAAAATGTAATAAGGGATCTGGGGACTTAAGTAGATAGTACTCTCTCCTTTGATAATCATATTGCCAAGGTGGTTTGAAAATCCTTCTATGTGGCCCACCTAATCATAAAAGGGTTCACATCTAGAACAAAAGAGGTTAGTGTGCCTCTCTACTCATCACTCATTAGACCCGTCATAGAATACAATGCCCCATTTGGGATGCACCTTACAAGACACCTGCAACAACTGGAAAGACCACAAAAGTACCTCACCAAGAGGATTACTGGCCTCAAACAGATGTCCTATGCAGCCCAACTCAAGAAACTCCAGCTGTACTCGGTTGCATACCGCTTACTCAGAGGTGATCTCTGCCTGACATACAAGGCCATATATCCAACCCAGAATTGATGGACATGCTCCACCTAAAAAAAAAAACAAATCCTGGAGAGCCACACGGACTAGAGATATAAATCTCACCACAATGATAAATACGACATGCTGGAGGGATAGATTCCTGTCCCAGAGACTCCCTATGCATTGGAACAGGATTCAATATACATCAGGCAGAGCCCCTCACTAACACTCTACAAGAGGAACCTTGACAGGTGGATGAGAAACAGAAAATTTACCCCGGGGATCACTGCAGTGGCTCTGCTGGACAGTGGCGCAGGGAACTAATGTCTCTACTGGACAGAGGCACAGGGGACTAATCTAAGGGGGTGGCGAAAACCAACACATTCTGGCTAGGCTTATAAATGCCCTTTGGCAGATAGCCTAGTACTTACCTATGAACCTAAAAACAAGGAACACAGAGTCAAAGAATCTCTCTTGGGGGAGAAACCAATAACATGAGCATGCCAGACAGTCTTGGAGAGACATATTCACAAAGTTGATAAATTTAGATTAGACTGGGAATTGCAAATAGTTTTTTTTTTTTACTTTTTTTGTTTCCTCACCTCTTTTCTTCATGTTAAAATCCTGGTACCATGGTATTTGTCCACGATGTGTCTACCAGCTTCTTACTCCCACTCCCCCCCCCAAGACTTCATCTGCTACTAGTGGAACTAAGTATCAAGAGGATTGTCATTTCTGTGCATTCATCTGTGGGAGTTTTCAGCTTATGACCTACCCTTTCCCACCCTTCCTTTGTGGACCTAATGGTATGCCTTGCAGGGGATGTGTATGCTTGCAATACAAACATGCAGTGTATTGCCCCACCTTTTTATCAGCTTAGTCATGTCTGCACCCTATACCCCTCGTTAGACACACCTGCCAGTGTGCCTTCCCCAGCCTTCCACAGAGTGGATATAGTAATTGCCCCTTAGGTCCGCCCGTTCACCAAAAATGGTAATATCCATCCATCCCTGGCACTCCATTAGTCCCCCTGAGCTGCTATTCGATCATAGGTCACCTGATTTGTAGCTGTTGTTTTTATCCCTCTATGCCACTGAAGCAGCTACACATATCTATGTGTAGTTGTGGGTGAATAAGAATGTTTATTATAATGTCTGTAATATTCTGAATAGTTATGTAAGATTAAATGTTCTTAAGGGAAACTCTTAGAGTTAGCTATATCGATATGATGTTGATTTAAATGGTTGTCATACATCAAACTTACCAAGGTAATTAAAATCTGATTCTGCATGTGGAATACACAAAATATGTAGCAGCTCAAGGGTGTATACAGGCAAACTCTTTGTCTTCTAATGAGTACATTTTTTTCTGAACTTCATATCAATATCATCTACATGACAGCCTTCCACAACAGGTGCAGTATTGCTAATCTAAAAGCAGTATCTTTAATAGTTTTATGGGGAAGAGATGAACGTGTTACTTTATTTTGCTACATTTATAAAGTGCTTGGGAGGCAGTATTTTGAGAGATCTGTCCATTTAAGTGATAAAAAGAAAAATCAGTGGTATCCCTCAAAGTCTCAGAAAACCCAGTATGCAACCTATACTGCATGAAAAAAGCAAACCAAGAAGAAATATAAATTAAAACACTTTTAACAAAGATCTCTTTCATATCAAACAAATAATTCATCAGGTTTGTGTCTCAATAACAAATTATAAAATTAATGAACACGTATAAATCTACATATATCGCAGACCATGAAAAGAAGACAAACAAAGGTAATACTGATCATTGAAATTGCTACACCCAGTGACTACAGTGTCTTATGTACAGAGAGACACAGTCAAAAAATACCAGAATTTACAATGTTCATTCATTTTATAATTTATTATTGACACATAAACCAGATTAAATATTTATTTGATATGAAAGTGATCTTTGTAAAAAGTGATTTAGTTTATATTCACCCAGCGAATATATTCAAAGTCGCCCATCTCCATGCTCTCTTAGATGTTCATTCCTTTGACATCCTATGTCTGACAGAAACATGGTTTAAACCTGCAACTAAAGATAATGAAATCATCTGTCTAGGATATAATATATTGAGACAAGACCTCAAAAAGCGCAAGGGAGGGGGAGCAGCAATTCTATTTAAAGATGGGCTGCAATTCACCTCTTCACCTTATAACCCACCTCTGGATAATAATGCAGAAGTCCTTATTTCCAGACTTCAACTCAACCCTAGTAAATCCTTATACATTATCTGTATCTACCTACCTCCTGGTAATAACACCAGTATAATAGAGGAAATCCTAGGCTGGGTGTCAACAACTTACTCACAAGAAACAATAATACTAGAGGACTTTAATATTGACTGGAAGTGTGTCAATACTGAAAATCCTACTTCCCATATTAACCTTCATGGTTTCCCTCAAACCATCAACTCCACAACCAGAATTAATAAACCAAACAAACAAGAGAGCACCTTAGATTGGATTCTTATTAATAAACATCACCAAACTTATAAGGTAGGAACCTTACCTGATGATGTAAGCAATCAATCATTGACCTACATTATCAGGCAAAAGAATGACATTTCCAATCCTCCCACGTATAAGATCTCATGGACCACCAAACACTTTAACCCTGTGCTATTCCAAAGAAAACTGAGTGCTTGTGACTGGAACCCTCTAAAAATGCTCCCACTTGAAGAGGCTATTAAACTGCTTGTTTTTTTTTATCTTGTTTTATGAAGGTAGAGCTTTAATTGTTGAATATCTGACAGGCATCCTGCTGTTTTGCAGAGGTCATTCATGTTCTGATTACATTTGTAAACATTCCTATGGCATGCTACTGTACTTAGACGACTTACAGGCTTCACTTTATAATTGCTTTTATAGAAGGCTAAGTGAATGCAGTTCATGTTACTGTTAGTTCATACTGAATAACATAGCTCTAGAATTATTGTCCTAAAACAGCCATACATTGCTTTGTGCATTATATTCTGTGTGTATTCACTGAAGTATACAGCTGTTATCACTGGACTTAGGGGCTGTATGTTACTGCTCTTAGTCTGTGGTTTTACAGAGATGATACTGTATTCACTATGTTGTTGTTGTCTTTCGGCTTTTCCCAGTTAGGGGTCGCCACAGCGGAACTCCAGTCCGCTAATGATTGACAGTAGATTTTTACGAATGTCGAGGTGCCAGCTCGACGTTCAACCTTCCATGAAGGTACACCCATTTACGCATGTCTTTCAAACGCCCACCCAACCGTGGGGAGGACATGCAGACTCCACACAGAAGGCATTCCCCGCACTCCAGCCAAGAATCAAATGGGAGAACCTCTTGCCGTGAGGCAGCAACACTACCGCTGCACCACCGGGGCTACTATAATCAATTTTAATTATAATGTATGCAATATAATTAATTTTACTCTCCAGCTCTATTTTTTGCATGCTCTCCACTTCACATTCTTGTAACCTTTGCACTAATTCTGCCTTAGTTACCTTTATTTTTCAGTTTGCATGGGTTTCTTTCCTGAGTGACCCCCCCCCCACCCCCACGCCCACCTGGGATTCACTGCATAAAGCAATTTCTACCTTCTCCACTGAAGCTGGCTATCTTAACTAAGTAAAACCTCTGGGAAGCAAGAACCTGACTCCCTCCAGCTTTTCAATTGTAATAGGTGAACTACAATTTAGATTTTGTAAACTATTGAGACTTAATGGTGTATGCACAACAACAGTGAAGGGATCTAGCCAATTGCCACTAGATTGGGCTATACTACTTTGAATCAGCCGTACACTCACACAGTGTTCCAGTCCCAAGCATTTACTTTTTAATTTGGTAAAGTAATCTCGCTCCCTCCTTATTGACTACATTTGCTAGTTTACCCCTAGGATCCAATTAAAATTAGCCTGAAAACTGGTGTACAATTAAAAAAGAATAAAACAAATTAAAGTACAGCCAACAACACTGCTTACATACAACCATACAAACCAAACCAAAATCCCAAGGTAACTCTCAGAGTCAGTGTTAGCCCCGTTCTGTTCGCCCTCTCTGCGCTTGGCTCGCTCCGCTCCACTCCCTGCCCCCACATTCCACCTGCCCCCACTAGTGCTAAATTTAAACCAGACTTGCCACTCCCCTCCTGCTAAGTACCAATCAGCACCTCACACATCATTGAGCAACCCTGCCCCCTTAACCCATTTCCTTCTCTCTCATTCTTCCACACCCTGTTAGCACAGTCAGTCATCAAATTTGGCTTGCTCCCTATCAAAATGCAAACAAGCAAAAAAACACTAATTACCCAAATGCCTATACTGTTTCTATTTTACCATCTCACTGCCTATGAGCAAACACTTGACCATGGTATTCACTACCCAAATGGTCAAACAGACACCCACGACTTCACACATAACACCAAACACTTTACCTTCCCCTGTACACCAAATATACCACCCTCTATAAAATACCACCCCTGTACAGCCACAAAACATAATCCTAAAGACAAAGACTATATAAAGCATATAAACAAACTCCTAAAGCTCAGAATATCCTGTCACTATAACCTTATAACACATGGAGACATTCATCCCATCCCTGGCCCACCCACACCCAATAACCTCCACCCCCCTACCACAACCCCCACAGTCAAGCTACCCATGAATACTCCCACTAGTTCCCTCCTAGCATTTCACCTAAATATTAGAAGTATTAACAATAAAATTCCCAACCTACATGCCCTCCTAGCAACCCACTCCCCAGACATTATATGTCTTACGGCAACCTTGCTAAAACCCAGTACTACTGACAATGAGATACTACCTCCAAGATACAATATTCATTGGTTAGACCATGCTACAAGGAAGGAGGTGGCATAGCAGTCCTTTACAAAAATACTCTAACCGTTAATTGAGAAACCATTCAACCTCCCCAATTCAGTAACGCAGAACTCCTCATAACCAAGCTACATATTAACCAAAACAAACACTTGAACATTGTCTGTGCATACATTCCACCAGGCAACAACCTAAATACCCTAGAAGATCTCCTTAATTGGTTATCCACTACCTATCCCCAAGAAACCATAGTTCTTGGTGATTTTAATACGGACTGGCATCCCTGCTCCTCCGACCCCCCCCCCCACACCCATATAAACTTATCTTGGGGTTTAAACATACCATAACCTCTCCCACTAGGATAAACAAACCAACCAAGAAGGAAAGTATTCTAGACTGGATCCTAGTTAATAACCAACCCCAACTGTACACAGCTGGTACTCTCCCTGATGACCTCAGTGACCATTGTCTAACCTATATCATAAAACATAATGCAGGAAACCCTCACCAGCCCAAATATAAAATATTTAGAAACAGGAAAAACTTTGATGCTGCTATATTCCAAAATGAATTAAAAGCAGTTGACTGGTCAAAACTAAAAAATCTAACATTAGAGGAGGCCATAGATCATTTTACCACTAAATTCCTAAGTATCCTTGATTCCCATGCTCCAGCACGTACAATAAAAACTAGAACAAATACAGCACCATGGCTCACAAAAGATACCAAAGCAAAAATCAAAACTAGAAACAGAGCCTGGGCCAGCTGGAGAACAACCAAACCCCATTTGGCCATCTAATATATCGTAAACTCAGGAATGATACAAAAAATTCTATTTTAGATTAAAAAAAAAAGCTTCTACCAAAATCTCCTACAAAAACACCAGAACAACCCTCGAAAGTTCTGTGCAGGCTTAAATCAACTACTTTGTCCAGGTCACTCCACCACCCTAACCCCAGCTAACTATACCCATAGCTCCCCAGAGACAATAGCTAGCACCTTTAATAACTTTTTCACTGAAACAATCCAACCCTAGCAAATCAGCTAACCCCCTCTAACATAAACCACATGCCTAATCTACCTAATAATCACCCGGAATTTGGCTTCCAACCAATGTCCACTAGTTTTACCAAAACACTTCTAAAAAATCTAAAACCTACCACGCTCGCTGCTGACCTCCTCCCTGCAGAGTACCTGCAAATAGCTGCAGATGCCATTGCATATCCCATATCTATCCTCATCAACAGAACCTTATCCGAAAATGCTATCCCCTCCCTCTGGAAAATATCTCATGTCATCCCACTCCATAAAGGTGGTAGCTCCTCAGACATATCCAACTATAGACCCATTGCCATTCTTTCCCCACTAGCCAACATAATGGAGAAATATGTACACAAGCAACTAATGCAATACCTTTTCACAGAATAACTTACTATCCGACTCCCAGCATGGTTTCAGACCATACCACAGCACTACCTCAGCCCTCCTTTCCTTTACTACTGCCATAAACCAAAACAGGAATGACAGTAGACTAACATCTGCCCTCTTTCTTGACCTATCAAAAGCCTTTGACATGGTCAACCATGAACTTCTCATTCTTTCACTAAAATATATTTTCCTCAACAAGCCTGCTATCCAGTGTTTCCAGTCCTACCTGACTGTTAGACAGCAGGCGGTACTATGGCACGGAAAACTCTCCAGCCAGTTACCTCTCACACTTGGTGTCCCTCAAGGGTCCATACTAGGTCCACTACTCTTCTCTATTTTTATCAACAACCTCCACACTGCTATCCCTAAAGCCAGCTGTATCCAATATGCAGATGATTCCACTCTCATCTGCTCAGCCACCTCCCCATCCGATTTGCAAATCTTAACCCAAAATACATTTAACACTATTGAAAACTGGCTCACCAATCAATGCCTACATCTGAACCCCAATAAAACTAAACTTCTACTCTTCTCTCCCACTAGTAGATCCACCACACTTTCATTCTCTGTCACATCTAACAATGGTACCACTATTTCCCCAGATAATCACACCAAACTGCTAAGGGGTTATCATAGACAATAATCTCAAATTTGTCCTACAGGTCAACAAAACCATACAGACCGGATCACTGTATAGAAACAAGACATTTTTAACCCCACTGGCTAGGACTACAATCGCCCAATCACACCTACTCTCTACTCTCTTATATGCCTCACCTGTACTCTCAAACCTCAACAAATCCGAACTAGGTAAGCTGTCCCATAGCTACAATCATATTGTCAGATTCACCACTGGCTCCACCTATAGAACCCACCACTGCCAGAACCTTAAACAACTAGAGTGGCTAGAACTGCCCAGCTTAATTCAATTCAATCAACTCTTAATAGCGCACAAAAGTTTGTACCACCCTGAGGATACCCCCTCACTTAAAAATATTATTAAGCCATATAGCAATCTAAGATCCCTACGGTCAGCCGATAAACTACTGGTCCAAACCCACAAAGCTAATAACTCTGCTGGTGAATCCCTGTTTGCCAACTTCATTGGCAACACCTGGAATTCGTTGCCAAACTATATAACACTACAATCCTCCAAAAGTCTCTTCAAAAAAAAAAAAAAAAAAACTCAAACAGTATCTTAAAGTGAATTGGCTATGCTCATGTACCAACCCTGATTAAGTTATAAACTAAAAGCATATTCTGCAATTATCATAACTTGTAACTACATCACCAAGCTCTGCTTCCAGTCTGATGTCTCTTACTTTTAATTGTCTGTCCATGACAATTGTGAGTCCCTACTAGGGAACACTGCTAACCCATTGTATATAATCACTTTGTTTTTATAATTGTTTGCTAACTTCTGTGTAATCTATGTAAGTTTGTCTTTGTGGAGCTTTTCTCCCCGGGCCTCCACTGAAAATGGGCATGTATCCAGTTGGACTATCCCGGTAAACAAATATAAAATAAATAAAATAAATAAATAAATACTTTAACTCTAAATTCTTAACTATCCTTGACCAACATGCACCTAAGCGTTCTATTAGAATCAAGTCAAAACCAGCCCCTTGGCTCTCAAAAGAAACCAGACAAAAAAATCCTACTCAGAAACAAATTTTGGACTAGGTGGTGAGCTACCAAAATTATCTCAGAGCAGCAAACTTTTAAGCAATTGAGAAATATAACAAAAAAGTCATACTCACAGACAACAAGAACTTCTACTGTAGACTACATCAAACCCACCAAAATAATCCACAAAAGTTCTGGGCAACTATCAACAGACTCCTTCAACCAGGGCACTCTAGTTCTCCAACCCCACTTGGGGCCAGTCTTAACACTCCCCATCAAACTGCCAATGCCTTCAATACCTTCTTCACAGAGGCCATACAATCTCTAGCCAGTCAGCTATCCCCGGATAGCTCAAGCTTTTCTACCCCCATTCCTAGCTCTCTCCCATCTTTCCAACTACAACCCATTTCTACTACCTTCATCTATAAACTTATCCAAAAACCTAAGCCTTGTACTCCTTCTGCTGACCAGATACCATCTGAATATCTACAAAAAGCTGCAAAAGCTGTAGCCTATCCTATATCCATCCTTATAAACAGAACCATTATTGAGGGAACTATCCAAGCCATCTGGAAAATCTCTCACATTATTCCCCTACACAAAGGTGGTAACTCAAATGAATATTCTAACCATCGGCCCATAGTCCTTCTATCACCCTTAGCTTGTTTCATCATTTGGACAATTTCAGTCCAATAAAGCCAAACCCCACTAACTGTAAATATGCATATTTCAGGCTTGTTATGACCTCATCAGCACAAGCAGAGTGTTTGACTAAGCATTAGAAACACAGGGCTGTTATACCCAGCTGCTGTCCATTATCATTAGTGTCACTGCAAAAATAAACAACAAACTAAAACAATGAGTGTGAAGGTCATTGAAAAAACAATCAGTAAAAACAAAATGAAAACTCTAGCAAAGCTAGAACATCCACTGAGTGACCTCCCAAACCTCTTGTATCAGAGGCACATGGGATATATGCAAATGATCCTTATGAACATCAGGTGTTTCAGCTAATTGGCGATTCTGCGTTCCCATGACTTGTTTCATCATTTTAACAGATACTTTCAGGCCAATAAAGCCAGACTCCATTAGCTATGAATATGCATATTTTGTTCCTATTATGACCTCATCAGCACAGCACAAGCAGAGTGTTTGACTAGCTTTGCTGGAGTTTTCATTTTGTTTTTACTGACTGTTTTTACAGTGACCTTCTCACTCATTGTTTTAGTTTGTTGCTTTTGATATTTTTGCAGTGACCCTAATGATAATGGACATCAGCTGGGTATACCAGCCCTGTGTTTCTAATGCTTAGTCAAACACTCTGCTTGTGCTGTGCTGATGAGAGCATAACAAGCCTGAAATATGCATATTCGCAGTTAGTGGGGTTTGGCTTTATTGGCCTGAAATTGTCCATTAAAATGATAAAACAAGTCATGGGCATTCAGAATTGTCAATTAACTGAAACACCTGATGTTCATAAGGATAATTTGCATATATCCCATGTGCCTCTGAAACAAGAGGTTTGGGAGGTCACTCAGTGGAAGTTCTGGCTTTGCTAGGGTTTTCATTTTGTTTTTACTGATTGTTTTTTCAGTGACCTTTTCACTCATTGTTTTAGGTTGTTGTTTGGGATATTTTTGCAGTGACACTAATGATAATGGACATCAGCTGGGTATAACAACCCTGTGTTTATAATGCTTAGTGAAACACTCTGCTTGTGTTGTGGAGGTCACAATAAGGCCAAAATATGCATATTCACATCTAGTAGAGTTTGGCTTTATTGACCTGAACTCATGGGCATTCAGAATCGCCAGTTAGCTGAAACATCTGTTGTTCATAAGGATCATTTGCATATATCCCATGTGCCTCTGATACAAGAGGTTTTGGAGGTCACTCAGTGGAAGTTCTAGCTTTGCTGGAGGTTTCATTTTTACTAATTAATAAAGTTTGGATTATGTGGTTAGCCTATATTATCTATAAAGTATTAATACGCTGGTCTTATACTGTAATTTGTCTATAGCTTTTTAGTTTCAGTTTTAGATGGCACAGTCTCTGATTACACTATGGTGGTAAGATGAAGGGGGATTAGGTGAAAGGATTGTAATAGGATGACTGGATCATAGCAGATTACTAGGCTAATGGCCCTGGGGCCCTTATAAGCCTAGCCAAGAGTTTATCCCCAAAAAGAAACCTCAGTCAGCACCTGTCACCCCTATCAATCAGGGGCACAGGTGGATCCCCTGGGACAGATTTGTGGTTTCCCATTCACTCATCAAGGTTGCGCTTGAAGAGGGTCAGCGACGTACTTTGGTTGATGTGTATGAGAAGTCTATTTCAGAGACTGGGCAGCCTCTGGGAGACAAGCCTGTATCTCCAGCCGATTTTGTTAATGTCACATATTAGATTTAGGGCTTTCAATCAGGTAATGCACAAGAAGTTAGACTTGTGGATGTGGAGCATCTCTAGTAGAGCAAGGTCTGAGATTGTCTTGTAGGCAAGACACGGATTGCCCTTATGAAATCTATATGATACTGAGTAAAGTGATAGTGATTTGAGCCTGTCCACATAGGACAGGTGTTGGAGTCCATGGATTTTCTTTGTGAGGTATTTCTGTGGTCTTTTCAGTCAGTGCAGACGTTTAGAGAGGTACATACCAAATGGGGCATTGTACTCAATTATTAGCCAAATGAGGTAGGAGCACAGAGAGATAATAACTTCCTTTTTCTGGACACAATCCCCAAGTAAAAGACTTTTCTGATCACTGCCACTACATGATGGTCGAATGTGAAATTGTTGTCAACCTGTGTACCCAGGTGTCTCACCACAGGTTGTGTTTAGGGTATTGCCATTTATGTGGTAATCAGTAGGGGCTGTGTTTTTGCTGAATGGTATGATAATACATTTTTTTGCATTTAACTTAAAGCCATGGCGTTGGCACCAGTCATTTGTTGCTGTGAGACCCTCTTGTAATATGTTACCATCATTTGGCGAGTCAGTGACAGCACCCAAGTAACAGTTGTCCTCAAACCTGGTCAGCCAATGGCCTTCTATCATAGCCTGGACCTCTGAGAAGTAGATGCCAAACAGTAGTAATCCCAGGACAGATCCCTGGGGAACACCACTAGTGACAGGTCTGCTGTCAGAAGTGGAGGCACCTATTTTAACCTTGCTGGTCCTATCAGTGAGCCAGTTGGCCACCCACCTGATGAGATAGGGATTTACACCAAGTTGTGTTAGCTTTTTGATGATGCCCAAGTAGGGGATTGTGTCAAAGGCCTTGGCCAAGTCAAGGTAAGCTGTATGTACTGACCTTTCCTCATCTAGTGCTGTTGTGACAGTCTCAAAAATGTCCACCAGTTTCAACAGACAAGATCTGCCCTTGATGAATCCAAACTGGGCAGGTCAAGTGCTTAGAGACTGCCTATGTCCTTTTTTTATGAGATCCATAGTAATACATTCCATGGTCTTACAGATCAGACTTGTCAAGCTAATGAGGTGATAGTTTCCAGGGTCCGTAGTGGCACCACCTTTGTGCAAGTGGATAACAATGGCAGTCTCCACTCTGCTATAATGAAGCCTGTACTTAGGCTATGGTTGAATATGGTTCTCAATGGTAAGGCTAGTTCTTTCTGGAGATGGTACAGAATACAGCCTGGGATACTACCAGGTCCTATGGAAGCTGTCCCATGGAATGCTTTTATTGTTGTTAACACAGCCACCTTCTGTAACTACTGCCTTGCTCCAAATAACCTGATTATATATAAATCAGGAATGCTTTCTTGCTTTTCATTATACTCAAGTAGAATTGCTTGTTTTTGTGTTACAATAAAGGATATTCCATTTTTAACTCAACTGTGGACTACCTACTCTTTTCTGTTTTATTAATTTATAGCATGCATTTTACAGTTTAATTTTTGTTAATGAACTAGGTGCTTAACATGTCAGGAAGTGAACATCACAGCCTCCACACTGCAAAGTTTCTTTTTGGTTCATTTTTAAGTGATAGGTGTCCAAGGGGGGCAGGGAGCAATAGGAGCTTGTCAGTACAAAATGGAATTTTCTTGCTACACCCCTGTATCAGCTATAATATGTACATTAAAAATAAAACAATGATGTGCAAAAAAATCTGTTTTCATATTCAAAACAATGATCATATACAGACCACGTATATCTGCTCAATTTTTGAAGACTATCTTTAATAAAATATGACTTGGTGAATCATTACCACATCCTCAAACTGCTTATGTGATCAGAAATAAGTCTATTTATTTTATGTGTAGTAAGACAGAAGACTTTCACTGTTTTAAGGGTGACCAGAGAAACTCATCCTTTTTTCTTTATTTCCTTATTTATTTACTTATTTATTTATTTCAGTTTATGACCCGGGAAGTCCAATGGGACTAAAAAGAGTCCATTTTCAGTGGAGGCCGGGTGAAAAAAAAACTTTAATAACAATGACAAACATATTAGCATATACACATACAAAGCAAAGAAATCATACAGCTTTATGCAGCATTTTACAGTAAAAAATCTACATTTTACAATAATAATAATAACATCTAGCAATTGTACAGTCTAAGAGTCATTAACAGTGAATTACCATTGAAATTCTACGTTCTACAATAATAGTAAACATCTAGCAACAGTACAGTCTAAGGGTCATTAACAGTGAATAACAATTGAAATTATACATTCTACAATAATAATAGTAAACATCTAGCAACAGTACAGTCTAAGGGTCATTAACAGTGAAAAACAATTGAAATTATACATTCTACAATAATAATAGTAAACATCTAGCAACAGTACAGTCTAAGGGTCATTAACAGTGAATAACAACTGAAATTATACATTCTACAATAATAATAGTAAACATCCAGCAACAGTACAGTCTAAGGGTCATTAACAGTGAATAACAATTGAAATTATACATTCTACAATAATAATAGTAAACATCCAGCAACAGTACAGTCTAAGGGTCATTAACAGTGAATAACAATTGAAATTATACATTCTACAATAATAATAGTAAACATCTAGCAACAGTACAGTCTAAGGGTCATTAACAGTGAATTACAATTGAGCACGATAAATTGTTGGAAATAAACTATTAACAACATTTGGAGGTTTAGGAGGAGTAGGAGGGCAAATGACGTGAGTGCAGAGATGATGCAGAGAGTTAGAAGATGGGTTTTGATATAGGAGGGTCCTATGTGAGGAAGGAACAAGGGCATTCCCACTTTGGAGACAGGTAGGAATGGAGGAGGAAGGTAGGAATGGAGGAGGCATTCCTTAGCATAATCTGTTTTATATTTCTGTGCTTACCTCAGGCAGTGGGATGTAACCTATACTTTTGCTGTTGTCTGTTTGCTAATTCTGTGAACGCTACAAAATTCCAAGCTATAGATACATTCAGAAAAGCATTATTTCAGTATACAATGCAAAATAATGGGATAACCCCTAATGACAACAAATCCTAATGGTAACACTTACACTTTCCTCCTTTAACAATAACAGAACTGCTGCGAGTCCATTTTGATGGGTTATATGTATAACAGAGACAACTGAAGTAACCGCCAGTAGGTAGGTCAGCAACATCAAAGGAAACACGATCAGTACTATTATACTCTGGAAAGGCATCTCGTATTTGCTGACCATTCTGATACAAAATGCACAGCCAGTATTCATAGCTTCTGTTTTTGCTAGCACATACAATCTTAGTCTCATTTTCAACCAATTGTATTTCTGGCTCATCCACCTGATCTGTAGGGATAAAAAAAATAAAAGATTGTTATCAAACTTCATCAGTAAGTTATAAGATAAATAATAAGATGCAGATATTATACCACGGGGATTTTTAAATAATTAAGTAATTTCCCTTGGCTGTTAAACATGCTATTAAGAGAGCAAAATATGCTAGACTATGCCAATTCACTCAGTGGACTAACTGACCTGATCAAGAATTTAATTATATAAGGGTTTCTTCTTTATTTGTCCTTAAAAATATGAAAATAGTGAAATTTTATCATTTGAAATGCATTTTTGTAATACTTTTTAAAGATAAAAAGCTGCAGGTATACAGTAATTGGTATAGTACTGTCATGCAATTTGCTTCTTGCATGGTGAAGGGCCCCAGACATTGAAACTATAATCCCCATGTATGCCAAGAAACTGCAAACTTATGGGAACTTACAAGTGCCACTGTATACAGTGGATGCTTAAGACTTCTAGTAAAACATGTAAAATCTTCAACCCACTACTTAATTTTTTAAATATACGTCCGCATTTCTGGGTATGCTAAAACTACTGTTGACAGAGATCATGTATATACATATGCGCACACACACACACACACACACACACACATATATATATATATATATATATATAGATATATATATATAGCTATAGATGGATAGATACAGATATAGATATATGAATACTATGAAATATAGGTATATCATAAAAAACTTCAAACTAGTAACTATAAAACTAAAACTAAAAATAAAAAATACAAAATATAGAGTGGAAGAAAACACACAGAGATGAACTGGTAATATTAGCAATTTCATTCTTTAATGTCTTAGAACTTCTTCAGATATACAAGTAAAAAATAAAAGTCCATGATATAAAAGATATAGGCATATATTGTCATTTCATTGGTATAGGTTCATATGTGTTTACTAGGCTAATGACCACAAGGGCCTTTTTAAGTATAGCCATGCATCGCAAAGCTCTGACAAGTTCTGATACCCTTGATGAGTGTAAGCAGGGGCTTGGGAGATGAAACATTCACATGCTAGGGCTTTGGAGATGAACCTTTTACAGATTGCCTGTGCCCATTAGAGACACAGGGTCCAAAACAGGGATGAATTTCCTGTTCTCCATTCAAATAATAAAAGTTGCACTTGAATTGAGTTACAGATGAACTCTGTTCCATATGAATGGAGAGCCTGTTCCAGAGATGGGGGTAATCTCTGGGATACATACCTATCTGTCTAAAAGGTCCTATTTATATCACAGGCAAGGTTCAATTCCTTATAACAAGTAATTCTGGTGCTGTTTGTTTTGTAGATATGCAGGAGGTCCATCAGAGTGGGGTCTGACAATGCCCTGTTTGTCAGGCATAGATCTCCCCTCAAAAGCCTGTAGGAGACAGAATACAGGGATAGAGCCTTGAGGTGGTCTGCATAGGAAATTTTACTTAAGCCTTGTATTCTTTCAGTGGGGAACCTCTGTGGATGTTCCACTTGTTGGATATGCCTGGCTAGGTGCATACCAAAGGGAGCATTGTACTCAATGATAGGTCTGATGAATGCCAAATACAGTGGAACAATGACTTCCTTGGACTTAGATGCCATACCTCCACTCTCCATTTCTCTCTCCACTCTCCAAAATACTAGAGAGATGTATACACTCTCAGGTCTCAGACTACCTCCTTACTAACAACCTCCTTTCCAGTACTCAGCATGGTTTCCGACCAAACCATAGCACCACCACTGCCTTACTCTCCTTTACTAACACTATCCTTCAGCATAAAAACAATGGCTATCTCTCCTCTGCTACTTTCCTAGACCTATCTAAAGCATTTGACATGGTCCCACACAAACAACTTATCTCTGTCAAATCAACAAAATAGCACCAAAAACCACTAATAAAAATCCACGAACAGAGAAGCAGTGAAAAGAGAACCAAACAGCAATAGCGTACAACTGATTTTAATTTCCGCTTTCGTCACTCGACTTCCTCAGAATGCAACAAAACATAACAAATCAAACACTTAAATACCATTATGCAAATCAATTATAAAAATGCAATTAGTTAAAAAACAAATCATGTACTTATTTCAGTAACAAACTAATATTGTTATCTTTATTAATATGCAATTTTCTGTATTTTAAAAAACATTTGATGTTAATAGCATCATTAAGACCTGGAAATTTATCAGAATTTAATCTGATCTGCCATATGGTTTCACGTTGTTCCAGGTAATTTTTAAAATCACCCTTTCTCAAATCAGGATGCACGATTTCTAATACAGAAAATAAAAATTTTTTGAATAAAAAAGACGGACAAGTTACCGAATGTTTAAAAAGGACATTGTTGTCATCCCTGGTTTTAATACTGTAGAGGTGTTCCCTGATTCTAGTTTTAAGGCTTCGTGTGGTCATGCCGACGTAAAAAGCCGGACATGTCGAACATAAAGCAATATAAACCACTCCCGTGGAGTTACAGTCAGCATAACCTTCAACCTTAAATGTTCTTTTAATCGTTTCGACTAGTATATAGGGACCCTCTGAAATATATCCGCACATATTGCAGAAATGACATCTGTGCATACCTGTTTTGTTAGTGGGTGCATGACTACAAACTCTGTTATTAAACTCCAATATCTTTTTCAGATTATTGTGTTTCTTAAACACAAAAGCTGGACAGTTACCTAAAACTTGTTGAATATCCTTGTTACCACTAATAATTTTCCAATTGTTCGCAATAATCCTTTTAATCTGTCCTCCATCTGTACTCATGTCTAGTGAACATAAAATGTTGTTCTCTGTGTTTCCTCTTTGCTGTACTCTGTCATTGATTGAGACAAATGATAGTGGATAATCTAATAAAGGTTTAAAAGACAAAGGACGTTTGCTCAAAATCTCATCTTTAATAATATTCAAATCATTGTCATGATAACCTCTTTTGGTAAATAGAGAAACTATGGTGCCAAACTCATTAATTAAGTCACTGTGCTTACTAGTCATCCGGCTAGCCCTAATGAATTGACCTCTAGGGATATTGTTGACAATGTGTTTTGGATGGTTACTAAGAACGTGTAAGTAACCGTTAGTAAAAGTCTCTTTGCGAAAGATCTTACTATGGAACCGTGATTCAACAGTGTCCCAATATAAAACAACATCTAAAAAATTGATGTGTGTTCCAAAACTTCCTTTGGTAAACTTCAAATAATCAGAAGATGAATTTACTTCTGATATGAAACAATCAATAGTGTTGACATCGCCCTCAATAATAAAAAATAAATCATCTATGAAACGACAATATAATTTAATGTCAAATTTTTGTTTGATAAGGGGCAGAATTTCAGACTCCCAACCTGCCATTACCAAATTAGCAAAGGCTGGTGCTGCTGGAGACCCCATGGCAACTCCCTTTCTTTGTCTGTAATAGGAATCTCCTAGTAAAAAGAAATTATTTTCCAAAATAAGCTCAAGAAACAATCTAATGGTCAAAATAGCATTGTTGCTTAAATTAAGTTTTCTTTTAACCAAAAAATCACAAACTACATCAATTCCAACTGAATGGGGAATACAGGTGTATAAGGAAACAACATCGAGGGTAAAAATAATGTGCCTCGTAGGGTTGTACTCAAAATTCTTCAAAAATTGCCCTAGTTTGCTCAAAAAATGCCATGAGTCCTTGATGAATGAATCTTCACCATTCACAACCGGCCCCAAAATACCATCTATAACCAAAGATATACCCTCAGTGACCGAGTGTGGAGATGAAACTATGGGTCTGAGGGGAGGGTCGTAGAGGTTCTTGTGGGTCTTGGGGATGCCAAAAATCACCCCAATACGTGGCTCTTCAACCATACAAAAATCATACATGTCACGGCTGATGTCATTAGTCATAAACAAAGCATACAATTCTGAATGAATAAATCTAACACGACGATTGATGTCATACAAACTAATAGGTTCATACTCGTCAGTGTTGTTAACAATGTCCAACATTTTTTTATGGTAAACATCCTGGGTCATGATGACTATATTACCCCCCTTGTCGCTTTTCATAAATCTGTAGTTCTTACTCAAAACTTTTAAATTGGTGAGGGCTAACCTTTCGTAATAATTCAAATTCTGATTGGTGTTATTTTTATGATGCAAAACTTCAGTTATATCATTAATGCATTGTTCTTCAAACACTTTCAAAGTATGATGTAATTGAGGGGTGTAATGAGAAGGTCTAACTAGAGACCTGCTGTTTACCTCTTTATCTGACACAGAATGCATTAAATAAACCAAATTCAGTTTCCTAGTATATTTTTTAATATCTATAATAGTACTACTGTAATTGGCCCTAGTGGTCGGAATAAAATTCAATCCATATTTCAACACATTAATTTCCGTGTCAGAAAAACAGTATTCAGTTAAATTAATAATATTAAATAAGTCCAGTCTTTCTTCTATATTTACATTTCTTCCCCCGAGGAGTTCGAACCTAAGAAGGTCCGACTCCTGGTTAGAACAGTGTTCCTGTTCTGATGGTGGTTCTTTTTGGTTAAAAAAGAAGAAGATGAAGATGAAGGACCAGTCAAAGTTGTTTGAGAATTTGCACCATTTTTAATCTTCGGTCTAACTGTCTCACTGATGTTTAAGGAATCGTTACCAGTCTCTTTTGAATTTACAAGAATGGTGTTATCACTCACAACGTTGTCGGTACAGTCAACACATGGCCTATTGTCCCTAGAGTCGTTGTCAAGAATAACATCAGAGGATTCAGTTCCATTTGTGAGTAAAGGGAAATTCTGCTCATAATGAGATGACTCATTGTCAAAAAAATGCTCCAATTCATTAGAGCCTGAAACTGCTGCATTATGATGTTTTTTGCCCCAAACGTTAGACACAGGGGGGCGCTGGTAATTGACTTTAGTCATGGTGTTGTTAGTCTTAATAGCAAAATTGCTGTAAGCATTGTTATTGTCGTAACATGTAATGTCACGAGCTAGTTTAAGCTGTTTACGATTAGTAACTTCCACAGTATGTTGTTCTAACTGCTCAAACAAATCACAATCATTTAGGTCACTAGTTTTATCTTTCAACTCCCCTTCCAAAAGACTGATTTCATCCTTCAATGCACTCATTTTTACACAGTTGTTATCAATTAATAATTTCAAAAACTCAAGTCCAGCATTGTTAAAGAATTTCACCAAAGTCTTGAAAAATGGAGCATTAACAGTAACCCCATTGGGGCACTTAAAGAATCTCAGCCCCTTGGGAACTATTCCAAGTTGAATGCAGCGCCTAAAGTAACAGTTCTCCAAATCCAGAGAATGGTACCTTTTTAATAATTTAAGCAACAGTCCACGTTTGTTGTTAATGTCAACATAGTTAATGGAAGAATGTGCTTTACCTGTAATAGAAAATGGATTTCTAATTTCGTCCAGAAATGATCGAACCGTCCGGTGCTTGGGTTTCCCTACAATGTTTAAACCACCACGCATATTGGACGTCGCTTTGCGGCAATAATCCTTGTCGGGTTGGTTAACATCTGTGGTAGCCTCAATAACTGTGTTGAGTTCGTGAAAAGAAGAATCCGGACTGAACAATTCAGTTCCATTAACATTTACAGGCACAGTGGTGTCACGTTGTTAAGTTTCACTTCTTGCGACCAAAATCTTCAATGAACCCTGTATGTCTAACAGGGTAGCAACAAGTAACCTATTCAGAGAACCATTATCAGATGTCGGAGTATCGTGAACCGACAAATTCATTAGAGCTTCTTCACCACCTTCCGACATGGTAACCACAAGCCAAATCAACAAAATAGCACCAAAAACCACTAATAAAAATCCACGAACAGAGAAGCAGTGAAAAGAGAACCAAACAGCAATAGCGTACAACTGATTTTAATTTCCGCTTTCGTCACTCGACTTCCTCAGAATGCAACAAAACATAACAAATCAAACACTTAAATACCATTATGCAAATCAATTATAAAAATGCAATTAGTTAAAAAACAAATCATGTACTTATTTCAGTAACAAACTAATATTGTCCATCAGAGTGGGGTCTGACAATGCCCTGTTTGTCAGGCATAGATCTCCCCTCAAAAGCCTGTAGGAGACAGAATACAGGGATAGAGCCTTGAGGTGGTCTGCATAGGAAATTTTACTTAAGCCTTGTATTCTTTCAGTGGGGAACCTCTGTGGATGTTCCACTTGTTGGATATGCCTGGCTAGGTGCATACCAAAGGGAGCATTGTACTCAATGATAGGTCTGATGAATGCCAAATACAGTGGAACAATGACTTCCTTGGACTTAGATGCCATACCTCCACTCTCCATTTCTCTCTCCACTCTCCAAAATACTAGAGAGATGCATACACTCTCAGGTCTCAGACTACCTCCTTACTAACAACCTCCTTTCCAGTACTCAGCATGGTTTCCGACCAAACCATAGCACCACCACTGCCTTACTCTCCTTTACTAACACTATCCTTCAGCATAAAACAATGGCTATCTCTCCTCTGCTACTTTCCTAGACCTATCTAAAGCATTTGACATGGTCCCACACAAACAACTTATCTCTGTCCTCAATAACCTATCCTTCTCACAATCAGTCACCAACTGGTTTCAGAGTTACCTGTCTGACCGCCAACAATCCGTTATATGGCAGAATGACATATCTCCCCAACTACCTTTCTCCATAGGGTTCCCAAGGATCCATCCTTGGACCCCTACTCTTCTCTGTTTACACCAATAATCTAGCCTCTGCCACCAAACATGGCACACTCATACAATACGCAGATGACTCGACCATCATCTGCTCAGCCCAGTCCCTACCAAAACTGCAAAAAGTCACACAGGAAGCCTTTTCCTCTGTTGAAACATGGTTATCCGATGCCCAATTAATACTCAACCCGAACAAAACTAAACTACTCATCTTCCAACCCACCAAACAAACTCAAAACAACTCTCACTTTAACATCACAGCAAAAGACAACACCACTATATACCCAACTGAACACACCAAATTGCTAGGAGTGGAAATAGACAATAAACTAAAATTTGACATTCACATATCCATGACCATAAAAAAGTCCACAAAAAACTAGGAGCGTTATACAGAAATAAGCAATTTCTCACCAAAGCAGCAAAGATTTCAATAGCAAATTCCCACCTTATCTCCACCTTACTTTATGCCTCTCCAATGTATACCAACCTAAGGCAATGTGATCTAAACAAGCTAGAGACCTGCTACAACAAAATCGCCAAATTCGCCACAGGGGCATCCTACCATAGTCACCACTGTCTCTCACTTGCTGAACTGGGCTGGCTTGAACTCCCTCACCTCCTTCAGTGGTATCAACTCTCACTCACCCACAAACTAGTAAACATTCCACTAAATGTCCCATCCCTCCAGAATCTACTCCAACCCTATCATACCACCAGACCACTAAGATCCAGCAACAAAAATCACTTGCAGATCACTAAAGCCAATAACTCTGCTGGTGAAGCACTATTCTCTTGCGCCATAGCCAAATTATGGAACTCACTCCCACCCACAATTACCTCTGTATCATCATGCACCCACTTCAAAACTTTACTAAAAGCGCACCTAAAAACATGCTGGCTATGCACTTGCAACTCCCACTCTAATATAATCCACCCCATCCAACCACTACCTTTCTTTCCACTCCACTAACTACCTTGATTATAGCAAGCTCAGATGCTCATAAGCCTAGTACTTATTATACAGCAGGAACTTCTCATTGTAACATTTGTTAATGACTGTTATGTACTTCATAGATAAAGATTCTAGTTGTCTACTGATGTACTATGTTCTTCATCTGTAAATATGTTGTAAGTAATTGCTATGTTAAATTGTTAATCGCTCTGTAATCCAATGTAACTACTGTCTGTTTATTTTACTGTGGAGCTTTTCTCCCCAGGCCTCTGCTGAAAATGGACCTACGTTCAGTCGGACACCCCCGGTCAACAAATTTAAATAAAATAAATAAATAAATACCTTTGTTTATAAGTTGCACAACATAGAATGATTTCCTCACCACTGTAGACACGTGATGGTCAAAGGCTAGATTACTATGTGCGTCACTAAGTCCCTGACTACTCTTGTGGTATATTTGTAAAGACATCTAAGGCAGTGAGAAGGCTCAATAAATCATTACTGAATAAGAAAGGTAAATCAATTCCAATTTTGCATTTTTGCACTCAATTATAGTCTCCATCCAAATGCATTATTAGCTTAACTAAAACCAGAATGCTTCTTGTCTGGGAATATACAGCCATACTTCTTCTTTCAGCTTAGCCCGGTTAGGGATCGCCACAGCAGATCTTCTGTCTGCTCATGATTGGCAGTGGAGTTTTATAGTGTCAAGTTGCCAGCTCAGCACCCAGCCTTCCACATAAGGCACACACTCACACTGAGGGCCAATTTAGAGTGTCCAATCCACCTACTGCATGTCTTTGGGATGAAACCAGAGCACCTGGAGGAAACCCATGTGACCACAGGGAGGACATGCAGACTCTGCACAGAAGGCATCCCAACCGAGAATTGAACTGGAGAACCTCTTGCTGTGAGGCGGTAATGCTAACCACTGCACCACCGTGGCCACCCTAATATACAGCCATACTAGTTTTGGTTAAAAATGAAATAGTGCTTCTTTACTGTGTCACCTTTTCTACACAGTATGATTTATATATTTATTTAATTAGTTAGTTAATTATTTGCTTGTTTGTTCATTTATTTATCTGCAACAAATATTTAAGTATCTATGGCAGGTTTTATAACATAATTATATGCAGTCAGCTTACTAAAAGCCTTAAAAGTAATCCAAAGCTAAACAGGACAGTTGATCACACCTTTCGACTGCAGAGACAATGCAATATACTTAAATCAATATCTATCCTACTTCCTCACCATTTTTACAAGCCTTTTATTCTACATACAGTGCTGTTACAGACTCTGTAAACTGCTGCTTGGACTCTTTTTCTGAATTGCTTAAGTAACTCAGCCCAAAACAGCTTGGACTTCAATGCTCCACATCAGAGCTGTTTAAAGTCACATTCCAATGAAATCAAATGGAAGTACCTGGGCCAAGTAGCCTTTGATATGGGTTACATAAATATGACCAGAAAAGAAGAGGAAAATAGAAAGCCCACAATTATTGTGGCAAGCATAAGGAATTTTTAGAACAATCATAAGTTGATCAATATTTGATGCATGAATAATTGATGAGGTGTAATTCTTAAATTTCATGCTCAAAAGATAAAAGGTTATTCATATCAGCTCAAGATAGCAAACCACATACATTTTGGTTTACAACCTCAAGAGAAATTGTGGGAGATGCAGACACAAGCAGTTTCTGAAGTATAGAAAAAGAAACAGATGTGCATCTTATGGTCAGTAATGATATAATTAGAGCTAGTGGCCTGCATAATGAAAGGCACAACACGTTGTCACAGTTTTGCATTGGGGATCATGCAAAGGCTACAACATATGGGAGGCTAAACCTCAAAGAGCTATTGATAATGAAGATATTTTGTTTACAGGGTATCACCCATTACTAACAGTCAAGAAAGGAGAAACAAGATAATTAATATAGTCAAAGAAAAATAAAGCACAAAACTGAAATTAATCATTGAAATAGCTACACCAAGCAGCTACAGTGTCCTGTATTCTGTGAGACATGAAGTTATAAAATACAGACTATGCAATAAGAAACTGGAACAATGTATAGTAAAGACACCAAGATTGGTCCGACAATAGTAGTAGAAGCAACAGAGGTAATAAAAATAATTTTCAAGCACACTTAAATATAGTACAAATACACATGTAACAGCATATGGACAGTAGAAAGAGATGTCTGGCTTCGACACAAGTGCTGAGAAAACTACTTGTGGCAAAGTATAAATGACTGAATCAATACTGTTCTCATCAGTATTAATACTAGCTTGACTTAAAAAAGGGATCCATTCCTGTCACACTGATCTCATCAGCATTAATACTATCCTGACTTAGGAAAGGGATCCATTCCTGTCACAGTATTAGAAACACAAAACAGTGACAAAGTATGAACAAATGAATCAATACTGATCTCATCAGCATTAATACTAGCCTGACTTAGGAAAGGGATCCATTCATGTCACAGTATTAGAAACACAAAACAGTGACAAAGTATGAACAAATGAATCAATACTGATCTCATCAGCATTAATACTAGCCTGACTTAGGAAAGGGATCCATTCCTGTCACAGTATTAGAAACACAAAACAGTGACAAAGTATGAACAAATGAATCAATACTGATCTCATCAGCATTAATACTAGCCTGACTTAGGAAAGGGAGCCATTCCTGTCACAGTATTAGAAACCCAAAACAGTGGCAAAGTATAAACGACTGAATCAGTACTGATCTCATCAGCATTAATACTAGCCTGACTTAGAAAAGGGATCCATTCTTGTTGCAAAGTATAAACGATTGAATCAATACTGATCTCATAAGCATTACTAGCCTAACTTAGGAAAGGGATCCTTTCCTGTCACAGTATTAGAAACCCAAAACAGAAAGAACTATAGATGATTTTTAGTTCTAATACAATTATAACACTATAAAGACATATTCTGGACTTAAGCATTGTACTGCTTCCCTGAGCAGAAATCATATGCTCACATGAGGTACATAGTGGAAACTGAGTCAATCCAGCTTGGCAGCATAACTATGTTCTAATGAACGTGAAAACATGTTGGTACAGAATAGTACTGCAGGTTTATATCTCAAAAAAAGACATTTTCTAATAAAGGTTTTGGCAACAAATTTGGATATTCAGTTATAACTGCAGTTTCATCACAGGTGTGTTTAGAATAGCTGCATGTTGCATTTCAAAGTGGCAGTTCACATTTCCCGTAATGCTTTTCATTTGAGTGACAACAACTACCTGTACATTTGTGTGTTTGTCAAAGATACTATGCCATTTTTGACAGAGGTATTCAACTAAATGACGGCTAATGATAAGGATGCCAATTAAATTTTAGACCTGCAGAATTTTGCTTCTTTATCAATAGTTATACCCATCAGTCTACTTAAGCAGAAGGGAATTAGTGTTTGAGAACATTTGGTGAACCTAGGTTTCTTTTTGTGCAGTTTATTTATTATTTATTTCTTATTTACTAGCATTGCTGGCTGGCTTTAGAGTTGTGCACTGTTATTGTTGCTTCACTCTATAGTTTTTCCGATCTCTGCTGAAGGTGTTTTTTCCCCCCTCCCCCTATTTCTCTGTGTCTTAAGTTGCTATAACTGGTTACATTATGTGTGGTATCTGACCATCTCAAGGATTACTTGCATAAAGTTAGACCCTCTTAGTAAAAAAGTCTGCATATCATTGCTAGAGCCTTCCTGTGTCCTGAAAGAGTGCTCTTCAAACTATCTGGAGATATACAGAGCTGAGTATATTTTTCTGGCACTTCAGAGTTGTGCACTGATAATTGTTGTTTGACTAATTTTATATCATTGCTGGCTGACTTCAGAGCTGTGCACTGTCATTTTTACTTCACTGTATAGTTTTTCAGATCTCTGCTGAAGGTGTTTTTCCCCCCCTCCCGTATTTCTCTGTGTCTTAAGTTGGTATAACTGGTTTTACATCCTGTGTGTTGTCTGACCATCTCAAGGATTACTTGCATAAAATTAGACCCTCAGTAAAAAGGTCTGCATATCTTTGCTGCAGCCTTCCTGTGCCCTGAAGGAGTGCTCTTCAAACTATCTGGAGATATACACAGCTGAGTATATTTTTCAGGCACTTCAGAGTTGTGTACTGGTTATTGTTGTTTGACAAATGTTATATCATTGCTGGCTGACTTCAGAGATGTGCACTGTTATTTTTGCTTCACTGTATAGTTTTTCAGATCTCTGTTGAAGGTGTTGGTTTTTCCATACCCATCCTCCCTATTCCTGTGTTGTTGTTTAAATTTGGAGGCTTTTGCAGTTGCCCGTCCCCACTGTAGATTTGATCTGGGACACTCCCCCTAGTCCCATCTCTTTACCTCATTCTACATAATATACTCCTTCTACATTGTTTTTAGTCATTTTTAATTTAATTGCATTTTTTAAACTGTTTGGTCTAACATTGCTACATACTCAAGTGGGCTAGCTTGCACTGCATTTGAATTGTTTTTTTTTTTCAAAACAGGTTTATTGTTTTAACATACAAGAGAAATATCATAACAATTTTATACAAGTAACTAAAAATAGATATGATTATAACATTCAACAAAACAACTAAAGTATTTACAAAGACATCCACTACAATCAGATCAATTAATTAAACTAAAATACCATGCTATTAAAATTAGGATTTTTTTAACAAATTTTGTAAATTATCCCATACAATATAATAAGATGTTTTTCTAGTTGTTCTTGACCTAATTGTGTTTATTTCCATATGGCACACTATATTCATAACATTTTTAAATTCATTGAACGAAGGAGGTGTATCTGAAATCCAATTTCTGGTTATTATTTTCCTAGCCACTGCTAGAATAGACCATAACAAGGGAAGCTTAACCTTTTAACACTTTGAGGTACAGGTGTGTTGAATAATATAAGAGATTTAGAAATAATGAAATTATCTGTAAAAGAGCCTGCAAAATTCATTAACTGACTTCCAGTATTCTTTCAATTTTATACAGTCATAAAACATATGAGCCCAGTCAGCATTAATTTCTACATTACATCTCTTACATAGATTATCTTTATTATTTATTTTATTCATCATCAAAGGTGTATAAAAGATCTATGTAAAAATTTCCATGTATAAAGTCTCCAGACAATGGAAGACGTAGTTCTATAGGCAGATTCCAATATATATTGTTTATCTTGTTGATTTGGTGGGTCCCCATTAATAGAAGTGAAATAATTCCAGTATGTATCTACACTGTAAAAAGTTTCTTGTCTGATAATTTTATGTATGTATGAAAGTTTACCTTTATCAGAAACTTTATGTTGTAAATTTAATATCAAGTAATCAATCAGTGTTGGAATAGATTCTTTAACTGTTATAGACATTAGATCTATTCTATCAATGAGATGTTGTCTAAAGGTCTGAACCTCTAACCAGCAAGTTTCTCTTAGATCAAATTCTTGTTTTAAGAAATCTAGATTTTTAACTTTATTATCAGATATCAACTGATACCAGTACTTTAGATCATTATCTATAGCTAAATGAGTTCCTTCAGAAGTAGATGACAAAAGCATACCCTGAGTATACATTATAGGAATATAATAAAATTCCATTTCCTATACTTAGGGTGCATGAATATAAAGTTACGATAGCTAATAATAATATTTAATGGGTAACAAACCATATGTTTAGGTGTAATAGGTGAAGTACAAAATTCCTTTAGTAACCATAACATGGAGTTATTTACAATCATATTTTTATGTGTTAAGGAGATTTTCATGAAGTGCATACTAATTAGCTCCCAATAATCTTTCCATTTTGCGACATATGACTGATCTATTAATAAAGTAATAACTTTTACAATAGAAGAGATAGTATATAAATTAAAGTCTGGGAAAGAAATACCCCCTTGAGACCAGCTATTAGTATGTTTCTTTAATGCAATCCTAGGTCTATTAGGTGCCGATAGGAAATTTAACATTAGTGTATTCAGTTTCTTGATAATTATTTTTGTAGATGGAAGTATTATTGATTGTATTAAGTATAACATCTTGGGGAATATTATCATTTTAATAATTGTAAGTCTCTCCTCCATAGTAAAAAACATATTATTCCAGGTATTAAAAAGATTTTGTATATTAAGAAAACAGGTATTATAATTATTATATATAATAGATTTAATATATTTAGATAGTATTATACCAAAATAAGTTATCTGACCTGAATTGGGTACATATTTAGTAAAATCACTAATGAGAATATTTTTTCGTGTATATATAGGTAGTATTTTAGTTTTTTCTTTATTGAATATTAAACCAGAAATACTTTTAAAATTCATCATTTTATCAAATAGAGACTGCATAGAAGAATTAGATCCTGCTGATGTAATTAGAACATCATCTGCAAAAAGTTGAATTTTGGATGTTGTATTTTCATCTATTTCAAAACCCTCTATGTCAGTACTGTTTCTGATCAAATTAGCCCAAGGCTCCATTACTAAAGTGAATAATAGTGGAGAAAGTGGACATCCTTGTTTTGTACCTTTAAAATGGGTATTTTTGTGAAACATATGTTCCTACCTTAATATAAGCCAACGTTCCTTTGTATAAATGCTCAATTAGATTTACAAATGCATCTGAGAAGTTTGTGCACTTCAGTAAGGTAAACAGATAGTCCCAACTTACTGAATCAAATGCTGAACTTATATCAAGACTAATAAGTGTTAAATCTTTCTTTTCCTATTTGCAAAATCAATTAATGTTAAAGTTCTTCTTATATTATCAAAAGTATTTCTATTTACAATGAAGCCTGTCTGATCTATATCTATAATGCCGGGATGATTGTCTTCAATCTATCAGCAAAAATACTCATAAACATTTTATAATCAACATTAAGTAATGAGATGGGCGATATGAAGTACATCTAGTTGGATCTTTATTAGGTTTTAAAATTGGCGAAATAAATGTATATTGCCAAGATGGGGGTTATTAACTCAGTTTGGGCCAAACTAAAACCTTATGTATTAATGAATATGTACTTTTAGAAAGGATTTTATATATCTCTGGTATAATACCATCATTACCCGGTGCTTTGTTTGATTTAAGCTTATTTATTTGTGTAATAACCTCTGTATATGAAATACTTTTGTCCAATAGTTTAATCTGTTGTTTATTAAGTTTTTATTCATGTTTGTGGTTATAAACTCCTTTATTTTATCTTTAGGTTCCATGTTAATGTTATTATGGTTAATTTTGTGAAAGTGATTTCTAAATTCATCTAGTATTTCTGGTATACTAGAAACATTCTTCTTTTTCCTTAGAGAAAAGATTTCTTTGATATGGTTTTGTTTATTCAACCTTTTGTTTTATTTTTAAGTCTATGTAAGTATTTGGGGCTTATTGAATAAGACAAAAAGTTGTATTTCTCTAAAGTTATTTTAACTTTATGAGTTAAAATTTCTTTGTATTTCTCATTTAGTTTGTTTATTTCTTCAATAACTTTCTTGTCCATAATATTTTCTTTATTATTATGTTTATAAGAGTCTAATTTACTTTGAATATCTAACAATTCCTTATCCCAAGATTTCCTTTTATTATTATACCATCTGATACTTTGTCCATATAGATATGATTTTAATGCATCCCAAACATAGACAATGGAGACTTCAGGAGTATTATTTATGTCTAAAAAATGTTTTACTTCTGAAAGTATATATTCTTTATAGTCTTTTAGTTGAGTTAAGTATGCTGGTATCCTTTTGATCTGAACATTATGAGTATTTTTTATCATGAATTCAAAAACAATTGAATTATGATCAGATATAGGACATGAAACGATTATGGAATTAATTAAATATGTTACCATCTGGTTAGAAATAAAGACCCTATCTATTTTTGAATAAGTTTTGTATCTGTTAGAAAAAAAGGTGTATGGTAATGATTTTGAATCTATCTGATTATTAATATCATTCAAATGATAAGAATAAGCAAAATCATTTAAATGTTTTGCATTAGATGTAATTCTTCTTTTTCCTATAGTGGTAGTATCACTTTCATGTAGTATACAATTAAAGTCACCAGCTAAAATAATATCTCCTATAGAGAATGATATGATCTTATCAAGATGATGTTTCACTGTATTAATACCAATTCCAGGTATACAATATACATTAATTAAAGTGTAAGTCTTCCCATTAATTTGTATTGTAACCATACAAAACATTCCTTTGTCATCCTGATAAGACTTAATGGTTTTAGGAATGGGCATACTTTTATTCCATAAAATAGCCACTCCTCTTTTTTTCTGAGTGTGCTCTGAACTAACCAATAGTGTATATTTGTTTGTGGCTAGTTTATCAATATCTTTTTTCAGGAGATGGGTTTCTTGCAGGAAGACTAAGTTGGCCTTATGTAAATTAATGTATCTTATTAGGCTTGCCCTTTTACACGGATTATTCAATCCATTAATGTTTAAAGAAATTCCTTTTAAAGATGTCATTTGGCATTTTTAAAACTTAAGAATCTTATGATCAAAATAACAAATAACAACATAAGTAATGTTACATCTCCTCCTTTAGGTATACCTTTAAATATAGCTGTATTTATTGAATCTCTTATGGGATTTTGTATAGGATTCAATTTTGTTTGTAGTGACAATGAGTGTGCAAAATATATTGTGGATGTCAAAACTATATACATATAACAATGAACAAGTGAAAATAATGTAAGGATTAAACCTTGCATCCAGCCTGGAGTTAAAACTCCAACTTAGAGTAGTATTTACCACTCAAGTTAACCCCTACCCTAAGCAGCAGTACCTCAGCTACCACCTTATCAATTTAATACTGGTTATATTTAACTTAAATTAACAGCTTTCAATTCAATTATCTAGCAAGACAAGACTACACATTTGATAAAACAGCATCATATAAACTAAAATAAACTTTTTTTAAACTATTCATACTACTATATACATCTATGTAATATAATACACTTGTATTCAAATAGTATTCAAATAATCTTGATATTAGGAACCAAGAGGAGAGAGAGAAATAAAAGACATGAAAGAGGGAGAGAGAGTGAAAGAAAGAGAGAAAAAAAAGGAAGGCATATTTACATATTAATTTATTCAAAGTATGTAAAAATAAGTTCTAACATTCATTTAAATCAAAAACTTTGGCTAATATGGTTCAGACATTACATATATTAAGATGCATCTATTTGTTGTCATGTAAATGCAGTCAACAGCTTCCAAAAAAAACCTTGAATTGCTTGTATATCAGCATTTTACTCATACTCATTATTGTCAATAGAATAAAATATTATATTTATAGAAATTGTTATAAATCATACTGCATAGTTATGCAAATTCTCAGAAACACTTGCATTATTGTAAAAAAAGCCATCTGTATTTTGTATGTCTATACTACTGCTTTAAAATATATCACATGACAATTTCTTCCAGAATAGAGTTATAAAGTTATTTATGCTTGTCAATCAGATGAATTAAATGAGTTATAGTAATGTATATGTTTGGGACATAAGTTTTTAACACAGATTAGTATGCTGCAGTCAAGTAGATTTTCAAAAACACTTGAATAAATGTTTCATTTTCTATGCCTTCTAAAATAAGACATTTACTTACTACAAGAAACTGCATCATTTAAAATCATTATAACTAACATATTTTATGAATTATAACATAGATATTTAAGTAATTATATAAAATAACTCACATTTAAATGTTAAAGAGTTCATTTTCCTTCACATAGTCGCATTTGCATCAGTTCTACTTCCTGGTAGAGTGTTCTTCCTGAATCTGCGATGTGTCAGTGTGATATCTGGGTCAAAGGTCAGATTGACTGCTTTCAGCTTCTCTGTGAGAATTCTGAGAGTTGAAGCTTTTGAAACAACTCAAGGACACTGCTCATGAGGTAGCCCACATCCCAGATTGTCTCCCTTAACATTTTGGCGGGAAACTTGTTAAAAACTAGTGACACACATTCATTTAGCAGTGTAAATGCATCTAAACATGACAAAACCTTTGCAATGTATTTTACAGGTTATTACAGCCTCTATGTAAGTGAAATTAAGCCCAAAGTTATTAATAAGTAATAAAACTCAATATTTTTGTCCCAACTCAATTTTATGCAAATCTTATTATTTACTGTGTCTATATGATCAAAAGCATTTCTATATATTAATATGAGAAAAAAAAATAAAGAGAAAGAATAAAGAAAAGAAAAAGAGAGTAGAAAAGAAAAGAGTGTAAAGCAGAAATAAAAAATGTAAGAGAAAGCTATAAGAAGTATATACAATGGAATATTACTTACTGTTTATATTAATAGAGTTTAAAATAAAACATATTATTCACTATTATTTAGTTCTAATTATTATTAGTTAAAGCATGACAGATTATTTACAAACAAGCATAAGCAGTATAATCAAGAAAGTATAATTAGGAATAGCATTTGAAGAACATATAAACTTTTTACAAGGAATAAATATGGTATTATTCCATTTATCATATTTTCATTACTCTTCTCTCCCTGCCCTCCCCCACCCTTTACCCACTACATAATCTAAATAGAATGTCATTGTTTAAACAAAGAAAAGAAGAAAAGGAGAAAAAAAGAAAACAAAATGTATCAAATTACTAACCTTACTTCTCTTTTTCAGAAAGAGAAACAAATTGAATAATAGCTCGTTATTAGTTCCTCAGATATTTTGACTGGTTATGAAACAAAACATTTCTTTGCACACAGAGAATAACTTTGATTAAATCTTTTTCAGAACATTTGTGGCTTTCTGGAAATGCAGGAACTATATTTAAAAAGATTAATAATGAAGTAAAATGATGAGAGAAAAAAAAAAACATAGAACAAATCATTTGTTCTTTAGTCTCTTCTTCTTCTCTGAAGTCTTCCACGAAGTTTCAGTTGCCAGTCTCTTTAATGAAGGACTAGCCCATTCCATTTCCTCTATTTTATCCAAAATCTTATTTTTTTGATAAACAGTAAAGCAGAGTCTAAGTCATCAAAATTTTAGGACCATCAGGAAGGAAGATTTTTAGCTTGGCAGGAAACAGAAGGTATGTTTTAAACTGTGCTTTTTAAGCTCCCTTATTAGTGGCAGAAAAACTTTTCTTTTAGCTATTACCAAGGAAGAATAGTCATTGTCAAAAGCACAGTTGTCTCATTAATCTTAACAGGAGCTTTAGCCCAAGCAGATTTAAGAACCATCTCTTTATCAAAAGATGATAGAAATCTAACTATAACTGATCTAGGATAGTTTTTGTTAGAGTTAGTATTAGCTATAGATCTATGTGCTCTTTCGATACCAAAAGAGAATGCTTCTGGTAAGTCTAAAGTTTTAGGGAGCCATGTTGTTAAAAAAGAAGTAATATTGTTACCTTCAATATTTTCTGGCAGTCCAAAAATCCTAATGTTATTGCGCCTAGATCTATTTTCCAGGTCAACCAGCTTTGTTTGTAAATGTGTATTTTGTTTCAGCAGAAACTCAATGTTAATTTCCTCTTCTTGGATTCTATTTTCCATGTCATTCACAGCTTCTTCTATGCCTGTCATCTGGATCTTCTGTTGTTGCAGGTCTATATGTAACAAGTCTATTTGTTTTGTAGTTTTTTCTATGAAGGTATCAATTTTAGTATCCATTTTATCCATCTTAGCAGTAAGTTGCTGGATTATAGTTATCAGAGACTGAAGTTCTTTCTTGATGCTGGAGTCTTGAGAATTTGTCTTACTGGAACTCATTTCAGACTGATAACCTGACAGGAAAATTTCCAATGTGATTTCTGACAGGAATATTGTTAAAATGTCCTTTCTTTTTTAGATATAGTTCAAGAACTATATAAAACAAACATATTTAGAAAGAAAATTACTTCAAAAATTAATTTTTTAAGTAATTAATTCCTGTCAGTGTAATGAAATTGGTGGAGCTGAAGAAATCTGCTGCTATCCTGTGTTCATCCTTGGCCACGCCCCCATTTGAATTGTTTTGACTGCTGTTTTAGCTACTTTTCTGTATATATATAAAAAAAAAAAAAAAAAAAAAACCTTTCCTGTAACTAGTGTATTCCAGATTCAGATTTGCTGTATCCAGGACTGTATGTAAGCTTCTGAGCCCCCCCCCCCAAGATTTCTGTGTAGGAGGGAAGCCTTCTAGCTTATCAGTAGGAGTGGTAAGCACTAGGTAACCTATCTACCACATAAGGAGTGGTTCTGGCCCAGAAATTGCAGTTATTGGCCATTTGGCCAGTTTTTCCATCTCTCTCAACTTTGTGATTTAAAAGCCCACATTTTCACTTGTTTCCCCCCTTTCCTGTAACTAGTTTAGTCCAGATACAGATTCTTACTTTTAGCACTTGAATTTGCTTATTCGTGATCAGCACTTGTTCAGAACTTGTAAGCACTAAATAACCTACTAATTACTACAGCACTCAACTGTCCTCATTACCTAGAGGAAAACAGTTTTGGTACTTACTTTCCTCACTTGCATAGAGAAAAACAGCTCTTCTACTCACTTTCCTCACTTATCTAGAGGAATTTTTTTTTTTTATTCAGGCATGTCCAAGGGTCAGCTCCCAGTGTTCTCTCCTGTCTATCTGATGAATCTGGGCATCTTCGGGCAATGTAGAAATTGCCTCATGTACACAGACAACTCTCTCCTCCTACCACCCAACACTACAACCTATGAGAGATGCACTTATCTAGCCAAACTGGAGGTAAAGCTCTCTCCAATCAAGACTAAACTTGACAGTCAAGAGGAGAAGGTAAACACTTGTACCACACCACACTCATCACATAGTTTCACTAAATCTACACCACCAAAATCCACACATAGAAACACAAAAACATTCGCGGAGGTTCTCAATAATAATCTGCTCAGAGACATCCAAAGCAGAAATGCAAGCAACCCCCACCCCCCAACACAACCCAAATGGCACATAGCCCACAGACTCAGTGTGCCACTCAACCACAGCCAATAAGGCAAAACAACGTACCCAACACACTAGTCACAGGTGACTCTATAGTCAGGCACACTGATGTCCCACTCACCAGGCTAAACAAGGTTACTGTCAGCTGCCTGTCAGGTGCCGGGATCCGCCACATAACCCACACACTCAGGTCACTCCACAACAAGTACAAATATGACTCTGTCATTGTCCATGTTGGTGTGAACGACCTGAGATGTACCTCCCTGGACTACATGAAAAGAGACATGGAAGAGCTCTCCGATCTTGTAGCCCAGGCAGGTATGACCTGCCATCACCCAGAATGATGCCGCAGTACAAGGACAAAATGACTGACTTCAACAATTGGCTAAGCTTCTGGTGCCATTCTAAAGGGATCCAGTATCTGTCTACCTGGGATGACATGGTCGACAGACCATGATGTTTTGCCAGAGATGGCCTGCACCTGTCACCCCTGGGATTCCGGATACTGGCTAAGGTTCTTGCCACCCCTATAGTGCTTTTTTTAGGCAAGGTTCAAATGACAAATTCACCACCATAACAGGAACAGGCAAGCAAAAACTGAGGGTGATGCTACTCAATGCTAGAAGTCTAAATCTCAAAATGCACTCACTCAAGGCACTCCTTAAAATGGAGAACATCGATATCTGTGCAGTGACTGACACCTGGTACAAGGCTCCAGAGAGCACCCCTGCACTACCAGGCTATAACTCATACCACACTTTTCGGCCAGGTAACCTGGACTGGAACATCAAAGGAGGAGGTGTGTCCATATTCATTAAGCCTTAGGATATCCACACCTCCAGGCTAGTTGCTCAGCATAATGCAGCCAAGATTATCCAAGTGCAACTAACTCTGGGCAAAACTGCAATCCAAATTGTAGCTTGCTACAGATCACCCACCATGCCCCAGCATTCCCACTCCTCTTTTCTTGATGTACTGGAAAATGTTAGGGTTCAACCAAACACCCTAATAATGGGCGATTTCAACTACCCCACCATTAACTGGAAAAACTACTCATGTACCAACTCCTTCACTCAACGCTTTCTGGAATTCATAAACTCCAATGCCCTGGCTCAACTTATCCACACTCCCACCAGGGGCAACAATATCCTAGATCTAGTCATTACCAATATGAGTGACCGGTGTTCCACACCTGAAGTCAACGCCTCATTGGTCCGATCTGACCATAAACTAATTAACCTAGATATCCACATCCTGCCTCCACCCCCCCCCCCCATTAAGGAAACCATGGTAAAAAATTTCTCCAAAGCCAACTTCATGCTTCTTAAGACAGAAGTGGTGAACTTCATGACACCCATGCAGATGGACAATACAGTTATGTCTACTGAATCCTACAAAATTGCACTTTATAAGCACTTACATGAGTGCATGGATCGTGCTATTCCAAACAGAAGCAAGACGCTATCCCCCAAAAAAAGGAAGCCAATCTGGTGGTCCCCTGCCATAAACAAACTGTACAACAGAAGGAAGAAACTCTTGCAAAAGAGAGTAAAATCCCACGATGGAGGAGCTCCCTGGTCAGCCTCAGTAAGAAGTTGCGATCCAAATGCTATACGATCTTGGGATGCCAAACAAAATCAAACAATTATTAAAAAATCGATAGCAGCGAGCCAGAATAAAAGCAATCCAGAGATTTAATAGAACACAAACAGTTCCAAGTTAAGCACTGTCACCTGTTAAACAAGGGCTTCTTCAGAACTGTTATTTTAAAATAAACTGTTACCATTTAAATAACATTTTTGGCGCCAATTCTTTGGCTCCATTTAAAGGCACAGTACAACCATAAAATAAAACCATCCATACATATACATAATCAATGTAAACATTCAAATATGACACTGTAATAAATCCCTTATATATATTCCTATATTAAAATATGATATCCTACCACATATAGTACTATTATTCGTGCAACCTGAGCAAAGGTTTAATAGAAATAAAGTAATTTATACCTCGGGGGTTGGAGGCATCAGTGAACAGTTGCCACCAAACCTCTTTGTATGACAATAATCCCTTGTGGTCCCCCCCCCCTTGGATCTATTTTTGCAATGTCCAAAATTGCAAATTTAAATTGATGTTCAACACCCCATTTTTTTACATGTCTATACAGTGCGTTTTTTTCATCCTTCTTTTTTATACAATATAAATGGGCATAAATTCATTTATTAAGGTGCCTTTTGGTCTTACCGATATAAAAACAAGAACAAGCACAACATTTGGCAAGATATACTAAAAATTTAGTCTTGCAATTTCCCTGTCTAAACCTTAGTCTTGACTTGTGGATGTTGCCTAATATTATTCCTTCCTCTTCGTTTATAGTATGACATAAATTACACATACCACATTTATTAGTGTGCTTGATAGAAGGATGTTGTATGATAGGGCCCCTTTCTAAATATCTTTTGATGTTGAATCCCATTTTGTTAACAAAAATGGGACGGGGACCTACAATATTCGCTACTTTGTTGACTGCCAAAATAATATTCCAGTTAGAATTCATAATCTCTTTGATTTTAACTATATATGCTCTACTGTGGCAACTGTTCACTGATGCCTCCAACCCCCCAGATATAAATGATTTTATTTCTATTAAACCTTTGCTCAGGTTGCACGAATAATAGTGCTATACATGGTAGGATATCATATTTTAATATAGGAATATATATAATGGGATTTATTACAGTGTCATATTTGAATATTTACATTGATTATGTATATGTATGGATGGTTTTAGTTTATGGTTATACTGTGCCTTTAAATGCAGCCAAAGAATGGGCGCCAAAAATGTTATTTAAATGGTAACAGTTTATTTTAAAATAACAGTTCTGAAGAAGCCCGTGTTTAACGGGTGAAAGCGCTTAACTTGGAATTGTTTGTGTTCTATTAAATCTCTGGATTGCTTTTATTCTGTCTCGCTGGTATCGATTTTTTGATAATTGTTTGATCTTTGTTTGGCATCCCAAGACCGTATAGCATTTGGCGAGATTTTATGATTTGTAATAAACGTTTGACTGTGAAGAAAAGGGTTCTGTTGGTAGACTAGCAATAGATTATTTTGATGCTGGGAAATTTATATAATATGCATATTAGGTCAAGTTTAGTGACTAAATGTGAAAGTAAGAGCATGTTGCATTTCAGTCCATTGAAGCTGACTAAGAGCTAAGCAGTGGTGCGTTCTGTATGAGATATTAGCAGCACATTTTACCACTTCACTATAGCATTGTTTGAGTAGATGGGACTGGGTATCTTGCATGTTTATAAAAATGGGAGCACATTTTAAAAGGGAGGGAAATAAGTAAGTTGTGACTATTGTTTCTTAGTGTCAACAGTAAGGTAGAGCTTCATCCTTCAGAGGCACTAAGTGTTTGATGTTTTCTAATAGCTTGTTTTAGATGAAAGACAGATTTCAAGTTTTCATCAATTGTGATCATTAGAAGTTTTGTGTGGGTTGCTAGTTCAGTTCTGGTAAAGCTGGAAGAGATTATGTTGAAAAGATTCTTTGGTAAGAGATGTGCTTGTGGGTAAAGAGAACTGATTTATATTGTTGGAGTTTAGGAACAAAATTGAGTCATGGAGCCATCTTTCAATAGATAGTAGAGATTCTTGGGTTATCTGTTGCAGTTTTTCCAAATTATTGTCAGACCAGATTAGGGCTGAATCAACTGCAAACTGGATGATAGTAGTATGTTTACTTACAGTGTAAAAAAGACTGGGCCCAGAATAGACCTTTGGTGGACACTTACTTCTATATTTAAAAATCTGTCTGTTTCCCATGTTAAGGTCATGTCAAAGCATGCCAGCGAGACTGCTGCTAAACCAGGAGAGAGCTGTTGGGCCTAGTTCTAATGACAATACAAGCAGGGCAATACAATAATGTGGAGGTAAAACACTGTAACATTTAGAATATTTTTTATTGCAGCTTAACAGATATCAAACTAATGAGCATTTTAGAACGACATTGTGCTGTGGTGGTGCTGCTGTGGCATTGTCGCCTCACAGTAAGATGATGTCCCGTTCGATTCTGAGCTAGTGCGTCTTCTGTGTGGAGACATGCGTGAATGGGCGTACCTTCGTTGAAGGTTCATAGGTTCATAGGTTCATAGGTTTATACTAGGCTATCTGCCCTAAGGCATTTATAAGCCTAGCCAAAATTTTTGTGGCTTACGCCACCCCTTATATGAAAAAATACTGTGCCCATTAGTTTGTTGTGCCTCTGTCCAGCAGTGACACAGATATGATTCCCGGGGTAAACCTATGATCTCCCATCCACAGGTCTAGATTTCTCTTGAACAGAGTCAGCGAGGTGCTCTGCCTCACATGCACCGGGATTTTATTCCACAGCATAGGGAGTCTCTGAGTGATAAATCTATCCCTCCAGCACGTCCTATTTATAGCCGTGCTAAGGTTTAAGTCGCTTGCTCTAGTGGTTTTGGTGGATTTGGATTTTTTGAGGTGGAGCATGTCCATTAATTCCGGGTTGGACATGGCCTTGTATGTCAGGCACATGTCACCTCTGAGCAGACGGTATGCGACTGAATAGAGCTGGAGTTTCTTCAATCTGGCAGCATATGACAGATTTTGGAGTCCCTTTATCCTTTGGTGAGGAACTTTGGGGTCTCTCCAATTGCTGCAGATGTCGGGTGAGATACATCCCGAATGGGGCATTGTACTCGATCATTGGTCTGATAAGTGAAGAGTACAGTGGAACAATGACCTCACTAGATCTGGATGTGAATCCCTTCATGATCAGGTGGGCAATGTAGAAGGTCTTTCTAACCACTTTAGCAATGTGAGTGTCAAAAGAAAGGCCACTGTCAACCTGGGTCCCCAGATCCCTGATAACCTCTTCTGTGCTTAGTGGATTGCCACCTATATGGTAGCTTAGGGTTACCTTGTATTTCCCGAAGGGTATGACTATACATTTTTGGCGTTTAACTTCAGGCCATGGCTCTGGCACCAGCTATCTGTTTCCGTGAGTCCCTTCTGAAGGATATCCATGTCGATGCACTTTCCACTATGGCCCAGTTTGCAGTCGTCTGCAAACTTTGTCAGCCAAAGTCCTCCCATGTTGGCCTGTACTTCTGAGAAGTAGATGCCAAACAATAGGGGCCAAGGACCGAGCCCTGTGGGACACCACTTGTGACCGGCTTGGAGTCTGACACAGCGCCAGCAACTCTAACCCTGTGGGTTCTGTCCTTAAGCCAGTTTGCAACCCATCTTGTGACATATGGGTTTACATTTAAGCTGGTAAGTTTTTCTACAATACCGAGTGGGGTATTGTGGAAAGCCTTTGCAAGGTCAAGGTAGGCTGTATGGACTGCCTTTCCTCATCAATGGCCTTGGTGACTGTTTCAAGAAGTCGACCAAGTTCAAAAGGCATGATCTTCCCTTGACAAAGCCAAACTGGGTCGGGTCCAATGTCTGCAAGTCCCTATATCTTTGTTTATGAGCTCCATTATGATCCTCTCCATAGCTTTGCAGACTAGACTTGTTGCTTATGGGCGGTAATTACCAGGGTCCGTGAGGCGCCTTTGTGGAGTGGGACCACAGTTGCCGTGACGCCACTCCTTGGGCACGTATCCTGTGGTAAGGATGAGATTAAACAGCTGCCTTATGTGCGGGTTTAATTCCTCATTTAGCTCGTGTAGCACACAGCCGGGACACCATCCGGTCCCATTGATGCTGTGTTTTTAGCTTTAGAGAGAGCAGCTTTCACCTGCGATTTGAGATGTTCGGGAGGCTACACTCAGCTGGGATAGTTATCTCTCCTTTAGGGGAGAGGGGGTGAAGTTTGCACTGAACCTGTCTGCCAGTATGTTGGCAATGCCTGTGGGTTCAGTGATTTTTGTATCATTTTGGACTAATTCTGAGCATATCTGGGAGTTTCCACCCAGGTTCCTAACATAGCTGAAAAAGGCCTTATGATTGTCCTTTGAATCCATGGCAATTTTCTCTCAAAATTGGCCTTAGTTGATTTTATGAGTGCTCGTATTTTTACTAATAATGATCAGGGTGACTTCCCTTTTATGGATTTTGTTCTATCATGTAATAGCTTTCTCCTCTTATTGTAAAGTTTGTTAATGGCTGGGGTCCACCAGACTGGACGTTTGCCCTTTGTGGAAAGAGTCTTGGTTTATTTGGGATTGCCTGATCCATGCAGTCCTGGAGGTGTTCATAGAAGGCATTTGTAAGGGCTTCCGCAGCTTGGGTTGTGGTTTCCACTGGCTCAGGGGCCTTGAAGGATACCACACCAGTCTTGAGTAGTGTGAAGTTTGCTTTAGAGAAGTTCTTCACTATGGTCTTTTTTTTGTTTGGGGTGGGCCCGGGTTCCGGATTTCCAGTGAGATTAGTTTATGATCAGATCTCACCAATGAGGGATATACTTCGGTGTGGAGCATTTTGTCCCCATGTTTGTGACAATGAGATCTAGTATATTTTCTCCTCTTGTGGGAACAGTGACTAGCTGTTCCATGGCATTTGAATTTATGAACTCCAGGAACCATTGGGCTAGAAAGTTAGGGCTTGAGTAATGTTCCCAGTCTATATTCGGTAGTTGAAGTCACCCAATATGATGGTGTTTGAGATACATTTATACCCTCCAGTGTCTTCAGAAAGTCTGTGTGGGTTCCTGAGTTTGAGAGGGTGGCCTGTAGCATGCTACAATTTGTAGAGCAGTTTTGCCTATGGTTAGTTGCACCTGGATGGTTTCGAAGCTCGCGGCGTTGCCACCAACCTGGAGGTGTGGGTATCCTTTATGAATATGGATACACCTCCTTTTTGTGGTGTGGTCGGGTTTTGGGGCGGGCATGATATGAGGTAAAACCTAATAGTGCCGGGGTGCTCTCAGGAGCCTTGAACCAGGTTTCAGTTACAGCACAGACATCGATGTTCTCCATACTGAGAAGGGCCTCGAGTGCGTGCATCAGGGCCAGCAGCTTGGCATGTAAAACATCTACTGCCAATCATTAGCAGACCGGAGTTCCACTGTGGCGACCCCTAACTGGGAAAAGCCTAAAGACTCAACACTGTGCTGTTTTTGGAAAAGAAGCATGCATCAGTTTCTTCTCCATTCAAGGGATGCTTTACTTGCATTATAAAATGTTAGAATTTTGATGCAGTCTGCAGAATATCTTCTAGTTGGAATGATATATGCTTTATCTACAAAGAAGTTAATTTTAACAGTAATCATGTCTTTATAACAGGGTTAGATATGAAGACGCTAAGTTTAAGCCAATGTCCATTGAGCCCCTAGACTGCAGCATAGCAGTTAATACTACAGAATAGCCTTAGTACCCAGAGCATAATCCAGGCACATGCACATTATTCCCAACTACCATAGCAGAAACCCCCAGCTGTTACTTTGGCTAGCAGGGGTTTGAGGACTTGTGTTCAGTTAATGTTTATGTTTTGGTTCTATAAGAACATCATAGAAATGTGAAGTGTATATTTCTGTACTATTTTTATGACACCATTTTTGATATTGAATTGAGTCTATACAGCTTTCTCTGTGGGTTCATAATGTACCTTCACAGGGTCATAAGGGTGCACTATGTTAATGACCACTAGGGTCTTTTTAAGCCTACTGATGCATCCCAGATATCTGACAAGGTCTGGTACCCTTGATAATTATAAGCAGGGTCTTGGGAAATTAAATATTTATAAGCACAGGCTTGGATGTGAATCATTTACAAACAGGCTGCTATTATCCATTAGAGACACAGGTGCCAAACTAGGGATGCATTTTCTGTTTCCCCATCCAATTCTCCAAGTTACACTTGAATTGCATTAGGATGAACTCTGCTTTATATGGATGGATAGCCTGTTCCAGGGAAGGGGTAATATTTGACATTAATTTCTTGTTTCTCCAGCAGGTCTTATTTATATCACAGACAAAGTTTAAGTTTTAAGATTGGGTAATTATGGTCTTCTTCTTCTCTTTTGGCTGTTCCCATTAGGGGTCGCCACAGCAGATCATCTGTTTCCATTTCTTCCTGTCCTCCGCATATTGCTCAGTCACACCAACCGCCTGCATGTCCTCTCTCACCACATCCATAAACCTTATCTTAGACCTTCCTTTTTTCCTCTTACCTGGCAGCTCCATCCTTAGCATCCTTTTCCCAATATACCCAACATCCCTCCTCATCACATGTCCAAACCAATACAATTTCGCCTCTCTGACTTTGTCTCCAAACCGTCCAACCTGAGCTGACCATCTAATATACTGATTCCTAATCCTGTCCATCCTTGTCACACCCAGTGCAAATCTTAACATATTTAACTCTGCCACTTCCAGCTCTGACTCCTGTCTTTTTGTCAATGCCACCTTCTCCAACCCACACAACATAGCTGATCTCACTATCCTCTTGTAGACCTTCCCTTTCTCTCTTACTGGTACCCGTCTGTCAGAAATCACTTCTGACACTCTTCTCTAACCATTCCACCCTGCCTGTACTCTCTTCTTCACCTCTCTTCCATACTCACCATTACTCCGAACTGTTGATCCCAGGTACTTAAACTCATCCACCTTCACCAACTCTTCTCCCTGCATCCTCACCATTCCTCTATCCTTCCTCTCATTCACACACATATATTCTGTCTTAGTCCTGATGACCTTCATTCCTCTCCTCTCTAAAGCATATCTCCACCTCTCCAGAGTCTCCTCAACCTGATCCCTACTCTCACCACAGATCACAATGTCATCTGCAAACATCATAGTTCATGGGGCCAACTGTCTGATCTCGTCTGTCAACCTGTCTATCACCATTGCAAATAAGAAAGGGCTCAAAGCTGATCCTTGATGTAATCCCACCTCCACCTTAAATGGATCTATCACTCCCACTGCAGACTTCACCACTGTCACACTACCCTCGTACATATCTTGTACCACTCTTAAATACTACTCCACCACTCCTGAATTCCTTATACAATACCACAACTCCTCTCTAGGCACCCTATCATATGCTTTCTCCAAGTCCACAAAGACACAATGCAACTCCTTCTGACCTTCCCTATATTTCTCTATCAAAAGTCTCAGAGCAAACATTGCATCTTTATTGTTCTTTCCCGGCATGAAACCATACTGCTGATTGCTAATCATCATCTCCCTTCTTAACCTAGCTTCCACTACTCTTTCCCATAACTTCAAGCTCTGACTGATTAGTTTTATCCCGCTGTAGTTACTACAACTCTGCACATCACCCTTATTCTTAAAAATAGGAACCAAAACACTTTTTCTCCACTCCTTAGGCATCCTCTGACTTTCCAAGATTTTATTAAACACTCTGGTTAAAAACTCCACTGCCATTTCTCCTAAGCACCTCCATGCTTCCACTGGTATGTCATCTGGAACAACATCCTTTCCATTCTTCATCCTCTTCATAGCTGTCCGTACTTCCTCCTTGATAATCTGTTTCACTTCCTGATTCACTATCCCCACATCATCCAACCTTCTCTCTCTCTCATTCACTTCATTCATCAGCCCCTCAACGTACTATTTCCATCTGCTCAACACACTCTCCTCACTTGTGAGTAAGTTTCCCTCACTATCCTTTATCACCCTTAGCTGCTGCACATTTTTCCCAGCTCGGTCCCTCTGTCTAGCCAATCGGTACAGGTCCTTTTCTCCCTCTTTGGTGTTCAACCTTTCATACAACTCTCCATATGCTTTATCCTTAGCCTTCGCCATCTCTCTCTTTGCCATGCTCCTCATCTTCATATGCTCCTGTCTACTTTCTTCATCTCTCTGACAATCCCACTTCTTCACCAGCCTCTTCCTCTGTATACTCTCCTGTACTTCCTCATTCCACCACCAGGTCTCCTTGTCCTCCTTTTTCTGTCCAGATGTCACACCAAGCACCTTTCTAGCTATCTCTCTTATCATCTCTGCTGTAGTTACCCAGCTATTCAGTAACTCTTCACTGCCCCTCAGTGCCTCTTTTAACTCTTCCCTGAACTCCAGCTCACAATCACCCTTCTTCAACTTCCACCATTTGATCCTTGGCACTGCTCTCACACTTGTCCTTCTCTTCTTGATCACCAACATCATCCTATAGACAACCATTCTATGCTGCCTAGTTACACTTTCTTCTGTCACCACTTTACAGTCTCCAATCTTCTTCAGATTGGGTAACTCTGGTGCTGGTTGTTTTATAGATATGCAGCTGGCCTGTCAGGGTGAGATCTGACAATGCCTTGTATACCAGGCATAGATCTCAGCTTAACAGCCTTTAGAAGACAGACTACAGGGCTAGAGCTTTGAGGTGGTCTGCACAGGATGTTACTAATATGCTGTATTATTTTAGTGAGAAACTTTGTGGATGTTCCAGTTGTTAGATGTGCCTGGTTAGGTATGTACTAAAAAGGTACTGTACTCAATGAAAGGTCTGATGAATGCTAAACAGAGTGGACAGTCACTTACATGGATCGAGATGTCATAGCTTTGTTTATAAGTTGTATAACATAGAACGATTTCCACACTACTGTCGACACATGATGGCCGAAGACTAGATTACAGTCTATATGTATCCCCAAGTCCCTGACTACTCGGTCAGGTCTTAAGGGTGTGCTGTCAATGTGATAGTTACCAGGGGTGGATGACTTCCCAAAAGATCCTATTATTCATTTCTTAGGTTCATAGGTTCATAGGTTAGTACTAAGCTAACTGCCCTTGTGAGCCATTTTAAGCCTAGCCAGTTATCTCTTGTGAGACTCAAACCCTGCACCTTGTGTTTGTAAGGCAAACACCTTAACCATTAGGCCACCCGCCCAACCCACCTGGGTTGTGCTTGTCACTAAAATATTATAACCTTTTGAGTCCTGTCTGTGAGTCAGGTGGCTATCCACAAGGTAGCATAAGGATTTATACCTAATCTCTTGAGTTTGTTAACAATGACATTTAGTTTTGGTACATGGCTGTGACACAGGATATTTATCTGTGTCAGCCCTACCTGGAGAACATTAGTGTCAGTGGGGATTATTTGACTGCTGCTAATTTGCAATTATCTGCAAATTTGGTCAACCAGGGGCCTCTGCCATTGGCATTGACCTCAGAGAAGTAAACACCAAAAAAGGAGAGGTCCCATAACTGATCCTTGATGAATTGTGCTTGTCACTAAAAAATTATAACCTTTTGAGTCCTGTCTGTGAGTCAGGTGGCTATCCACAAGGTAGCATAAGGATTTATACCTAATCTCTTGAGTTTGTTAACAATGCCACAGTGAGGTATTGGGTCAAATGCCTTGGACAAGTCAAGGTAGACCATGTAAACTGTTTTGCCCTCATACATTGCATTGGTGATCTTCTCAAAGCAGTCTACAAGGTTGGATAAGCATGATCTGCCCTTGATGACACAAAACTGAGTTGGGTCCAGTGCCTACAGGTTTGCTATACTGTATCATTATTCATCATTTCCAAGTTAATTCTTTCTATGGCTTTCCATATGAGACTAGTGAGACTTATGGGTCTGTATAGTTTCCAGGGACTGTAGATTACCCATCTTCATGCAGAGGGATGACTGTTGGTGCTCTCCATTCATTACGTACAAAGCCTGTTTATAGGCTAGTTGTGATAAGTCACCAATTTTCATTATTTACACATTAGCTTTGAGTTTTACAGTGGTTCCAATAATATAGCTATTACATTCATTAATTATTTTGATTTACCTTACCCACAAATGCAAAAATGTTTAGAACTAATGAATTATTATTGTTGTTGGGATAACAGATGACAAATGGAGATTAACGTTGTCAGAGTTGGACATTAATTAGATTTCCCTGTTATTTTCACAGTTATACATTAAAGTACTAGACTATTTTTAAAATGTATTAACTTATTTTGAGATACATTCTCAAGTGTCTGTCCTTTTTATGTTTTTGGAAGCAGCAAAGGTTTGGATGAGTAAATGCAATATAATGAGAGAAGGTAAAATAGAAAACAGTTTTGGAAAAAAAGAAAAATGAAAAATAGGATAAGAAGGGAGAAGAAGGGAGGGAAAAAAGGAAAGTAGAAAGAGAGACAAGGACTTCAGAGTAGACTGTTACAGTAATCTATGGTTTTAGCTACAGAAACAATTATTTTAAATTCCATGGTAACTTACAAATTTCATGATTGATTTACACTTTTCTTCTTCATATTTGTTTATCAACCATTCATAAGTTCACAAAAAATCTGAAAATGATTTACTATAATATAAATCAGTATATTCCAACCTTTTGCTGGATTGTGCATATTCATTGCTGTTAATTTTAGACTATGCTATTCTTTAAAGCCAAGTTTATAGTAACAATTTAGACTTCCCCCGGGATTCATGAAGCTCGGTGCAAGGCCGGTGTAAGGCTTGCGCCGGCAGTGCAGTGAATAATCGGCGTAGCAGCGCCATATGCATAGTAATGAGTGCGCGCCGCAACCACAGACACGTGCGGAGGGCACGTGAGCGAGCCCAAGTAGGATGCGGCCGTAGGCGTGGCCAAGCCGGCAGGCGATGAGCAACCTAAAGTGCTGACTTCCACAGGCCGCCTGCAATAGTAACCGCACCAGCAAGGGTCCGTGGATAATGAAACGTACGCAGACTATGCAACATAGTACCCGTTCACACAAAATGGAGAACCAAACATTAACCCACAAAGTCCAAAGTGTACCCGTCCAAGGAACAAAGGATACGTGTTAACTATACATACATATATTAACATTCAGAAAACATCCTAGTAACACATGTATTATATGATATTGTACTATGCCTAATACTCATCATCAATCAAAGATCAAACAATATATATACAGAAGATATGCATATCATATCAATGTAATAATAAGTGGTACACAACTGAAAGAGTGGACTAATGTGTGTTAAATTGACATTGTACCTAAACTACATTCTGTCATAATAAGCCACCTGCTTCTCAAAAAGAGGTTTCATCAGTGTTTCACCAGTCAGCCCTGGTGTGTGGTCAACCTCCACCTAATAATCCATTTAAACTGTGATTCTAAAAGTTAATAGTTGATGAGAACCCTCTGGTATTATAACCCAGTCACAGAAACATCGGGCACGTAAGACGATACCGTGTGATGTGCCCATAGTCGTCAGAAAGACACGGGCTAACTTGGGCGGCCGCCCAGGGCACCGCACTAGTAGAAAATTTCACCTGTCTGCAGGTGTGTCATGGTAAGGCCCAGATGGGGGGGCACCATGCTGTGGTGGTGTGCCTATGGAGCCCTACAGTCTAGGGCAGAAGATCTAAGGTCATGCCGAGGGAGGTGGTGGCACGGTCTGCAGGTATGTGCAGAAGTGCACATGAAAACAGCGTCCACAAGGATTATCATCTATAGTGGCTACATCTCGCACAGATATTATATGGACAATAATAATACCACCATGCATACAGCACAGTTAGACCACACACACACCATAAATAGTCAATTACACACAAGGTTTAATAAGGCAGAGCTGGTACAGTCAGTAATATAAGGATAGCTGTCTGCCAATGATATCCAGCAGATGTCTCTAGGCGTTCTGAATACGGATCGCATGGACAATGAGTGGATATGCATCGTATCAGTTCTATGTAAAGTCAGCTGCAGTAAATATGAGACATGGGACAGATGTACGTCCATGCAAAAGCAGCACTATCGGTATAACATAGTAATGACATACAATGACAGAGATACAGACGACACATGGCAAGCTCCCGTACAACGCACACAGCACCACCCACCACACCATAGCAGGTGCACTTGGAGAACACGCCACGGAGGTCGCCAAACACAGGCACACAAGCAGTCCACGAGCCAGGCAACTCACCATCCACAAACACAGGGATGGCTGCAGGATATGAGTGTTCTATGGAGACCTCAAAGCCATACCCTATAAACCCATGCAGCCAAGGCTGGACACACACACACATGTGGCAGGCATGGTGATTGACCACACCTCACACACCAACCGCACAACAGTATGACATAGGTATGGAAAGGGCCACGTGACTCAGCCGAACACACCACCGCCAGAGGCACATGTACAGGTAAGACAAATATCCATAAAGGAATGGCTGCCGATAGCCAAGGCATGTAAGGCCAAGAGTCTAAAATAACTCCACTCTCTACTATGGAAGATGTAACACACACACCACACACACACACATCGGGAAGGGGCGGGAGTCAAAGCTACGCCTACCCATGACTCACTACAGCATGAAGCATTTAAGGCAGAACGCGCTACCTAGATTACTGAGCACAGCCGTTGAGGCATATTTCTAGGGCGGTGACATCAACGAAGTGGAATAGCTTTGGTAACAGCCAAGGTATGTAAGGCGGGTTGCCTGTGTTACGTTCATCTGCAGAGCAGCTGAAACACACACACACACACACAGAGAAGGGCCGTAGAGTCAAACCTACGCTTACCTACATGAACTCACTACATGAAGCATTTACAGAATGCTTACCGAGATTACTGGAGCACAGCTGTCAGAGGCATATTTAGGCGGGTGACATCACCCGTAAGGGAATAGCTATGATCAAGCAAGGTATGTGTTATGGTTTAAAGCATGTTCATCTGCAGAGGCAGCTGTAAACACACACACACACACACACACACAGGAAAAGCCAAGAGTCGAACTCACGCCCTACCTACATACAACTCACTTACAGCATGAAGCATTTACAGAACACGCCATTGAGATTAATACTGAGCACAGCTGTCAGAGGTATACTTAGGTGGGTGACATCACCGTAAGGGAATAGTTGGCAATAGCTAAGGTATGTGTTGCAAAGCTGCCTATAGCATGTTCATCTGCAGAGGCAGCTGGAAACACACACACACACACACACACACACACACACACAGGGAAGGGCCGAGAGTCGAACCTACACCTACCCACATGAACTCACTACAGCTTGAAGCATTTACAGAACGCTGGCCATTGAGATTACTGAGCACAGCGCCTGTCAGAGGTATATATTTAGGCGGTGACATCGTTCGTGAAGGGATGAAGCGGTAATAGTTGGCGTATGTGTTGTGAAGCGCCCAGCATGTTCATCTGCAGAGGCAGCTGGAAACACACACACACACACACACACACACACAGGAAGGGCCTAGGAGTCGAACCCACGCCTACCTATATGAACTCACTAAGGCATGAAGATTTACAGAACGCTGCTTAATGAGATTATCGGTTACGCTGTCAGAGGCAGACATTTAGGCGGGTGACATCAATTCGTAAGGGAATAGCTGTATAATAGCTACAGAAGGTGTTGCGAAGCCGCCCAGCATGTCTATCTGCAGAGGCAGCTGAAACACACACACACACACACACACACACACACACACACGGGAAGGGCCAGAGAGTCGAACCCACGCCTACCTACATGAACTCACCACAGCATGAAGTATTTACAGAACGCGCATTGAGATTAATATTGAGCATTAAAGGCCACAGAGGACATTTAGGTAAGGACATCACCAAAGGGAATAGCTGGCAATAGCCAAGGTATGTGTAAGCATCAAAGCATGTCTATCTGCAGAGTAGCCAGAACACACACACACACACACAAGGGCAGAGAGTCGAACCCACGCCTGCCTACATGAACTCGACTACAGCATCGGCATTTATGAACGCGCTACTGAGATTACTGAGGCCAGCGCTGCTGTGAGGCATACTTCTAGGTGGGTGACATCACCCGTAAGGGAATAGCTGGCACAGGCCAAGGTATGTGTCATGGCATCTAGCATGTTCATCTGCAGAGGCAGCTGGAAACACGCACACACACACACACACACACACACACACACACACACACACAGTGAAGGGCCGAAATGAACCTATGCCTACCTACATGAATCACTCAAGGCATGAAGACGCACAGAACGCGCTACTGAGATTACTGGAGCACAGCTGTCAGAGGATATTTAGGCGGGTGACATCACCAGAATGGAATAGCTGGCACAGCTATGTATGTGTTGCGGCAGTTAGTGGCATGTTCATCTGCAGGCAGCTGGAAACACACACACACACACACACACACAGGGAAGGGTTGAGAGTCGAACCTACGCCAACTCATATGAACTCACTACAGCATGAAGTATTACAGAACGCTGCCACTGAGATTAGTGAGCACAGCGCTGTCAGAGGCATACTTCAGGTGGGTGACATCGTCTGTGGCGGGGAATAGCTGGCACAGCTGTTGCATGTGTTGCGGCGTCTAAGCGGCTGCTCCATCTGCAGAGTGCAGCTGGAAACACACACACACACACACACAGGGGCGCCGAGAGTCGAACTATGCCTACCACATGAACTCACCACAGCATGAAGTATTTAAGCAGAACGCGCTTACTGAGATTAATGAGCAATAGCTGTCAGAGGTATTACTTGTGGCAGGTGATATCACCAAGGGAATAGCTGGCAACAGCTGCTGCATGTTGCGAAGCGCCCCAGCACGTTCATCTGCAGAAGCAGCTGGAAACACACACACACACACACAAGGAAGGGCTTAGAGTCGAACCCACGCTCACTCATATGAACTCACTAGCATGAAGCATTTACAGAATGTGCGCCACTGATTATTGACACAGCGCTAAGCCAGAGACATAATTCTAGGTGGGTACATCAACCTATAAGGGAATAGGCTGGCAGTTGAAATAAGGTATGTGTTAAGCATCTAAAGCATGTTCATCTGCAGAGGCAGCTGGAAAACACACACACACACACACACACACACACACACACACACACACACACACACACACAGGGAAGGGTTTAGAGTCGAATCCTATGCTCACCACATGAATCTCACTACCAGCACATGAAGCATTTACAGAATGCGCATTGAGATTACTGAGCACAGCGCTGTCAGGAGACATTTCTAGGGCGGGTGACATCACCAGAAGGGGAATAGTTATAATAGCCAAGGTATGCAAGTGCGGTTGCCCAAAGCATGTTCATCTGCAGAGGCAGCTGGAAACACACACACACACACAGTGAAGGGCCGAGTCAAACCTACACCTACCTACATGAACTCACTAGCAGGAAGCATTTACAGAACGTACATTGAGATTATTGAGCACAGCGCCTGTCAGAGGCATACTTAGGCGGGTGACATCACCCGTAGGAATAGCTGGTAATAGCTAAGGTATGTGTTGGGCCGAAGCGTTTAAAGCATGTCTATCTGCAGAGGCAGTAGAAACACACACACACACACACACACATGCCACACACACACACACACACACACACAGGGAAGGGCTGAGTCGAACTTACGCTACCTACATGAACTCACTATAGCATGAAGTTACTTATTAGAATGCCCCACTTGAGATTACTGAGCACAGCTGCTGATAGACATTTATACGGTGACATCACCAAGGGAATAGCTGGCACAGCTGCTGTATGTGTCAAGGTTGCCTAGCATGTTCATCTGCAGAGGCAGCTGAAACACACACACAACACACAGGAAGGGCCGAGAACAAACCCACGCCCTACCTAAGCATGAACTCACCACAGCATGAAGCATTTACAGAACGCTGGCCAATTGGTGATTACTGAGCACAGTGCTGTCAGAGGCATATTTCCCAGGCGGTGACATCACCCGTAAGGGAATAGCTGGTAATAGCTGCATGTGTTGCGGTTGCCTAAAGCACGTTCATCTGCAGAGGCAGCTGGAAACACACACACACACACACACACACACACACACACACAGGGAAGGGCCGAGAGTCTAACTCACGCCTACCCACATGAACCTCACTACAGCATGGAAGCATTTACAGAACGCGCCATCAGATTACTGAGCACACAGTGCTGCCAGAGGTATAGTTCTAGGCGGGTGACATCACCAGAAGGGAATAGCTGGTAATTGCTAAGGTATGTGCGGTGCCGCTCAGCATGTTTATCTATATGCGGCTGGAAACACACACACACACACACACACACACACACACAGGGAAGGGCCGAGAGTCGAAACCTACACCTACCTACATGAACCACTACAGTATGAAGCATTTACAGAACGTATAATGATTACTGGAGCACAGCACTAAGTTTTGTGGAGGCATAAATTCCCTAGATGGGTGGTGGTATCATCTGCAGAGGCACGCGTCAAGGGAATGAAGACAGAGTGAGTCACACAGCCTGTTACTATCCCAAGGTACGATAGCACAACATGGTAGTGCTGCGGTCGGAATACCAACTAATCACGGAGCAGCACATCACGACATTAATGGATGCACCACATTATACAGTATACCCAGGAGAGGGTATCCGGTGTGCAGGATGTAGCAGCCAATGTGGCATGACAGCCACATATGAGTCACCTGGATGGTCACCATGGCTATGCAGGATGTCAATGGCCATGGCTGGGCATGCCCAGTAGTAGCAGACATTGGTGCCGACCGTCACGTACCTCCCCGACTGCGTACTGCCATGCCTCCCACACCCAGCTGCCGCGGGCGAGACAGACATGCTCACGGGTATCAACGCAGTCGGCCGCGTGTACTGGTACTGTGTGCCCATCTACACAGCTGCTTACTGGGCATGCTCAGACACTTAGAATCGCACAGTGCAGACAGGGGCATGCCACACATGGGGCGGCACGGCATGGGAGGCAAGAAAGTGGGACCGCAGTGTCCAGCCACACAACAGCAACTCCGCCATGCCACAGATGTAGTACAGGAGGGAAACAGGCATGCACCCGGGTATCAATGTAGACGAAATGCCACAGTAATTGGGTACTGTGTGTCCATCTACACAGCTGTTTATCAGCATGCTCAGACACTAGAATCGCACAGTGCAGACAGGCATACACATGGGGTGACGGGCATGGGAGGCAGAATGTGGACTGCCAGTGTCCGCCCCCACACCACAGTGACCCGCCATGCTCACACACGTAGGGCGGTGCTACGCGCCGTCCGCATGCAGAGATGGAGTGCACACTGCAAGTCACGGCCAGGTAACCAGACACACGCCGCAGGGTGACACACATGCAGTCACACGCATACACACAGATGACAGCACAGGTGTCACGAAAAGAAGGAACATGTACACACCGTAGTGTACACTGTAGAAGCTAAGTATGCCAGCACCATGTCGGTGCAGCATGCCCACGTCCAGAAACCGCATGCATATATGTCCAGAAGACTATGGGCGGTGTACGTCCGCCATGCAGAGCACACATGTACTATCACGATCCTACAGGTGTGATGTAGTCCAACCAGACCGGTATACACAGACAGGCTGCCTCCACACATACCACGGGCCTGGACACAGGTATGACATGACCGCAGCTGTGTACCACAGAAAGTGAAACAATGTCCTGATATGTGACATATGTGATTTCCTGGTTGTGTGCATGGACCTAGGACACATACGGTTTGCATGTACCATGTATTGACACAGGCGACGCTGTAATACACACGAAGGGAAGGCAGATACACGGCTCTGTGGTATGCAATTTCCCCACAGGTGTAGCAGTTTCACAGGACTCATACCTTGTACAGTTTACCTGTGACAGCTGTGATACCAAACCACAGTCCATGTTCCATGTATAAAGGACACATGTCACAAACATAGCAATGCATGGCCACATGGCAACAGGACATGTGACATGTAGTATCAGCACGGTGCAGCTGCAGGGGTGGTGTTCGTGTCCTACCACAGTTGCAACCCTCCCACATGCACACCCATAATGGGGGCCGCCATATGGTGCATAGTAACAGCACGCGCATGGGCAGTCTGTGTGTACACTATTTGTTTAAACACCTGTCCATGCATGTGTGCAGGTGTTGGTCACACGGTGTCGAAGCACACCATCCTACTCCTCGCCATGTGCATACAGTCTGCGTCGCTTTACATGACAGCGCTGCCATGATGCATACCCATCGCCATGCGATCACCATATGTCATACTGCTACTGTAACCCCTACCACCTCCCACGCGGCAGATATTATTGGCACAGCCGTTGTGATACAGTGGTAGCACGAGACGTACCAATATACCGCTTTGCTGCCTGCACAAATCCTATGTAGTGGTGTGGTATTCCTAGCACTAACATGTGTGCAGGAATGTAGCCCATGTATGCCATAAGCAGATCGGGGGACTCATGTGCCAGACGTGTCACACATCATCTGTGTACACTCATGGTAGAGATCTGTACCTACCTCAGTGTGGGGTGCATCGATGTGGATGGTGTAGTACATGCAACACGTCATCCTTCCATGTAGACATGTGTGGCCACCACCATGTCAGTGTGTCAACATGTGTGTATGTCTGCTGCCTGTTGGTGAGGGTGTGGCTGCGTAGATATCGTGTTGTGACTGGACACTGACCACACAGGGTGACCATCTCTCAGTAGTGGTGCTGCATTGTACAGCCCTGTCATTGCCATACCTGTGAGCCTTAGCTGGCCACCTGTGCAAGACCAATTTCTGTGACATGGCTGGCGTCAAGGCATTGTCTTGTTCAGGAGGGTGCCGGGACCACACAGACAGGTGTCCCCATTCGCACACAATGGTGGGCATGTGTGCCATAGAGGTGTACGCTGGCGAATGGACACAGGAATATTCCTGTACCCGGTACAGCATCCGACTGTCGAACACTGTGCACCACAGCGACAGGCAGTGACACTCATAGTGTCAGTAGCACCAGCACACTGGGCGTGACGACACCTGCAGAATGTCACCATACCTGTACTGTGTCATGCCATGTGTGATGTCTCTGTCCACCCAGAGCCTGTGGCACCGACCACAGGCGCTGCCAGGTGCAGTATATGTGTGGACATGTGCGTCATGTACCGTGTAAGCAACGTTACACTGTATCCGGCCCAGGTGTTCGCCACAGGTTTATGTGTGTATGACCTCTCTTCTGCAATCCCGACTGTCTGTTCTCTATATCACAAAGCTCTGCACCTGCTCCCCTATAGTATTCCTACATAGATAAAGTACATGTATACTAAATGGAGTACTACACTGGCCTAGAATCCCCTTGTGTGCCCACTTCCCTATAGGTGCCTTCTGACCCGGTTACACAGCAAATGCATTCACATTCTCTGGCATGTCGAAGGGTCAATTGCTAGCGACCTCTCCTGTTCAGATGGTGAATCTGGGCGTCCTGGCCACTGTTACAGGTGCCTCATGGACACGGGACAACGCACCTCCCAATGAACATAATACATGTGACAGACGTAACTATATAGCCAGACAGGGGCTGTGCTCTCTCAAACCATGACCGCAAGACCACGGGAGGGAAGGACACCATGCACACCACATACCCAGTGTCACATAATGACTACATCGCCAAATGCTAATCAAACACATATGAACACACTAAGACATGCACCTGGAGGCACTGTTAAGACATGTCACGAACCTAACGAGCTAGCCCCTCGACAGACGAACACAAGCTACTGCCTCCACAAGACATAGGACATGCAACACATAGTTCTCAAACGTAGTGTGCTAAACTGCTCAGAGCTCCCCAAAGGCAACACACATACTGCCAGACACACCTGAATAGGTGACGCCACTGCCAGACACACACCGACGTCCCACCCACCAGACTGAACAAGGGAATGATCACAGTAGGCTGCCTGGCCGGGTGCTGGAATACGCCACCACACACCGCACTCAGGTCACTCCGCGCGTAGCATGCACAGGTATGTGGCGGTTGTGCCCATGCTGGTGTCCCAGCGACTGGAGACATACCACCCTGGGATACATTAAAGGGAGACATAGAGGTCCACTCTCCAGGATTGTGTAGCCCAGGCCGGCATGTCCCTGACCCTGGGCAGTATCCCACCCTCATCAAGTATGATGCCACTAGCACTGGCTCAATGTAGGTCACCCTTGATAATGTGCCTGGTTACATTGTGCAGTCTGAGGGGATCCAGATTCTCCTTACCTGGGATGACATAGCTTGTCATGCCACGCACCTTCGTGATGGTATGCGGCTGGCAGCTGTCGCCCCCTGGTCTTGGCAAAGTGGTTTGTGAAGTGGCTGCACCTGCCACCCTTTCAGGGTGCTCACTGCAGGCAACGGCTGGAATGATGTTCCTTACCACCTTCCACACTACAAAGTCCTGGAGAACACACAGATATGGCGCCGTCACTCTGCCAGCGGTCTCACGTCAAGCTGCAGCACCCTCAGCGCCCTCCCGCCAGTATGGGTGACGCCGATGTCAGTGCTGTCACTGATACATTGGTCAGGGCTGCTGAGAGCACCCCAGCACCATCGTGGGTCATACCCCATATGCCCATGCGCTCAGGACCATAACCCGGACCTAACACAGAAGGAGTGGGGAGTCTCCATTTCCATGAAGAGGATACACACACCTCCATGTTGGCAGATGATGCACGAAAGGAAGCGAGAATGTATCCAGGTGCAATTAACCATGGTTAGGACTGCCTACAGTTTGTTGCATGCTACAGACCACCCTCTGGAAACCCAGGATACCTGCACAGCCTTCACTGAAGACACTGGTGAGTGTGAATCGCGCTCGCCAACATCGCCATATTGGGTGACATCAGCCACCCATACATAGACCGGGAACATTACCCAGGACACAACACACCTCACACCAAAGGTCCCAGGTGTTCATACACCTGACTGCTGTGGAACAGACGGCTTTTCACCATACCCACGGGGACGATATACCAGTTCTGATCATCACCGCATGGCTAGACGATATGCTCCATTACAGGATGTACATCCTCAATGGGTGATGTCAGACGTAGTAGTCGAATCCACTGGATATCTGATCCCGCACCAACACCGCAGTTGGGAGACCACAGTGGCGACCTTCCTCTCACAGCGAACCACACGTCGCCACATGACCAGTGTGGTATTTCAAGGCCTCCATGCCAGTGGTAAACACAAGCCACACCGTTGAAACCCTTACAAATGCCTTCTATGAGCACCCCCAGGATGTCTGCACCAAGCGATCTCTGTGATAACATCAAGACCTTTGTCCAATTTTAAGGCAGGCAGCACATGGTCTGGTGGACCTCAGCCATTGACAAGCAAAGCAACAAGGGTTGGAGCTAATACATGACAGTACAACATCAGTACCAGAAAGGCATCACTGGATTAACACCGGTGGCATATTTATCACCTACAATCATCCAAAGGCCGCCTGTGGTGGTACTGCAGAGGACACATAAGACAACCATCAGGGCCTTAGCTGTGGTAGGGACATGGGTGGAGCACACAGTCATGCCCGGAATTACTTCCAGAATGGGTACAATGATCACTTGAACCCACAGATATTGTCAATAACAGCCAGCGGACATGTTCCATGCATACATCTACCCCCCAAGAGGGGACGATCCATCCCACAAGTCACCACGCCTCCCAAAACATCCCGCATATGCCCAGAGAGAGATCTGATATCTGTTAAGCGTTAAACACAGCATCAATGGGACCCGATGGTGTCCCTGGCTGTGTGTTACACAACCTCATTGGAGGCCCTCACCCCGCGCATAAGGTTGCTGTGTCATCTTAGGCTTACTACGGGCTACATCCCGCTGGATGGCATAATATGGCAACTGTGGTCCCAGCTCACACCAGGGTAGTGTGCTCTTATGGACTGTAGACATCCCTGCCCTATCAGCTTCGTGACAAGCCTTGTCTGCAAAAGCTGTGAGGAGGTCCATACTGGAGCCCATAAATACAGACAGTGGTGTACAGCCAATACCGGAACATACCACATCGACTTAGTCAAGGAGCAGATCCCCGCCTCCCAAACCTGCTCGACTCCTGTCTGGAGGGCTGGGTCACTAAGGCTATTGATGGGGTACGTCGGTTTTTGCACAGACTACCATGACCAAGGGAGCCGCTCAAACAACACCCACGCAAGCAGTATGGAAAGGCCTACTAGCGACATATGGAGACTGGCTATGCTCAAGCATGATGGTTTGGTTAACTGGACAGGAGGTCACACCACACAGGGTTTGTGTTCCTGGTGCCATGTCAGACTCCAAGCTGATCTCGAGTGGTACTCACAGGGGCTCAGTCCTGGCCCCTCCTCCTGAGCATTCAACATTCCAATGTGCATGCAAACATAGGGGATTGTGGCAGACAAGGTATGCAGATGACTGCACACCGCCACCATACTTCAAACAACACCCCATCAGACACGGGCATCCACCTGGGGTCTCATAGAAATGGATAACTGGTGCCAGAGCCATGGCCTGATGCTACATGCCAGGGAAGGTGTAGATCTACCCTGTGGAAAGACATGTTCACTCGACTTACCATTTAGGTGGTAATCCATTAAACATGGTGGACGTATCAGGGACATGGGTACCAAACCTGTCGGTAACCTCCTGTCGACACTCACATTGCCAATGGGTTGGGAAGACATTCCACTGTGGCCACCTGGTCATGAAGGGATTCACATCCACATCAGGGAAGTTCATTGTACCCCTGTACTCTTCACACATCAGACCAATGATTGAGTACAACGCCACATCTGGGATGTACCTAACCTGACACCTGCAGCACTTGGAAGGACCACAACGTTCCACAACACAGGGATAAAGGTGCTGAGACATGTGTCACACGCTGCCCGACTCAGGGGACTCTGGCTGTATACCTTCTCAGCCCGTCTGCTCTGAGGTGATCTGTGCCTGACATACACGGCCATGTCTGACCTGGGTGACATGGACATGTTCCACCTCCTAGGCTCCAAGCAAACACGGCGCACAGAAGCAACTGACAGAAACCTCAACACGGACATAAATAGACGTGCTGGGGGACAGGGTCATCGCCCAGAGACCCCTACAACATGGAAAGGGATTCCCAGCCCATGTGAAGCAGAGCCCAGACTGACTTTGTCCAAGAGTAATCCTGACGTGTGGATGTGTGTTCAGAGGTATGCGCCAGGCATCATCTCTGTGTCACTGCTGGACAGAAGGGACAGCGGACCAATGGATGTAGTATCCTCATCCTAAGGGGTGGTGACAGCCACACACACTCTGGCTAGGCTTACACATGCCGGGGCACATAGCCTGGTATGTACCTATGCCTATGTACCTATGTAGGGTCCATGCAGGTTGCGGGTACCTGTGGTATGCTGATATTGCCAGATGTGCCTGTGGGTAACCCACAGCTACACGTGGGGACTGATAACAGTGCTCCAGTAGGCACATGCAAGTACACCACATTTGGCATACAGGTTAACAGAACCAACATGGTGCTACACATGTAACCGCCACGCATACCGCAGTACACAGATCAATGTATGCTGCACCTGCACTACATGGTATGTCTGCTGCATGATGTCAGTACACAACCCACGCCACATACGCACCTGTCACCTGTCATACAACCACTGCAACATACACATCGCGCACCATGCGGACACAGGTATCACATACACCTCTCACTATCTTGTCCACCCTGTATCAGAATATGTTTGCATAACCGCACCGATGGTGGATCACGGTGCTGTGGCAGAGGCTCATCATATGCACAGGGTGATATGTGTGCCAGGGCATAGGCTGTACCAATGGATGACATCATGTGTGTGTGTAAGGGCCGTGCATTTACTGGGCATGACTGTGCAGAATGCATGTGGATGTGGTGGAGCCCTACAGTTGTGTCTGCTGTGTGTGGGTATGTGTACACAGTTCAGCCATCTGTGATGCCTACACATCGGGTATACTTGGCAGCCCCAGACTGTACAGTGCAGGTTGTACGGCTCACTGTGTCCGCCCTGCCACGCGACCCGTGCCTGCCTGGGGTCGCATGGGCACCACCGGTGGAGGTATGGAGTGGCCACTCTCCGATGACACATGTCCGCTGGAACCGTGTCCACGCTGGGACCGCCAGGCCACGTCCACGTGGCCTGCTGTGTCCTGGTGTGGTTGGTGTAGCACCAGCTGCACTGCTGCTGCTACCAGCACTGTGTGAGTGGGCATGAGAGGTGGCACGCACACGCCGACCTGCACTAGGTGGTGTTGCTGGCCTCACGGCCACGTGTCCCACGCCTCACCCTACCAGGTGTTCCAGCACAGACAGCTCACGCCGGATTGACATGCCTCAGTCGAGGATTCCAACCATCTCACCTAATCTCCTATCCAGAACATCGCAAGCTGCTGTTGAGCATTCGCCAATGACTGGATGTTCTCATTTAAGGAATGGATTGGCGGCCCTCTGCAGCCTCTGCCCTTCTTGGTTCTGCTGCTCGCACGTGCCTGTGCCGCCATTACAGTCTGAAACATGCGCCTGGTGATACCAGCTGCTGCACCCTGTATGGCAGGTGCATGTCTACCAGAGCTCCTCTCACGAGCAGCACCAGCCACATGCCTGTGTGGCACATCACCAGTCATTACACTGGCAACATGGTGTGTACCGCACCTTCTGTAGCCACCACATTCCTGCTCAGTGCCAACAGACGCTGACTGTCCTTCCTCTATGGGCAACGGTGATGTGGTATGTGTAGGCATCTGAACCGTGCGGAGATGAAGGGGACATAGGTGGATGTTAACCAATGGCACAGCTTCTGCCCGTGATGACCCTGCCTGTGCCTCATGCATATGGTCATCACCGCTAGTATCTGTGGGGACACTAGCATCAGATGGACCGCAGGAGGGGAACGCACCTACAGCACCTGTGAATACAAAGACATACTGTAAGATACATTACACACACGCAGACACACACACACACACACACACACGCAGACACACAGACACACACACACACACATGCAGAGACACACACATGCTGACACACACACGCAGACACACACACATGCAGACACATCATGCATGTGATATTGCAGATGGCATGCAGCATTCCCACACCACAGCTCAGTGAATGCAGGCCAGACATTAATAGTGGTAGTATGCATACTGCCCTGGGGTGCACACTACATCAAGCAGGTGTCATTTCAGTAGGCTTGCAGTACACACATTCATGGTAGTTTGCATGCATCACCGTGATACACCGTGTGGCCATAGGCGGGTTAACAGTACACATGGCTGGCGTCACTTTGTCATGTACACCGCAAACATGTGCGATAACATGTGGACATGTGACAATGGTGTCCCACCACATGCACCACATCAAACTGGACGTCACAGTGCAGTGTTATGTGTACAGGCTACAGATAGAATGCATGTGTAACAAGGATGTCTGTGCAGGTGTGGTTGGTGTGAGCTGTGTACATAGCTGTACAGTGGGGAGTACGGGCACTGTGCCACTGCATGGCAGCAAGACACAGGTATGTTTCTGTGCGATGCGTAACATGGACGCATTGCATTGCCATGTCTGCAACACAGTCATACTGTTCCACAGCAAGTATATGGTAGACATTGGTGGCACCTCCAGTGGCTGCAGACAGGCATTTTGTTTGTTTGGTATACCACATCAGATGTACAGGGGGTCCACTACAGCTATGATCGCACTATGTGTGGACAGGGTGCAACGGTGACTACCCACTGCAGATGTACTGTGTGGCAACATGCCTGTGGGTATCACCCATGGCCATGTTTGACTGGGTCATGGACAATTGTGTGTGATGGGCATCGTGTACACATCCCTGTGGTGGCCCATGTGACATACACCGCATTAGTCTGAGGTGTCACATTTCCGAAGGCTATGCAGACATTGTGGATGTCTGCTATGTCGTGCATAGGTCATGTCATGGTGTGACAATGTTGCAGACAGAACACCACGTGCATGGGACATGTCATGTGCCATGTCACAACGTGTGCACACAATGCAGGGGCATAGGTCACATTGGTAACACCTGTGTGCTGGCCAGATCACAGCTCACTATGTGGTACTGTGTGCGTACCGCAAAGACATTCCGATGCATACTACACATGCAGCCATTGTAGAACACATCCACCATTGTATGCATAGCTGACTGCACATATCACACCGATGGGTTATGTGGTTTCATGCCGGTGTATACTAACGGTTGTATCTACTGTACATGGGTGGCGTGTGTGTCGGGTGGTGCAACCTGTATACCGTGACTGGAGCAGACCCAGGTGTGCATGTCATACCTGGACACATGGGGAATATCTATACACTGTAACATGCCTATTACTAGCAACAGTCTCACCTGCGATGGACCCATGTCTGTGTGACATGCCAGAGGTTCCTGTATAGGGGTGACACAACAGTATACACATTATCCATTACTGTAGCCACAGTAAGCACTGTGCATGTCACATCATGTACCTGTGTGGTAGCATGTGTTATGCACATGTCTGCAAACACAACGTAGCATACTGTAGTATGCAGCTTGTGTGGCCATATACCTGGCATGTGTTGGTACATTATGTGGTGTACTATGACACCCACACCTACGTCAGTTATCATACACACATGCAAGACTGACTTACCAGGCAGCTCCAGGCTCGTTGGTTGGGAGACACCCACCTCCACGATGGCAGCGAGTGTTTCTGCATGTTGTCCCCTGGGTGTCCCCAGACTGGCCAGGAGCTCCTCCGTGTGTGTGAGTGGGGGCTGGGTTGGTGGCCCACCACCTGTCCCACCTTGTTGTCTGGCGATTGCGGCGGCACGCTGTTTCGCATGCCGAATTAGGTCTGTGCAGTGTCGGCAGATCTGCTGGTAGGTGCGATTGTTGCCACCCACGTTGTTCACCCTCCTGCGCATATCCTGCCACATGTCATCCCGCTGCTGTGCTTGTTGTGGCACATGGCTGAATAGTATATCATAGTTGTCGTGGAGCAATGGGATAATCACGTCATCCTCCTGGTGGCTGAAGGCTGGCAGCCGGGAACGTGGCATTATCTGTAAGACATAATGATGGTGACAGGTCACATTTACACTGATGTACTGGCATACTGCTGGACATACATTGCTATGACATGTACAACATCTGCACAGTAATCTCTGCGATGCATCATGGCAGTGACACAGCTGACGTGTTGCCGTCACACCATTAAGCAGTGGGTTACATATCATATCTGTGTGTCAACTCATCACACTGTACACACACCATGTTGATGGTAGCCTGCTGTGGACATGTGTACCTGCCTGCACCTGTGTTCATATCAGTTGGCACGTGTCCCAATGTGACAACAGTTCTACTGTTCACCTGGATGCTGTGTATATGTCAGTAGGCATCACGACGCGCCATTATGAATGTCAGCGGTGGCACTGCACACATACATGGACACCTGTACATGCATGTGTTGTGCCATGTACATATACACAGCACTGTACGGGTGTTGGCCAACCTGCCACGGCTCACCTGTATTGCACATGTGATACACATGGGACAATGTGTAACCATGTGACATTAGCAGGAAAGGTCATGCATAGCATGTGCGCACGCACGTTGTCCACACCAACACACAGCACCTGTGACACAACAGGGTGCATCAGTGCCACATTACTGCTGTGGACGGTTGATAGTGCAAGTGCCATTTGTCCATCGCACCATGTAGGACTGTGATAGCATGTGCAGACTTGCTGGGCAGGGCTGCATGGTATGGCAGGGTATGTCACATACATGGCACTGGGATGTGACCCACCTGGGGGGTACTGATATTGGCAGGGTGGCTGTCCATTCCATATGTCATTGCTTATGTGTATATGGACATTACACATGTCTATCATCATGGTGTGGACACTGGCCTTCTGCAAGGTAGGCTGCATGCTTCTTGGTGGGGGTGTGTATGGTGCATGCAGGTATCGCACATCCATGCATACACATTACCCCTGACAGGTGCTATGTGCTGCGATATTGTTCAACACAGTGCTGTATGTGCCCACACACTGCTATCCCGTGCACATGGATGGTTGCCTGGCCTGACATGGGTACCACATATGTCTACATCCAGCGCCTGCTGCCACCCCCATGTCAGCTGGTGCACCGCACAGTGCCATCCCTCCCACGGGGAGCATGGTGTTGGGCACAGCATAGGTATCCATGTATGGGGACAGGGATGTTCACATAGCAGGGGCACTGATGGTATCGTCAATCGGACCATACACGTATGACGCACACCTCACACACACAGCCCATTCAGTATGTTGTTCACAACACTGACACAGCTATACTGCTAGGCTGGGGACATTCCCAGACGTACATACACAGATGCGTGCACATCTGTCTGTGGCATGGGCTAAAATAATGGTGGGGTTCGACACATAACGTGTTTGAGTGTGGCTGGCACAGACCTTCTGTGCACATGTCTACACAGTAATCCTGTTCTACAGTAGGCAGCAGTGATGTGCTGTGCACATGTCAGTTCTGCACATTGTGTTGGTGTCTGTCTGTCCATGGGCCAGTGGTGGGACACACAGGGGTATTAGTGAACATATATGCATTTCACCCTGTACTGCTGTACTGCTAGCTTCTCGGGTGCTACTGTGTCATGGACATGCACACCTTACCCGAACGGGTGGTAGTGGGTTGCCACCCGTACCCATCTCCTCTTGTGGGTTGCTATGATCCAACACCCTCTTTGTATTGTATGTTCAGGCTATGCACCTGTGTGGGGCATGTGGGCATGCAATGCACTACTGCGTACCTTTGCACCCATTGCAGAACATGTCACACAGGTACACTGGCAGCCATACACTTCACAGCTTGATGACGGTACAACACGTGTTGTACACACATAACACATATCCTGTGGGACATGGTCATATGTACAGGCATATACAACAGTCACGTACCACTGCTACCCCTACATGACGGATATGCAGTACATGTGTCGGTACAGCAACTGTCACATGTAGTCATGCAATGCCCCTACCTACATGGTGTGGTACTGCCTGTGGAGGATATGCGTCTGCATCCATGCTATGGCCATAGCTGACAGTTGTACATCGATATGTGCAACATACCTCATTTGGTGTTCTCATGGGTGCATGTCCAACATGGCTCCACATTGTTTGTGTCTGTCACACAGTCATTGTTGTACATGGTTTACATGCCGGCCATGGCGTACTGTGTGTGATTCCATGTACTTCATTGGGATACCAGCATTATACATTATGACAGCGTATTCCAGCCATCACATAGCCTTCCTAGATGACACTGTTAGCCAGCCAGTAGGAGGTGTTCCGCCATCTGCACATAGGTCACACAGTACGAGGGCGGCTGACACCCGTTCTGGGGACAGGGTTCTGACAGCTGTGGATGGGTGTGATGCCGTCGACAACCATGACTGCGCCTGATGGTCACATCTGGATGGGTAACATTCACAACACACACCTACCTTCACGTAGCAACACATCATCCACAACAATGGACATTCCTGCCAGAACAATGTGTGCAGTATGTCTGTATGACTACTGCAGGCACCACTGGTGGCCCCCAGCATGGCAGCCAACAGCACCAGTGTATATCCCGTGGAACCATGGGTTACACCATTCACAACACACCTGTCTCAGATGACCCTGTTGTGGATCACAGTGCAGTTCCACACATCATGTTACACTAGGCATCATGCACTGATATGTTGCGGACGTGTGAACAGCTGTGCAACTCAACATATGCGCACATGACACATCACCTGGTACAACATGTCTGTCATACCACATGTTATTGTGACCACCCTGTGATGGCATTATACAGGCTACGTGTACTGGGACATGTGATGGCTCACCGGTATATTCACCCTCTGGGTGTGTGTCTAGCCAAGTGTACGGTAGGCGGTGGTCTGAACACGGGGACACTGTACATTGACCTGCTCTGTCACTGCAGCTGTTGACTATGCTCATACTGTACTTATACAGGCATGTGGTATCAGACCACTATGACAGTCCTGGTCGACCACACTGCTGTTGCACACATGACCTGCGGACATCTGCCTGGGGTGTGGAGCACACATGTACATCTTCACATGCTATACTGCCTCTGTGGTGGTGTCACATGACTGTCTACAGCAGGGCTGTAACAGGCAGGCACGGCATGCGGTCATGTGGGACAATGCTTGCACCTTCCACTGTGCTGCACACAAGCAAGGCACACACACTAGTGCACGACTCACATTTATCTGCAGTGCCTGGGACCTGCCTCCATGCTCTGCACAGCACACCTGCAAGTACAGATTGTACACGGATCATACCTCACAAGCACATACCTGGACTGCAACACACACACACAATGTTTTGCACACATACTGGATATTTGCCGAACACAATGCATCGTAGGTGCTCCATGTTCAGATACCCATGTTTGTGACTGCTAGACACATTGTAACACTCAACAGAGCTTACACTGTACACCACAGGTTACAGGCTGTCTGTGTTGTCATACTGTACATTGGGCCTCGGACAGCTGCTACTGCCATGTGCTGACAGCATCCCACACTTCCCTAGAGTGAACACCCATGTACCCACACATGCTTGGGCATGCACTCCACCTAGCTGGGTGACACATTACACAACACTTTCCATACCTATGCTACCCTCAGCATGCACAATACCTCCATGTGTCTGGTGTGTTAAACCTGGGGTTATCCCCCCTTTGGTAGATGAACATATATGCTTCACGGCCATGCTAGCCACACCCTGGACACACACCCATCGCAGCATACATGGTACATGTGTTCTACAGCCGGTACTACTGACTTCTGCTGACAGGGGTTGTTAATGGCATGGCACCCCGGCAGATGGACAGTGTACATGACTATGCTGACACATATCACAGTGCACTTCCGTAGCATGTACGCAATGGTAGAGACCATGCTATTCCACACAGAGACATGGCGGTACTGGCCTTTTCACAGACTCCACGGTGGTGGTCATGTTCCATGCACATCTGCTGTATGGGCACATGTGCAGGCTGTTGCACGGTGGGTATATTCACATGTGTGGGGTGCATCACTTGACAGCCATGGTGGGTCCTCGTGGTCCATCACATGCTCCAAGGCTAGCTACCTACACATGACTGCCGCACATTGCAGTGTGGGTCCTCAGGCAGTGTGGTGGTTTGTCTGTGTTGTTTGGCTACATCTATATTTGATGTCGCGTACAACAGTCATCCAGGCATTGCTGACTGAGATAATGTTGGCAACATGCCAGGCAATGGTGTACCTACCAACAATACACACTCTCACTCACTACAGGGTTGCAATCCATACATGGACATCGTAATGTCCCTGTGGACACATACATGGTACTGCCATGCACACGTTATGTCCTAAGACACTGTCCCAATGTCACCTTCCGATCTCCCTAGCTGTTATGTCCCGCCAACCTGTTTGGTATGTGTCTCCACACCAGCCCACTGACTTCACTGCTAGCCTATTGTCGGACATTGTGTACCTTGACCCTCACACTGCCGCATCTATCGCACTACACATGGGTGGCACTGCATTGCACATGTGGGACTGCATTCGTACACCCATGACTGGACCATTCTGTATGGCACTGGGGCACATCCTCACAAACGTGCTTCACACACTCATTGATGACCTCCATGCCTTTACTGGCACCCTTGTTGGGCTTCTGTGTGCCACAGCACACCACATACACAAGCTGGCCACCTGTCATACCATTGCATGGGTGGTTGGTGTAGTACAGAGGGCAACAGATCAGACATTGTCCTCAGCTTGCCCTTCAGCACCATTCCACATTCTGGTATTGGCAATGTACACATCCACCGTCACATCATACCCTGTGTCTCAGGATGTTAGGCTGTATGACTCCTGGACAGGACACACAGTGGTGCCAGCATATCATGCTACCTACTACATGTCAGGTACATGTGGCATTACACAGTCCTCAGTCATGGGGCCCCTCATGTTCACTATTTGCTTACATACACAACATGCTGTCACAGAGTACTGTCCATGCCTAGATATCCCACATCTACATACCTGGCACCATTATAGCTCCACCAGCTCATACAGATAACAACCATACGGGTGTCGGTGTGGCAGATACATCATGTGGGTGTCATGGCATCAGGATGCATGACACATGGTGCATGCACATCACCTTTGCATAGCAACATTCATCCACTGAGTATCACATGGATACTGTCCCCGTACATGCATATTAAATTGTACATGGTTGCTGTACACACACATGCCCCACATGGTGCTGTGGTTGCCGTATTCCACTGTGGCATGGGTACACATCTGCAGGGCCACACCTATCTGTACTGTGTGTGATGCTGGTACATAGGTAGCCATTGTACCTGTGGCATACACACATCTACACACAGGCAGGGTTACAATACCACATTCGTGGTGTACCTTCCACAATGGCTACGACTTTACATGGCACAGCATTATCATGCCATGATGTGTACCAGGCTCAGACAGTTTACATATGCGGCTGACAGATGGGTAACACATCTGTACACATCTGCATACCACATACACAGGGGTGTCTTCTGCTCTGACATGGACCATGTCCTCCACATTACTGATGCATGTAGTACTCATACATGGCAATTGCAGTGGGCAGTGTGAACAGACCACTCATGGATATGTGCACACATGCCACATTGCATGGGCTGAGCTTCTGTGTTGCCACAGACACAACACACACCGTGCTGTGGAACATAGGTCCTGTGCACATCCCACAGGGACACACAGTGGCACTGTTCATGTGATAGCTCCCTTGCTGTTTGAGTGACACGTAGTCATGGTACCACCACAGCAGCAGTACTGTGTAGACATGCAGTTGACACCCACCTCTGCTGTTCACTGGACACTACCATGGGGAGGTGACACTACTGTGTCCACTGCACATGTGTTTACACATGGACCTGCCGGACTTCATTGTTGCCCACATTGCACCTGCTACAGATCGTTTGTCCATGGTTACTTGGTGTTCCTTCCATTTCGGATGGCTATTATGCTACTACTCTGTCCCATATGTACAGGCCATACATGATCCTGTTATTGTACATACCAATAGGCCATAACTCCATTATGCATGATATGCCTGTGATACTGTGTATGATGTCTGTCATATCCACCATGACAGCTTTACATTACACATAGTTGACATAGTATCCCCTACTGCAAGGCATACGCATCGCCGTTATGCACATTCGTATGACATCGACGGTATATGCCCATACACATGTGTGCTGTGACAGTATACATACATGTCCTATCCTGCTATGGCACTTCCTTGTTGGACATCCACTGCCAGCATCGGCGTGGTGTGGCATTGTTCTGTTATGCCCCCCTGTGGCAGCCCTTGTGTTATCCCAGCTGTGTACATGATGTCCCACTGCTGTGCACACGGTGTCCACAGTCATTGGTATGCTCAGCAGGATAGCACTACATAACCACCTTTCACCACTCTCTGCATTATGTACAAGTATCCTTACTTACAAACACCGTTCACATACAGTGCAGCTTCGTCATACACATCATGCGTTACACACCTGTACATATCGTGGGTTCTACATACCTTTTATGTGTTTCCTTCTGTTTTTCGTTGCGTGTCTCGCTATTGCGTTTTCTCACTATATCCGTTTGTAGGTTGTAGTTCGGTATGAGAATACGGTTTGAATATCCTGGGAGTCATCCTTATATCCATCGTTACCTGCAACATGTGGGTTCATCACACCAATGGCTGTTCCTCAGTGTGTACTTGTGCGCATATCACCTGTGCATCTACTCCATTCACATTACGTCGTAACTAGGGCATGGTTGCATTCCTCACCTGGGCGTTGGTTATTTGCCCTACCTTCGTGGAGATGGTCTGTATTGTGTTATGTTATGTGTAACTGCAGCCGCTATGTGTGGCGTCAGGTACATTTCGCACTGGTGTTAGCCGTGGATTGTGTGTGTTGGGTATGGTATTCTGTTCGACATGTGGGTGTCCCTGTCCTGACGGGGTCTGTTGATGGCGTTCTGCATTCGGATGTGTAACATAGCTGTTGTATTCCTTTAAACAATGGATGCAAGTATGCATCCGCTGTTGATAGTGTTTCCCACGCGAGATGTTGCGGTTATACAACTGTCATTGACTGCCTGTATGTTTGTGCTGCTATTACGGCTTGTATCCCTTTGATATGTGCGATGGGGAATATCGGAGGTTGTAGGTGACGGATACGGGTTGTGGGCCTTGCATCTCTGCATACACGGTATGCTTGTCTGTGTGCTCCATCACTGCCTGGGAAGTTGGCAGTTACTTGTCTGTTGTTCTGGGAGTGTAGGTTGTGTTGTTGTCATGTGGTGTTGGTATCGCCTGCGTGTGTGCTTCCTGCATGTATTCCTCCATCACATCGGTGGTATATCTGCGGTTGTTTGTATGTGATGACTATCCATTGTCATTCTGTCCCGGATATTTACAGTCATTGTGGTCCTGTACTTGGGATGGCCTGTTTGCTAGTGGTTGCCACCTATTCAGGTGGCGATTGCTTGTTTGACACTTGTAGAACACACAGCGGTGTTTACGGGCTGATACGTGGCCACGATCAGTACCGGGGTAGCATATTCGTATTTCCTCGGTACATACCTATTGCTGTGTAACTTTGCCGACGTATCATTTTGCAATTAGCATATCGGTGTCATACATACGGTCATGATTTGTACATACGTCCTTTCCATTTCATGTTGGCTATATTCTTGTGGTACATTCTGGGACATTTTCACTTTGCATCATTATACGTCGCCACACGCCTAGCCAGGGAGGGGCTCTCAGTACTACTTTGGGAGTACTGGTGTACATACACCTGTGGTTCCTATACTGTATGCCTACACATGTTGTTCCACTCCGCCTGTCACATGGCACCGACATACACATTTTACAGTGGCACACACATTACACTCGCACAGCGAACACACAGCACCGTCACGCACACATACACATACTGCGGCAGTCACAGGGACGGTTGCACACAGTACCTGCGTGGCCCGCATCACCGGCGGCAGTGTCTACCTCCCCCCTCATATTATCATAGTATTACCCGCACATGTACTGTTACTGTACTGTGGCCTGGCGATCATCCCGATTCGCGGTTATGCATTTCGATATGTTGACCTTTCCATGGGTGGCAGTTTCCTGTTCTGTTAAACCTCCCGGATGCTCAGGTTGTAGTTCACTATGTTTACTATGTACAGATATCGCGTGTTACTTCTCTGTCACCTTGCATCCCTCTGATTCCCTGTCTTACCTGTTGTACTTTATATGTATATGTGTACATATATTTCTATGTGTGTAATTATATCTATCTCCATATCTGTATATGCACATATGTACATGTCTATATGTATACACCTTGCAGCGAACGTGGCAACATACAGCAATGCCGTCTGCTGTAGGACCCACACACGGTTCAGGTGTTGGCGTTCCATGCTCCGCTAGCTGTTGGGTGTGCAGTGTTTGGGTGCTGCCTATGTTGGAGTCACACATGGGGCCACCCATACGGTACACTTTATGGGTGGCCATGTTTGTGTGCCGTCCATTTCACTGTGTGTGAAGGTAGGGAGGTGTCAGTCCATGGGGCCTATGCTGTCAGAGTATGTGCTATACGTTCCCTCTTTGCCAGGGCATAGGCATATTGGGTACGCCTCCTTCTGCCTACTGGGGCTGGCACAGTGTGTTCATGGTCCTGAACCCTCTGTGCCTGTACTGGCCTTGGCAGTTGTGGTGGGCTTTGTGGCCCTTCACCATTATGTCCCTGCAGCAGCTGCTTCCACAGGATCATATTATGTAGCATGGCACATACTATGAATATGTGGGCACATGTGCCTGGAGAGTACTGCAGGGCTCCACCGGATGTATCCAAGCACCGGAACCATGATTTCAGCATCCCAAACACACGCTCTATGATTATTTTGGTTTGTGTGTGTGCCTCATTATGGCGTTCTTGCATGTGTGTGTGTGCATTTCTGATGGGAGTCATCATCCACGGCTCCAGTGCATAGCCAGCATCCCCCACAAGGTGGCCTTGTGTGATGTCCCCCCTGGCGAATACCTGATACAGCTGTGAGGCATGCCATATATGGGAGTCGTGGTAGCTTCCAGGGCTGCCAGCACACACATCCATGATAATGCCCTGCGCATTGCACACGACCTGGCAATTGATGGAGGGGAATCCTTTGCGGTTTATGTAGTGTCTACCCTGCTCCCCAGGTGGTGACTTGATTTGTATGTGCATACAGTCTATCGCATCCAGTACCTCCGGGTATTGTGCCACATGGTGGAAGTGGCACATATTGCTAGCCAACTCCTCCTGAGATCTGGGGAAGTATATATGCTCATTGGCATGTGGTAACATGGCATCCAGAAACTGGTGTAGTACCCTGGATGCTGATGCCTGTGAGATACCCATTATATCCCCAGTTGGCCTTTGAAAGGTACCTGTGGCCAGTATTCGCAAGCTTACACATACCTTTGTGTCCACTGGGATGGGCTCCCCTCTGTTGTTTCTTGTTCTCAGGAGTGGCCGGCACAGCTCCGCTATTTGCTGTAGAGTGTCCCTATCCACCCTGTAACGCTCTACTATCTCCAGTTCTTGTAGCCCCTGGTAGGTTACCCTTGGTCTGAACACTCTCCTTCTCCTCTGAGGCCTACAGTAGTTGTCGGCACTCTCCTCCACAACTCTGTCTGTCTCTAACACATGCTGATGGATCACGGCCATGGCGGCACCCAACATGTACATTTTAAAAGTTCCCCGTGTGTTTACACCTAGAGTGCGGCATTTGGGAATACACGGCTGTGTGTTGTGTGCATTCACACTTTATACTGTTGTACTGTACACCCGGTGATGTCATAGGGTGTGTCTGTGCGGCCGTATCTGTGGATTATCTTCCGTGTTTTACCGTTGGCACTGCAACGCTGTTGCCTTTGGTGTTGCATTACTCTTGCCTGCATTGGATTAGCTGACCTTACCTTACTGTTTCTGCACGTTGCGCCTACTATTTCCTGGCTTGCATCCTGCAGAGCCCTGTCATGTGTAGTTTCTGGGACATGGCATATCGTGCGTTTTGTCTGCAGCCGCCGTTATGCTGCCTGTCTACTTGGCTCTGCTGTGTCGGTTCTTCACTCTTTGCAATCTGCTACCTCCCCTACTTTCTTTGCATTCATATGCCTCCCCTATCCCGTTTTGCAGGTTTCTGCATGCAGAGTTGTCAGCTGCCGCCAATTGGCCTTCGTGGGTTGATTGGTGTTGATTGCTCATTACTACTCCAATTTCACTGCTTCTGCATTTCCTCATATTCTCAGCATCACCTTCCTGTATCCATTGTTGTTGACGGGGCGGGTGTCACATGACTGGGTTAAGGAACGTAGTCATCCTCGTGCATATGCATCTCTGCGCGCATTGTGTGCTCTCAGCTCAACTATTTCCCCACACCGGTCCTGCTGCTGTGATGCGATGTACAGCCCATGTTTGCTGGCCTCCAATGTGCTTCCTCCTACAGTGGCACACCCTCTGCGTTGACATGTATTCCTCTGAGCCACTCCTCAGTGTATTACTGCTCGCCATTTGGTCCAGCCTTACGCGGCGGGGTTTTGCGATTCAGTATCATCTGCCTCATTTGCATGGCATTGACTACTAATTCATAGTTACCACGCCGAACACTGCCGCAACTCCTTGGCAACCCTTGCACTGTGGATGTGGCTTTCTATGCATACCATGGTGTATTGTGGCTGTGAAGCTGATGTGTATTACACTGCTCTTTTATGACATTGTCATATTATTTCATTGTTTAGCACCTTCCGCGGACATGTCCTGGGGTTCTGCTGTGTGTTTCTGTGGACATACCATTTATGTCATTATTTACGTGTTGTGCATGTTTTCTTTTGACATTCTCTGTGTCTTTCGCCATTGGCATGTGGCAACAGTGTGATACCTGATGTTGACAGCCTTCCGTTACTCCTATGTCATGTTTGGGTAAATGTAAACCGTTTTTTTTTTGGTTTACATTGCCGTGCCCTTATGCTAAGCCTGCGCCACTTCGTCGATCGCTATATGCCTTCAGTTGCATGGTGCAACACCGCACATGGGGTGTTTAACATACCTACGCCAGAGGCGGTGCAAATCCGGCGCATGCCGGTAGTGCACGTGGAATTGGATCATACCTGAATCGCTCGGCAGCCATATCTGGTGTTGTAACGCCTACGCTATGCGTCCGCCTGGCGCAAGGTTCATGAATCCCGGGGTTCAGTAATAAATGAATATACATCAAAAGCAATTCCCTGTGTTTTCAAACTTAGTTTCAAATGTAGTTTATTTGTCATACTTAGTATCCAAAGGCAATGCCTAGGAAAACCCCTATTTTACGTGTGCATTTTTATATTTAACTTGATTGTGGAATCTCTGACACTGTGCTATTCGCTCTTAGAATTATTTGTTCTCTGGTTTACAAGACCTGAGAATGGTATACTTTATTAAACCTAGGAATTGATGTTTCCTAATGAATTTTTAACTACATCATTTATTTTTGGTAGAGTAAACACTATATAACAAAATTCCAAAACCAAAAAAAAAAATGAAGATTAGTTTCAAAAATGAACTAATAAAACCACAAAAGGCACTTCAGAAGGTCCCCTCCAAAAATGAGCAGCACAGTAATGGGCAGAAGGTTTTATTGTAAACAACACAGACATCGTTTGTGCTGTGTTGATTACAATAAAGCCTTCTGCCCGTTACTGTGCTACTCATTTTTGGAGGGACCCTTCCAAAGTGCCTTTTATGGTTTTACTAAATAACAAAATACTAGTTTTTTTGAGATTTCTTATTTTTCATAGACTTACACATACAACATCTGATGGGCACATTGAAGAGTACTTGCATAATTCAAGTAAAATTAACATCTGTGGCTGTTGACAAAGTTAATATTAGAGGAAGCGTATCGGTAGTTTAGCCGCATACTTTCTTTTAAACTAGGAAACTTTCTTGAGTCTGCGTATACTATTTTTATTAGTACTTCATTTCTGTATATTTTTTTTAACTCATGTTCTATCTGTACATCTGTAATCTTTGACATTTACTGCATGGCAATTTATAAGGGCACAAAAGCAAATTATTTTTCATTTAGGACACTGTAAAGGAGAAATCTCAATATCATCAAAGTACTTAAGAGAAAATAATAATAGTAGCAGATAATTCATTTAGCAAATTAAAATGAAATTAACTCTTGTCTTTGCACATTGATGCTGTGAATAACGATTAAAAGGGGAGTTTTTTTTTTAAACATTGTAATGTCAAAGAACCACAAATTATTTTTACAAGCTACTTTTATTAATAATTTAGATAAAGATAAATGGAATCCAAACCAATGTGAAGTATTGGCTCAAGTGAAAGGAGAGGTATAAAGATTTTGGGGAAGAACAACTTAATAATGTCTAACATTATCTACAAGTTTGAAGATCAAAATGATATGCTAATGATGGTGGAATTTCCATATAATAATAGGATATGGTTCATGGTTAACTAATCTTTCTTTCATAGAATGAGAGTCAAATTAGTAAAGAAGTATCTTGGCATTATATTAAATAACTCACAAGGTAGTTTGATTTTAAGGCAGACGTCAACTGCATTCCAGGTGACTGAAAAAAGTGCAATTAGACCTATATTTATATATATATATATATATATATATATATATATATATATATATATATATATATATAAACAATAAAGCATATTGGTTATTGATGGGCAATCTATGCATCCTTAGATCCAGCTCTGATGGATTTCTTGCACATCTGCATGACAAACAGCACCAAAAACACTAGATCCAAGACCCAACCTTTACTTGCAATATTAATAGAACATGCTGAAGGGACCAATTTGCATCTTAAAGACTCTCCACTTGATAGAATAAGCTCCCCATTCATGTGAAGCAGAGTTCATCCCTGATCCGATTCAATGGAAACCTTGTTAATTGGAAGGGACATCACAAATTCACCCCCAATCTGGCCCCTCCCATGCCTCTGATGGACAGAGGTTGATAGTAAGTTAATTAACCCCTGACTAACATACACTGCGACGTAAACTTTAGCTACCTCTTTACTAACATACCCCACCATATAGGTGTCCAAGCAACTCTGGGGCAAAACTGGGTTGGATTGTACAGCTAGGCTTGTAAAGACCCTTGTGGTCATTAGACTAGTATAAAACTATGAACCTATTAATGTATAGACCTGTTTATCCATAAAAAAGTCTGCTATCTACCCCTTTAGGTATTCTTAAGGCCAGACCTTCCAACTGTCCCAGTTTTGGAGAAACATCCCTCTTTTCAGGCCTGATGTACCCCACAAAGGATGCGCCTATTTTTGGGGGAATGTCCTTATTTTCAGGATTAAGTTACCCTTGACACAATTTTCTCCTTATCATATGTGATTTTTGACACTGACTAGTACACAGACTACAGGACTAATGTTTTAGTGGCAAAAATAATTTAAAGAAAAACAACATACATATTTCATCTTCCTTTTTCCTGAAACATAATTAAATGTTTTTGTGTGGTAGAATACTGCAATACAGTTCATTAAAGTCTACATATTTTACACTAACTCTTTGATAACGTGGTTATATTTTTCCACCATTGTCTCACTATGTTTTTATACATGTGTTTCTGAGTAGTGTCCCAAATTCCTACTAGAAGTGGGAAGAGTTATGTGCTATTTGGTATTCAAAAGTTATTCTAATCAGATGTGCAGAATGGGTATATATCATGCAATCAAAACATGATCTACCTGAGTACCATTACATCGACACATATTATGCGAAGTGTAAGAAAGCTGAAACACCAAAACGACGGACTACATCACATTGACTTACCATGGCTGGCCAACACGAATGGAATTACATTTCCTAATCATTTGCGATGGTTAGGTAATGTAATTCTGTTCACGTTGGCCAACCATGGCAAATCGATGTGATGAATATCATCGTGTAGGTGTTTCGGCTTTTTTACACCATGTAATATGTGTCAGTATTATGAAACTCAAATATATCATGTTTCTGTTGCGTGATATAGACCCGTGCAGAATTTTTGCTGGAAGTACCAACCTTTCTAGGCCCCTTGTTCCTGTTTTCAGTGTCTGCAGATTGAGAGGTTAACTTAAGGCTAATAACAACTCGATCAAGCCCTAACTCCAGAAAATCTACCCCACACTCCAACCCCCATAAATCAAGTTACACTGCACCAACCACCCTTAAGCCATCCTTGTTCCAAAACTATGACCCCCCTCCCCCACCTATAGGAACTGTAATCCTCCTTCCCCACCATCAGAACATTAAAAATTTCCTCCACACTAGATCAAACTGTTCCTGCCACACAACAGGCCACATCACCTAACAGCTTCCAACTGTCTTACCTTCCTCTCCACTATTAACACATCTTAACACCACAATCCCCACTCTCCCCTCCCCTGACTCTCTCCACTATTAACACCTCTTAGCTCCACAATCTCCACCCTCTCCTCGCTGATTCCTCTTTACCCCACAGACTTCCCACCATAATGAAAACTTGAAATATATTATGTAAAATTGTAAGCTGTACATTTCTCACATAATTGTTGATTTCTCTATTAACTTGTACTGTACAGTTTTTGTTACAGATTGCTACTTTCAGTTCTGTTTTTTTTTTTATATCTACAAGTAACAGGCAATATGTTCCACTTTATTCACCTTTGTGAAATATTTTACCTGGGCAGTGCATGGCTATAGCTAGTAGTAGTCAGTGCAGTACCCCAGTATAACAAATGAAAATAAATAAAATAAAACTCCAAAATAACATAAGCATTTCCTGCTTGGTATCATAATTACTAAAATTCTACAAAAAGCTGTCTCAGATTTCTGTACAAATGCTCTGAGTGACCACTGCCCACTTTATGCTGATTTTTTTTCTTTTTAAAAATTCAGAACTACATCCTAGAAGTATACATTTACCAGGTTCCTGAAGACTAAAGAATCTAAACATCTTTCAGAACTTAATAGATTGGACTGATTCAGAGTATATCAAGAAATGAGCTCTTCAAGTATCTGAAGCCATTTCAGTGCAATTTCCCCTAACAGTACAATATTTATCTATTTTGTTTATTTATTTTGCTTTGTTTTCCACACACAGCCCCTTTTCATTGGAGGCCCAAGGAGAAAACTTCCCAGATACATAAAGGTGAAGAACAATCTATTCACATTTCTACATTCTTTGTAAATAATGAAAAGTATATGTATACGTATAATAGAAATACATATATTATAATTTTGTAGTTAATAGTAAGACACATTAATACAAAAAAGAGTTTATGAATGCATTTAATACATATTTGGAATAGTACATTACAGGGGTATTCGTTCAACATAATTTGGTTGGCGGGTGTAAAGGGTGTATGGAAGAGAAGTGGGATAGACATGGAAATAGACGTCTAGGGCTAGCACAGTTTTAGTTTTATACAGCAATGGGTAAGGTCATTGTATGACAACTATAGAGTATAACACATCAACAAATAGCTCCAGTTGGGGAAATGCCAACTACCATTTATTTATTTATTTATTTTTAATTCTATGCTGGAGTGTAACATCAGCATAGCAAGGAGTTAAAATGAAATTGTTTTAATTTAGTTTTGAAGATGAATGGGTTTTTAATGAGTCCAGTAGGGTGTGGGATGGAGTTCCAGGCATTGTAACATGGTTGGAGTAAAGACCATCTTCAGGTATATTGTTCAACTTTTGAACCATGATGACATGTTTACCAGTAGAGTGGAATGGCCTGCTAGGGTGGACATTTGTAATAAAGAGCCCAGGGCAGGACACCTTTCAAGGCAATGCCTTGCACTGACTTACCTATAGATGGCAGAGATAGAGAGAGGAAGGTAGTGGGATATCTCTGGCCAGTTACGGTGCTTAACAGCAATGCAGTGGTAAGAAGATTGTCCATTGCTGCACTGCTCAAGTGTGCTCCACTGTATTGCCTGGAGGCTGGTGATATATCAAATGGGAAGATGATAGGAGGAGAGAGATGTCCTGCTACTTTCACTGAGATAATGTTTAACTCTGTATAACATCCCCAATTTTTATTATTTATTTATTTTATTTATTTATTTAACATTTGTTGACCGGGAATGTCTGACTAGGTTCCGCAGATCCTGTTTTCAGCGGAGGCCTGGGGAGAAATGGCTTGTTGAATATGAAAGTCCATTTTCAAGTTATCATCAATAGTGATATTTAACAGTTCAGTGTTGAAGACTACTACAATCATTATACTGCAGGACAGAGTCATTTTGAAGATGGGTTTGAAATCAGTATAGGACCTAAGGATTAAAAGAAGAATTTTTCTCTTCTTTGTCTTTAGGATAATGTTGGATTTGGCCAGCCACATGAAGGTGAAGGAGTACTGAGTGTATTGCTGAAGCTGAGTAGGATTCTGAACTGAGCACATGAACATAAAACCAGCAGCATATTCCATTAGGTTCACATGTTTAACAGCAGTGTACAAAATTGTAATGAACATGTTGACCAAGAAGGGTACAAATACTAATCCTTGAGGTACATCTACAGATACTTGTAGTAAGGAGGTGTAGTTTGATTGCTGTATAACAGCTTGTGTTCTAAATGACAGGCAACTTTGGAACCAGGAGCTGATGGGATGGGACAGGCCTAATGATACTAGCTGAAACAGTAGTGTGTCATGCGACTGAATAAATGGCTTTTGATGAATCTATGAATAATGTGGATGCAATGTTGTTTGTATTGCATTTTTGATTGATGGTATTCATAAAGCTGAGTAATACAATGTTAATGTTGTGGTTTGGTCTGAAAATGTAATGAGTATGAGGAATAGACTTTGTCAAAATGTGTTTAAGTAGTTGAATGTGGGTACATTTTGCCTGGATTTTAGACAAAGATGAAAAAATAGCTTTGGGCTTGTAGTTGAAGAGTTTAGCAATGTTGACATCTTTGTGATAAGAGATAGAGAATATGTGATTTTTATTCCAGAGAGACTGGACATTACGATTTTCTGATAGATCAATTTATGGTAATAGAGGCAAGATGGGCTATGGCTTCAGCAACAATTTTGAGATAACTGTCTGGTAAATTATCAATAGCTAGGGTGGTGGATTTAAGTCTGATGAGGTATTTCTTTATAGTACAAGCTGGGACAGAGCTGAGTAAGAAGGCATTGGAATTGCTAATGGCTTAAGAAGTATTTTGTTTTCAGTTATTGTTATTTTTTATTGCTTAATGAATTTATGGTGTTTCTGATGTGGCAGTTGAATAAAGTGGCAGTACAGTTTGAATCATTATCACGGCATAGGTTAGGCTGCTGAAATCTACCAGGGGTTAAGGCTTTTTTGATGGAGCCCCGGAACTCTTTGCACTTTTTATGGTGAGTGCTTTGTGAGTTGAAACAGTAGTGGGTTTATCTATCTTGAATTCTTTGGTAAGATTGTAGAGGTATGAGAAATTTTTATGGTCTTGTGGAATTTGATTTTATAGCCAACTTTTCCAGACCTTATCCATTTTATGCGTGAATAGTTTGGTATGAGGGGACAGCCGGGGGCAGTGTTATGTTTATGCTAGATGCTCTGTTCTTATTGGATCCAGATTATTTAGTACATTAAGGAAATTTGTATTAAAGAGAAACAAGGCATCATCTAGAGAAATGTTCTAAGTAAGTTTCAAATGGTTGACTTTAGAGTTGATATGAATGGTTTGGAATTAAAGTTGGTTTGATTACATGCTTCAATAATGTGTTGCCTTCTGGGTACAAAGGTAATACTTCTAATTGTAAATGTTGGGAGGGGATCAATAAGTGTGTCTGGTGATATTCTTGAGGAAAGGCAATATCCAGTCCAGAAGATATTGTTTATTACTGCGATTGTTGAAACAAATTGGGGTTTGGATAATTTGAGTGCAGCCAAACAGATTTAGTGATGTTGTAGAAACATCATTAGTGAATGAGAGCCAAGTTATTTTGGTACTCAAGATGCTTTTTCCACATTTCTTGCCTTCTCATCTGGTCCTTCACCTTATATTCTTTCTTTTGTTTTTTGGCACATTCAGTTTCTGCTTGCTTTTTATCTACTTCTGGTTTGATTTCCATTCCTGCTTGACGCCAATATGCTTCTGCTAAATTAACCAGAGAAATCATCTTAGATTTAGTCTTCTCATGTTTTTATTTATTTTATTTTACATTTGTTGACCGGGTTTGTCTGACTGAGCTTAGTAGCTCTTTTTATAGCAGAGGCCTGGGGAGAAAAGTTCCAACTAAATATACAAGAGACATTTACATAGTGATTTCATGAAATAAGCAGTAGTAACAAGAAAAAGAAATACAAATACAATACAAAATATTTGAAAAGAATACAGTGTCAGTAAACTAGGAAACCTTCTTGAGTCTGGCGATACTATTTTTATTAGTACTTCATTTCTGTATATTTTTTTTAACTCATGTTCTATCTGTACATCTGTAATCTTTGACATTTACTGCATGAAAGCAAATTTATAAGGGCAATAAAAGCAAATTATTTTCTCATTTAGGACACTGTAAAGGAGAAATCTCAATCATCATCAAAGTACTTAAGAGAAAATAATAATAGTAGCAGATAATCTCATTTTAGCAAAATTAAAATGAAATTAACTCTTGTCTTTGCACATTGATGCTGTGAATAACGATTAAAAGGGAGTTTTTTTTTTTTAAACATTGTAATGTCAAAGAAATCCACCAAATTATTTTTTACAGAAAGCTACTTTTATTAATAATTTAGATAAAAGATAAAATGGAATCCAAACCAATGTGAAGTATTGGCTCAAGAGTGAAGAGGAGAGGATAAAAGCATTTTGGGGAAGAAACAACTTAATAATGTCTAACATTATCTACAAGTTTGAAGAAGATCAAAATGATATGCTAATGATGGTGGAATTTCCATATAATAATAATAGGATATGGTCTTCATGGTTAACTAATCTTTCTTTCATAGAATGAGAGTCAAATTAGTAAAGAAGTATCTTGGCATTATATTAAATAACCTTTGGCCTAAGGTAGTTTGATTTTAAGGCAGACGTCAACTGCATTCCAGGTGACTGAAAAAAGTCTGCAGATTAGACCTATATTTATATATATATATATATATATATATATATATATATATATATATATATATATATGTAGATATATAAACAATAAAGCATATTAATATTGATGGGCACCCATGCATCCTTAGATCCAGCTCTGATGGATTTCTTGCATATCTGCATGACAAACAGCACCAAAAACACTAGATAAGCACCCAACCTTTACTTGCAATATTAATAGAACATGCTGGAAGGGAATTCAATTTGCATCTTAAAGACTCTCCACTTGATGGGAATAAGCTCCCCATTCATGTGAAGCTAGAGTTCATCCCTGATCCGATTCTAATGGAAACCTTAGTTAATTGGAAGGGACATCCTAGACCCACCCCCAATCCCCAGCCCCTCCCATGCCTCCTGATGGACAGAGAGGTTGATAGTAAGTTAATTAACCCCTGACTAACATACACTGCCACCGTAAACTTTAGCTACTCTCTTTACTAACATACTCCCACCATATAGGTGTCCAAGCAACTCTGGGGAACAAAACTAGGCTGGATTTGGTACAGCTAGAAGCTTGTAGAAGGACCCTTGTGAGGTCATTAGACTCAGTATAAAACTATGAACCTATTAATGTATAGAATCTAAGTTATCTGCACAAAAAGTCTGCTATCTACCCCTTTAGGTATTCTTAAGGCCAGACCTTCCAACTGTCCCAGTTTTGGAGAAACTATCCCTCTTTTCAGGAGCCTGATGTGCCCCACAAAGGATGCTACTATTTTTGGGGGAATGTCCTTATTTTCAGGATTAAAGTTACCCTTGACAATAAATTTTCTCCTTATCATATGGAGATTTTTTGACTTACTGACTAGTTGCACCCACAGACTTACAGGACTAATGTTTTTAGTGGCAAAAAATAATTTAAAGAAAAACCTAAACATACATATTTCATCTTCCTTTTCCCTGAAACATAATTAAATGTTTTTGTGTGGTAGAATACTGCAATACAGTTCATTAAAGTCTACATATTTTGGCGAACTAACTCTTTGATAACGCGTGGGTTATATTTTTCCGTCTCATTGTCCTTTACTATCGTTTTTATACATGTGTTTCTGAGTAGTGTCCCAAATTCCTACTAGAAGTGGGGAAGAGTTATGTGCTATTTGTTATTCAAAAGTTATTGACCTAATCAGATGTGCAGAATGGGTATATATCATTACAATCAAAACTATGATCTACCTGAGGTACCATTACATCGACATATTATGCTGAAGTGTAAGAAAAGCTGAAACACCAAAACTTGATTGGACTACACTTTCACATTGACTTACCATGGCTTTGGCCAACACTAATGGAATTACATTTCCTAATCATTTTGCGATGTGTTAGGTAACAACAATTCTGTTCACGCTTGGCCAACCATGTTTTTAAAATCTATGTGATGAATATCATCGATAATAGGTGTTTCTGACTTTTTTACAATTCATGTAATATGTGTCAGTATTATAAAGAAACTCAAATATATCATATGTTTCTGTTGCGTTGATATAGACCGTGCAGAATTTTTGCTGGAAGTACACAACCTTTCTAGGCCCTTTGTTCCTGTTTTCAGTGTCTGGCAGATTGAGAGTGAGTTAACTTAAGGCTAATAAATACCAACTCGATCAAGCCCCGAATTCACAGAAAATCTACCCCACATATTGCAACCCTATAAATCAAGTTTACACTGCACCAACCACCCTTAAAAGCCATCCTTTGTTCCAAAACTTCTGACCCTCCCCTTCCTATAGGAACTGCTTAAATCCTCCTTCCCCACCATCTAGAACATTAAAAATTTCCTCCACACTAGGATCCCAACTGTTCCTGCCACACAACAGGCCACATCACCTAACCAGCTTCCAACTGTCTTACCTTCCTCTCCACTATTAACACATCTTAACACCACAATCCCCACTCTCCTCCCCACTCTCTCCACTATTAACACCTCTTAGCTCCCACAATCTCCACCCTCTCCTCGCTGATTCCTCTTTACCCCACAGACTTCCTGCACCATAATTCAGAAAACTTGAAATATATTATGTAAAATTGTAAGCTGTACATTTCTCACATAATTGTTGATTTCTATTAACTTGTACTTTGCACAGTTTTTGAGATTGCTACTTTCAGTTCTGTTTTTTTTTATATCTACAAGTAACAGGCAATATGTTGTTCCTAATTTTTATTCTAATTTTCTTTGTGAAATAATTTTACCTGGGCAGTGCATGGCGTATGTAAAGCTAGGTAGTAGTCAGTGCAGTACCCCAGTGCATAACAACGAAAATAAATAAAGAATAAAACTCCAAAGAAATAACATAAAGCGATTTCCCATAGCTTGGTATCATAATTACTAAAATTCTAGCAAAAAGTCATTGTCCTCCAGATTTCTGTACAAATGCTCCTGAGTGACTTCACTTCGCCCACTTTATGCTGATTTTTTTTTCTTTTTAAAAGAAATTCAGAACTACATCCTAGAAGTATACATTTACCAAGGTTCCTTTAAAGACTAAAGGAGAGATCTAAACATCTTTCGTAGAACTTAATAGATTGGACTGATCTCAAGAGTATATCAAGAAATGAGGCTCTTCAAGTTATCTGAAGCCATTTTCAGTGCAATTTCCCCCTAACAGTACAATATTTATCTATTTTGTTTATTTATTTTGCTTTGTTTTCTCTTGCCACACAGCCTCCCCTTTTCATTTGGAGGCCCAAGGAGAAAACTTCCCAGATACATAAAGGTGAGAAGAACAATCTATTCACTATTTCTACATTCTCTTGTAAATAATGAAAAGTATATGTATAATGATAATAGAAATACATATATATTATAATTTTGTAAGTTGGCTAGTAAGACACATTAATACAAAAAAGCAGTTTATGAATGATCATTTAATACATATTTGGGAATAGTGCACATTACAGTGGGTATTAAGTTCAACATAATTTGGTTGGCGGGTGTAAAGGGTGTATGGAAGAGAAGTGGGATAGACATGGAAATAGCATTCGCCTAGGGCTAGCACAGTTTTTAGTTTTATACAGCAATGGGTAAGGTCATTTGTATGACAACTATAGAGTATAAGCAACACATCAACAAATAATAGCTCCAGTTGGGGAAATGCCAACTTCCATTTATTTATTTATTTATTTTTTAATTTATGCTGGAGTGTAACATCAGCATAGCAAAGGAGTTAAAATGAAATTGAGCACAATTTAGTTTTGAAGATGAATGGGTTTTAATGAGTCCAGTAGGGTGTGGGATGGGAGTTCCAGGCATTGTTAACATGGTTGGAGTAAAGACCATCTTCAGGTATATTGTTCAACTTTTGAACCATGATGACATAAGCCATTGTACCAGTAGAGAGTGGAATGGCCTGCTAGTGGTGGACATTTGTAATAAAGAGTCTAGGGCAGGACACCTTTCAAGGCAATGCCTTGCACTCAGACTTACCTATAGATGGCAGAGATAGAGGAGGAAGGTGCAGTGGGATATCTCTGGCCAAAGATTCACATTTGATTGCTTAACAGCAATGTGGTAGTGGTGAAGAAGATTGTCCATTGCTTTCGTGCACTGCTCAAGTTAATAGCTCCACTGTATTGCCCTGGAGGCTGGTGATATATCAAAATGGGAGATGATAGGAGGAGAGAGATGTCCTAAGCTACTTTCACTGAGAATAATGTTTAACTCCTGTATAACATCCCCAATTTTATTATTTATTTATTTTTATTTATTTATTTAACATTTGTTGACCAGGAATGTTCTGACTAGGTTCCAAGCAGATCCATGTTTTTCAAGCGGAGGCCTGGGGAGAAATGGCTTGTTGAATATGAGAAAGTCCATTTTTCAAGTTATCACTCAATAGTGATATTTTAACAGTTCAGTGTTGAAGACTACTACAATCATTATACTGCAGGACAAGAGTCATTTTGAAGATGGGTTTCGAAACTCAGTATAGGGACCTAAGGGATTAAAAGAAGAATTTTTCTTTCTTTTATGTCTTGCAGGATAATGTTGGATTTAGCCAGCCACATGAAGGTGAAGGAGTACTGAGTGTATTGGGTTGAAGCTGAGTAGGATTACCCCAGACTGAGCACATGAACATAAAACCAGCAGCATATTCCATTAGGGTTCCTCACATGTTTAACAGCAGTGTACAAGAATTGTAATGAACATGTTGACCAATTTGAAGGGTGTAAGCAAATACTAATCCTTGAGGTACATCTACAGATACTTGTGAGTAAGGAGGTATGGATTTGATTGCTGTGGCTATAACAGCTTGTGTTCTTAAATGACAGGCAACTTTGGAACCAGGGAGCTGATGGGATGGGACAGGCTAGCCTAATGATACTAGCTTTGAAACAGTAGTGTGTCAGTGCGAGCTAGAATAAATGGCTTTTGATGAATCTATGAGATAATGTGTGGATGCAATGTTTGTTTTGTAATTGCATTTTATTGATGGTATTCATAAAGCTGGAAGTAATAAGCAAATGTTAATGTTGTGGTTTGGTCTGAAAATGTAATGAGTATGAGGAATAGGACTTTGTCAAAATGTGTTTAAGCTAGGTTGAATGTGGGTAATATTTTGCCTGGATTTAGACACAAAGATGAAAAAAATAGCTTTTGGGCTTTCAGTAGTTGAAGGAGTTTTAGCAATGTTGACATCTTGTGATAAGAAGAATAGAGAATTCATGTGATTTTTATTCCAGAGACTGGACATTACGATTTTCAGTGATAAGATCAATTTATGGTAATAGAGGCAAGATAGACTGCTTGGCTTTTTGCCTGTGCAACAAATTTTGAGATAACTGTCTGAGTAGAAATTATCAATAGCTAGAATTGAGGTGGATTTAAGTCTGATGAGGTATTTCTTTATAGTACAAGCTTCGGGACAGAGCTGGAGTAAGAAAGGCATTGGAATTGGGTTAATGGCTTGTTAGAAGCGCATTTACTGTTTTTCAGTTCACATGTTATTTTTTATTGCTTAATGAATTTATGGTGTTTCTGATGTGGCAGTTGAATAAAAGTGGCAGTACAGTTTGAATCATTATCACTTTGTGCATAGGTTAGGCTGCTACAGAAATCTACCAGGGTTAAAAGGCTTTTTGATGGAGACCCGAACTCTTCGTACTTTTATGGTGAAGTGCTTTTGAGTTGAAACAGTAGTGGGTTTTATCTTATGCTTGAATTCTTTGGTAAGATTGTAGAGGTATAGAGAAATTTTGCTGGTCTTGTGGAATTTGATTTTATAAGTTTCCAACTCTTTTCCAGACCTTATCCATTTTTATGCGTGAATAGTTTGGTATGAGGGGACAGCTGAGGGCAGTAAGTTATGTTTATGCTATAGATGCTCTGTTCTTATTGGATCTAGATTATTGCAGTACATTAAGGAAATTTGTATTAAAGAGAACAACAAAAGGCATCATCTAGAGAAATGTTCTAAGTAATGCGTTTCAAATGGATTTGGACTTTAGAGTTGATATGAATGGTTTTGGAATTAAAGTTGGCTATTTGATTACATGCTTCAATAATGTGTTGCCTTCTGGGTACAAAGGTAATACTTCTAATTGTAAATGTTGGGAGGGGATCAATAAGTGTGTCTGGTGATATTCTTTGAGGAAGAGGCAATATATCAGTCCAGAAGATATTGTTTATACCTCGCGATTGTTGTTAAGAAGTCAAATTGGGGTTTGGATAATTTGAGTGCAGCCAAACAGATTTAGTGATGTTGTAGAAACATCATTAGTGAATGAGAGCCAAGTTATTTTGGTACTCAAGATGCTTTTTCCACATTTCTTGCCTCTCTCATCTGGTCCCCTTCACCTTATATTCTTTCTTTTTGTTTTTTGGCACATTCCAGTTTCTGCTTGCTTTTTAGCGCCTCCACTACTGGTTTGATTTTATTTCCATTCCTGTATTGACGCCAATATGCTTCTGCTAAATTAACCAGAGAAATCATCTTAGATTTAGTCTTCTCATGTTTTTATTTATTTTATTTTACATTTGTTGACCGGGTTTGTCTGACTGAGCTTAGTAGCTCTTTTTATAGCAGAGGCCTGGGGAGAAAAGTTCCAACTAAATATACAAGAGACATTTACATAGTGATTTCATGAAATAAGCAGTAGTAACAAGAAAAAGAAATACAAATACAATACAAAATATTTGAAAAGAATACAGTGTCAGATTACATACAGCTTACAAACAGAACAGTAGATTAAAACACTTTCACAATATTTGGGTCTTTTGAGGTCATCAGAAATGTGTGGAGTCCCACAATTGCTGATCTATAGATGTAATCAATTTCAAGGAGGCCCATCCCTCCTTTGGAACAGGGAATATATAATCTTGGTATACACTGATTTTTATAAATGATTTAGTGAATAAGAAGTGATCCTTCTTGTTTTCCTATGTAATCTCTCCAGCACATTGTGGGGCCAATCAATCACTCCAAAACTGTAAGTTAGGATAGGAAGGGTAAATTGGTTTACAGCTTGGATTTTGTTCCTAGGTGTTAGTCCTGTTTTCAGGATTAATTAAAGTCTTCTGAAGTATTCCTTACCAAGTTTTATTTGCATTTGTTCTTGTTTTATTGTTGATCCTTCATCAATTCCCAGATATTTACACACTCATTCTTCCTCAAATTCTTTTATGTCACATTATTGCCCCAAACTGATGTTTTCCTGGTGTTGCAGTTTTCCTGCTTTAAAGGTTGCTTTTGCACATTTATCAAGACCAAATGACATTCTTATATCATCTAAAAAGGTTTTGACAATGTCCAGCTGTACTTTCAGTTCCTCATCTGATGAGATATGCAGTTTTAAATCATCAACAAAGAGAAGATGAGAAGTCTTTACACTTTTGTTGTTTTCTAGGAGGCAAATTACAGCCGTGGCCTAAGCTGTTAAGCAAACAGCTTAATGGGTTAAGGGCAAGGCAAAATAGCAGCAGTGACAGAGAGTCATCCTGAAATATCCCTCTTTGAATTTTTATCTATGGGATAATCATTTATCCTTTATCATGGCTTAATTGCAAAGTGGTCTGCCACTGTTTCATAGTCACTGTAATATAGTCGATCAGTGTAGGGTTCATCTTATACATTTTTAAGCACTCTTTTATCTATGAATGTGGGATACTATCAAATGTGTTTTTGTAGTCAAGCCATGCCATACTTAGAGTCTTCCCTTTTTTACAGTTCTCCACTATGACTTTATTTAACAACAAATTATCTTTTGTTCCATATGACTTTATTTTACTGTCCTTTTGTTCTACTGCCATAATTGAGTTTTCTTCTAAATGACTATAAACTCTATTGGCATCAATTCCCATGTATAGTTTATACATTGTTAGAAGGCAAGTTATTTGTCTATAATTTTTAGGGTAGCTTGCAGGTTCACTCTTAAGTAGGAGCATTGTTTTTCCTGTTATTAACCAGTTTGGTGTCTGGTCAGGGTGTGCATATAAATAGATGTGATGTTGTCCCATCTCACTTTCATTCTTCACTGGTTGGATTCAGAACTGATCCTCAGTTCTGACTCCATTGTATACAAAAGCTTAAGGTCTTCCCCTGGCTCGTGGCTGTATCTCTATCCCATCATACTCTAGGAATGCTCCCCAGATCTTGTTTACAGCTAAACAGATTGGGTGCTTCCATTTTGGCTCTGGCTAAGTTAGAAATATTTTTCTTATTACTATTGACATATTTGGTGTTTTTTGCTGTTAAAGATGTAACAATTACCTTTTTAGTACTAATCTAATTAGTGTAGAGAGTTCACTCTTCTGCTTTGCCTTTTGGCCATTGTTTTTTCTTTGCTAGGCCTGTGTTTCTCCCTATCCTGGCTTATTTTGACTGTCTGAAGCCTGTTTTTAGTTAGAGGGCTTCATTTCTATCCTTTACACACTCAATTAATTTAGAGAGTGCTGTAAAGAATCCTATTGCTCCTGTTACTTGTTCCTAATGACAGCTGATAGCTCATTTGAGTCTGCAGCTTCTTCGCAAAAAACTTCATTAAAACAAGAAACCAAGGCTTTTTTTGGAGGTTAAAAGGAAGTGTGCCAAAATACATCACTTCCTATTAAAATCCTAATGGCAACACACTTATGTAAAAACATTGCTGGTTTAGCTCCTAAGGTAAAAGTGTGAAAGAAGTAAATAAGTATAGTAAAGCATGACCCCGCAGACTTTTTAAGCAGCGGAAAAGGTATTTTATTTAATTAATTTTATGTTTCCATTTAATTTTGGAGCGCTTTTTGGGCAGTATCTTTTGTATGGGCGTGTGGTCGTTGAGGTTTCCCAATAGGAAGTGATGTAATTTTAACACTTCCTCTGAAACCTTTACACAAAAAGAAGTTTTACTCGTTTGCCTTTTTGTAAGTTTTCACAAGGAAGAAGCTGGTGAGTTTTTCCTAAGCTGGTGCCGAAAAACGCTAGCTACTTTTATTAAATCTAATTCTGCGTTAAAATCTCTTTACATTTCGTGGATTTGTATCTACAGACTGCTACCTTTCTGCATTTTTGTTTTTATATTGGTTTGTTTTTCACTTTTCCAGTACTTGCTTCTTATTATTGTTGTTTAAAAAAAGTGTTTTTGTATATAGTATAGTCATAGCTTGAGTTTGTCTTCTAGACTATTGAGTAGTTTGCACATTTTTTTCTTATACTTGTTGTTGTTGTCTGTTAGAGACTGATTATGTCTAAAGAACATAAAGAAACCAAACCCTCTGGGTTTAAAAATTGTGTGAAGTGTAACCAAAAAATATCCATCATGGATGGACACACTATTTGTGTATATTGTCTAGGGGCTTTGCATCTGCAAGAAACATGTTCCATTTCCCAGTCTTTTAGCTCTAGAGTGCTTCATAAAAGAAAGAACAAGCTGATTGTAAGAGGTTTACTAAAGTCTCCCTTCACTGAAGCATTAGAAGAAGGTCAGGGCACTTCTAAATTGACCAAGTCTCCTTCATCTAAGTCTGAAAAATCTGGGAAAAGGTCATCTCCTTCTTCTGGCCAATTGGAGCCAGCAAAAAAGCTGACCAAAGTTACTTCTTTGGATCCAAAGATTGTTGGGCCTGAAAAATCTTCATCATCGACTCCTTCAGTATCTAGGCCAATAGAATTTGAATTATGGAACCTGGCCCCGGAATTGGTACCAGTCTCCCCTACTTTAAGGTCACCTCTTCTTCAACCGGTTGGATCTTCTGCCCCCTCCTCTCGGTCCCGAGGAGTCTTTCTGAATATGATGTGGATCGGGTGGTGATCAAACTTTTAAGGAAACTGGCACTGGTTAAACTTCTATCAGCTCCAACCTAGAGGGATTTGGAGCTGACCAGGACATCTGCTTTGACATCAATTCCTCCTCCGAACTGACCTGGGACTTTGGATCCGGAATGTCTGAAACCTACCGTAGTGGAACAGTCAGAGCCAAAACCTGCTCCAGGTTATTCAGGTCTAACATCTGCTCTGATATATCCCAACCCCCTTCATGGGCCCAAATTTTTTTAAAAAAATTTAAAACCCCCCAAAAAGGGCCATTTTGGGTTTCCGGGATTTTAAAGTTGGAAAAGCCTTTTTGGTTCCTTCCCCGGAAAAGGGCCAAACAAGAATTAAAATTTTACCCCAACAAACCGGGGCCTAGACAAAAAAAAAAAAAAAAAAAAAAAAAAAAAAAAAAAAAAAAAAAAAAAAAAAAAAAAAAAAAAAAAAAAAAAAAAAAAAAAAAAAAAAAAAAAAAAAAAAAAAAAAAAAAAAAAAAAAAAAAAAAAAAAAAACTTAAAAAAAAAAAAAATTTTCTGGGGTTCCCCAATGTTTATTTTTGGTTTAAAGGCCCCAAAAGGGAAAAAAAAGAGCCCCAATTTTTCTCTGTTCACCCACGATAAATTATAAAAAAATTTGGGGCCTTGTTCCTTAAAAGTACCTTTTTTAGCAAAACCTAGACCAAAAAAATTGGGGCAAAGCTTCCTAAAAAAAGGGTTTTAAAAGGTTCGTACTCGGGGGAAAAAACCCCTTTTTCCTTACCCCAAAACTTTAAATTTTGGGGGAACCCAGGGACTTAAACTTATTCCCAAGAGGGGAGGGGCCAGGGGGGAATTTCCCCTGAGGGACTTTTCCGGTCGTGGCTTTGAGCCCCTTTAAGTCTCCCTTCTTTTAAAAGGCCCTTGAAGGCCTTCCTCGGGGAAAAAGAAGGAAACCTAAACTTGTAAGGAAGGAAAACCCTCCCCTGGGAGCCTTTTTTCCACACCCAAAATTATCCCAAAGGTAAAAAGGGAAAAATTTTTCAAAATTTCCCAAGGGGCCTTTTTAAAAGGGACCAGGTATTTTCCCCGGGCCGGGAAAAGAAAATGGCAGACCCAGTGTAGAGGGTCCCCCTGAAAAACTTTTCCCAATTCCTGGTGGGTTTCTTGCCCCGGGCCCCATGTCCCCAGGAAAGGTTCAAATTTTTGCCCCAAACACCCCCAATAAAAAGGAAAGGGGGCAAGAAAACTAGGGTATCTAAAATTTTTTTGGAAACTAAAAAACTTCCTGGGCATTCCCCAAAAGGAAAGGAAATTGAAACCCTTTTGCAGGAGTAAAACCCTGGAAAAAAGGCTAAAAGGGGCCCCTCGGTTTTTTTACCAAAAGGAAAACTCAACCACCGGTTTTAAAATTGAACAAATCAAAAGGAAAGGATGGTCAGCTTTAAAAATTCCCTGGGAAAAGTTTATTGGTGTGCCTTTTGTCCCCTTAAAAAAGAGGAAAAAGGCAACCGGGATTCGGGCGGGGCCAGAAAGGATCTCCCCGGGGGTTTTAATTGGGGAAACAATTTGGAAGAGGCCCAATTAACAGGCCGGGACAAAGAAAGGCCCAACCCAAAGCACTTTAAAAAGCAAACACCACATTTTCCCCGGTACCAAAAAGGAAAAATTATAAAAAAACTGGTTGAACTCAAAAAAAATCAAAGGGGCGCCTAGCAAACAAAATAGGCAAATTCCAAAAAGGGTTTTGGTGAAAATCGGGTTTTAAACCCCCAAGGGGGAGAAAGGAAGAACGGGCCCAAAGGGTTTTGGGCCCAGGGAGCGGGAAAATTGGGCCTTACAGGGGGACAGAAAATTCTGCGGGGAAAAATTGTTGGCTTGCGGGCCACCCTTCCACCAAACCAAACAGAGGGGAAAAAAACCCTTCCCAGGGGAAAACCCAAGGAAGGTTCCAAAAATTTTTACCCCAACGGGTTTACCCCGAGAAAATTTTGAATGATGGGATACAAGGAAAAACCTATTTATTTAAACCAAGTTCCCTGGTGCCATTCAAAGGGGACCCAGTTTTTTCCCCTCCCCTGGGTTTGGGCCACAAATGCTTTAAAAATTTAGCGGGTTTCCCGGGAAGGTTTGGGGGTGCAATGGGTTTTTTGGAAACAAATGACAAACACCACCTAGCGGGAAAGAAAACGAAGGGACCCCTCCTCAATCCCGGGTCTTTAAAAGCCCAGGGCATTAAAAGGGAAAATTGTTCGGGTCCCCTGGGAGCCCCCGGTTCCCCAACTCGGGCATCTGTTTCCGGGTTTAAAACCAAAAATTTTCCAGGGGGAATTCCCCAGGAAAAACCTGTGGGGAGGGCGGGGTTTAAGCACTTGACCCTTTTGGCTGGTTGACACCCCCTTGGGGAAAACAAAAAAAAGGGAAAACCCAAATTAAGGAACTGCCAAAAACGTAAGTTAAGGTGGTTTGGGCGGCCAATTCACGGCCGGTGCCCCCCCACACTTAAACCTTTGCAAACAAAATTCATTTTTCCCAAAGATCCAAGAAAGGGAAAGCTACAAATTAAAACCCAAAAAAGCTGCCAGAGGAAAGCTGGGGGCGGGGCCAAACATAATTTCCAAGGCCCAAAGGCAAAATTGCTGGGGGGGAAACAACCTGCCCGCCCCGGGTAGGAGAAGGGGGCTTTGGCCCGGGGTATCCCGGGGTTTGGCAAAGAGGCAACGATGGACAAACCCCTTCGGGGAAATTGGGACTGTCCCCTCCCACCCAAAAATAGTAAACCAAGGGAGGGGCCTAAAATACAAAACCCGGCCTTCCAAACCCAACGGGATTGAGGGGGTTTCCACAGGGCCAGCCCCGGGAGCACCACCGGGACCCATGAAGCCATGTTTTAAGTAATTTAAACCATTGTCCAAAATATGCCCCAAAAAGGGGAACCCTAAATTTTAAAATCCACCCTAAAACCAATCTAAACCACAAAAACCAAACCCCCCTTAAATGGGGTTTTACCCAAAAGGGATAAAATAAAATGTTTGCTCCCCGGGGCCAAAATTAAACACGGATTGTGCAGTGTAAACACCAGTATTAAGGAATGTAGATTATCAGGGGGGCTGTAAATAAAAAAGGGGCAAACCCAACGGGAACCCAAAAACACCCCAAAGGTCAACCTCCAATACTTTGGTTTTAAAATTGGGGGAAAAACAAACAAGTCCCCAAAAAAAGGGTGCTAGCAATAAATGCCCTGGGAAACCAAAACCCCAGGGGGGGCCAAACAAAAAACCTTTGGAAGGGCCAAAAGGCAAATACCAAGGAAAACCCTGCCTTTTCCCTACAAAAGGGGGCTTGCCCAGACCCGGGCCTTTAAAGAGGAACTGCACCAGGCCTAGGCATGGGTTATCCCCCTGGCTATCTGCCCAGGGATTTAAAGCCAAGCCCAAAAGAAGGGTTTTGGGGCTTCCACCATTTTTAGTTTAAAGGATAAATCCCCATTTTTTGTTGTCCCTGTAAAAATTGACCCCTGAGGACCCGGGGAAAACCTCCCCCCCTCCCAAACCCAAAAAAAACCAAAAACCCCTCTTGGAACAAAAGGCCAGGAATGCCCCCTCCCCAAATTAAAAACCAGGATTTTGGGGTTCCAAAAGATAGGGAGTTCGGGTGAATAAAAAACGGGGTCCCCCACACACCCTAAATACCGGGGGTTTTAACCTCCCCCTTGAAATTTAAAAATGGAAAATTTTAAAAAGGGTGAAGAAATTTCTTTAAAAACCCCCATTTTGGGCCCAAAAAAGGAAACAGGTTACCTTCTAAAAGGCAAAACCCCACTAATAAGTTTGGAGTTCCTTAGCGGGAAGAAAAGGGCCTATTTTGGGGTTTATCCTTCGGGTGGGGGAATTTTGGGCCTTTTCCCAATTTTTTGGGGGGCCCCAATTTAATTTAAAGGGGGAAATTGCCCAATTTTTGGTCCTTGAAGAGTAAATGGGGTTCCCCGGGGAACCCCAATTTCCCCCCCCTTGGGTCAAGATTTCCCTTAAACAAAGAAAAGGTCTTCCTAACATTACCGGAGTTTTTCCAAAAAAAGGGGGTTCGGGGTAAACCGGGGTCCCCCAGACCCTTTTAATTTCTGTGTTGAGGAATTCCCCCTTTTTTTATGGTTAATTTTGGGGTAACCTTGTTTTTTCCCAAAATTTTTGGGACAGGGCCTTGTTTGGGCCGGTTTAACTTTGGGCCCTGGCCTTCTGGGCACCAAAAAATTTTTTAACCCATTTCTTGAAAAACCCCTTCTGAAGGTGGGGGGTGTCAAAAGGGGGTTTTCAATTTTGGTTTAAGTTTGAGTCAGGGAAAAAATTTTTTGGGTCAGTTTAACCCCTCCTGTGGGGGGGCTTGAAAATTTTCCCTAAAAGGGTGATGTAAACAAAATTTTGGGGCCCAGGTCCCTGTAACCCTTTGGGCTTGGAGGGAAGGGCCACCAATTGGGCCCCCTGGGGGTTCCTTGTTTTCCCAAAAGGGTTTGCCCCCATCTTGTTTGGGGGTTTAATTTAAACCCTGGTTGGAATTTTTCCCAATAAACCCCCTTTGGGGTTTGTGTAAAGGGGGTTTTCCAGGCCCCTTTTTGGCTTTTACTCCCTTTTGCCCCTAATCCTTTGGGTTTTTGTTTGTTTTAAAAAAGTAACCAAAAAAGGGGGCCCAGGACGGGCCCTTTGGGGGAAAAACCAAAATTTGGGTTGGATGTCGGGCAAGTCCCCTTTGGGGGTTCTTCATTTAGATTTTCCCCATTTGTTTGGGGGTTTCAAAGGGTTTGGGGGTTTCAAGTGAGGGGGGTTTTGGAAAAGTTTCCGGGTGGGTGGGGGCCCCTTTGTGGGGGGACCCTTCCCCTCGAAATCCTTTGGGTACTTTTAAAAAGGTAACCAATTTTTAAAAACAGCTCCCCTTTAAAACCCTGGGTTTTAATTCCCCCCTTTTTTTGATTTCCCTTTTGGACCCCAACGGGAACCATTTTGGTCCCAGGGGAGGGTGTTTCTTGGGGGGCCCTTTTGGAAAGGGGGGACCAGTTCCTCCACCCTTGGAACATTTGGGGTTTTTGGGGCTAAAAAATCCCTCGGGGGTTTAATTCCCCCTTTTTGGGGAGAAAACCAGGGAACCTTGGTCCCAGGATGTTGGCTTGCCTTGGTTAGGATTTTCCCCTCTTTTTGAATTTTCTAAAATTCGGGGAATTTTTCCCTCCCTTTTAAAATTTCCCCAAAAAAGGCCTTATGTTGGGCTTTTGGGGTTTAGTGATTTTTTAAAATTTTGCCTTTTGGAGTTTTTGGGGTTTTTCCCCCCTTTTTTTAAACTTATAAAAGGGGGGTTTGTTTCCCTTTTACCGGGGTTTTTCTCAAAATTTTTGCCCTTTTTTTGGGAGACTTGTTTTTTTTGGCGGGGTTTCCCCAGGTTTTTGGGCCCTTTTGGTAAAAGCTCCTTCCTTTTGTTGTAGAGAGCTTGTTTATGGCTGGGGTCCACCAGACTGGGCGCTTGCCTTTGGTACAAAGAGTCTTTGTTTTGTTTGGGATTGCCTGATCCATGCAGTCCTGGAGGTGCTGGTAGAAGGCATTTGTAAGTGATTCAGCGGCTTGAGTAATGGTTTCTGCTGGCTTGGGTTTGAAAGAGACCACACCAGTTTTTAGAAGTGTGAAGTGACTTTGAAGTTCTTCACTCACGGTCTTTTATCTGGGGTGGGGGATGTGGACTTCCAGTGAGATTAGTTTATGATCTGATCTCACCAATGATGGGTATACTTCTGGTGTTGAACATTGTGACCCCATGTTCGTGATGATGAGATCTAGTATGTTGTCTCCTCTTGTGGGGATGGTGACTAGTTGTTCCATGGCATTTGAGTTTATGAACTCTAGGAACCTTTGGGCTAGAGTGTTGGGGCTTGAGTAGTGATCCCAGTCTATATTTGGATAGTTGAAATCACCCAGTATGATGGTTTTTGGAGATACATTTATCCCCTCCAGTGTTTTCAGGAAAGCTGTGTGAGGTTCCTGAGTTTGACAGAGTGGCCTGTAAGATGCTACAAACTGCAGAGCAGTCTTGCCTACGGTTAATTGCACCTGGATGGTCTCCGATGCATAGATGCGTTGCCACCAACCATGAGGTGAGGTGTCCTTGATGAATATGGACACCCACCCTCCTTCTTGGTGTTGTCAGTTTTGGGGCGGGCATGATATGAGGTAACATCTGATAGTGCCGGTGTGCTGTCAGGAGCCTTGTACCAGGTTTCAGTCACAGCACAGACATCGATGTTCTCCATACTGAGAAAGGCTTCGAGTGCATGCATCTTGAGTTTGAGACTTCTGGCATTGAGCAGCATTACCCTTAGTTTTTTTTCCTTTTTTGTGTTCTAGGGTGGTAGGTTTAGAATCTGAGCCTTGCCTAAAAAATGCACAATGGGGGTGGCAAAAGCCTTAGCCAAAATCCGGAAACCCAGGGGTGACAGGTGCAAGCTGTCCCTTGTGAATCAGTGTGGCTTGTCCAGCATGTCATCCCAGGCAGACAGACATTGGATCCCCTTTGACTGACACCATAGTTTAAGCCAATTATTAAAGCTGATCATCTTGTCTCTGTATTGTGGCATCATTCTTGGTGAAGGTAGGATACTGCTCAAGGTCAGGGTCATACCTGCCTGGGCTATATAATCAGAGAGCTCCTCTATGTCTCTTTTCATGTAGTCCAGGGAGGTACGTCTCAGGTCGTTCACACCAGCATGGACAATGACTGAGTCATACTTGTACTTGCAGTTGAGTGACCTGAGTGCTTGCATTATGTGGTGAATTCCAGTGCCCGATAGGCAGCTTACTTTGACCTTCTCCTTACTCAATCTGGTGAGCGGGACGTCAGTGTATCTAACTATGGAGTCACCTATGACGAGAGTGTCTGGCATTGTGTTTGGCCTTAAGGGCTGTGACTGTTCGGCACACTGACTCTGTGGTCTATGTGTTGCATGTGCTGTGCCCTGTGGAGGCAGTTGTTTGGGTGTCTGCTTTGGTGGCCTCTGCTGTTTTGGTAGATTTCTGATCAGAGCCTCCGAGTATGTCTTTGTGTGTTTATGTGTATGATTTGAAGCTGTGATAGTGCTATGTGAGACTGGGTTTGTGGTGTGTGTGGTTACCTTCTCCTCCTCTCTAGTCTTGCCAGTCCTATGTTGAGAGAGCTCAGCCTCCAGTTTGGCTATATAGTTGCATCTCTCGCATGTATTTGTGTTTTGTGGGAGAAGGAGAGGGTTGTCTGTGTACATGAGGCAATTGTAACATTGTCTCAATATTCCCAGGTTCACCAGCTGAGCAGGAGAGGACAATAGCAACTGATACCTTGACAAGCTAGAAGGAATAGACAAAAAATGTTGGAATACAGGAAGATATCAAGCCCCCCAAACAACATTATATTGCTTGACTGACAATACCTACACATACACCATAGTTTCATAGTTTCATAGTTTACTACTAGGCTATCTGCCCTAGTGCATTTATAAGCCTAGCCATAGTGATGTGGCGATTGCCACCCCTTATAGTTGTAATAAGTGTACAGAATAGATTCCGAATATTGTGCCTCTGACTTAGTAGTGACACATTATGAGCCCCTTACAATCGAATAACTTGACTGTGCCTCTGTCTAGTAGTGACACAGGGAGGACCCCTGGGGTAAACCTACAATCTCACATCCAGTTGTCCAGATTTCTCTTGAAGAGAGTCAGTGAGGGACTCTGTCTAACATGAACTGGGATACTCTGCTAGAGTGTGAGAAGCCTCTGAGTTATGACTCTGTCCCTCCAGCATGTCCTATACATGTATGTGCTGAGTTCAAATCTTTAGCTCTCATGGTTCTGGTGGATTTGGATTGCTTGCAGTGGAGCATGTCCACCAAATCCTGATTGGACATGGTCTTGTATGTCAGGCATAGGTCACCTGTAAGTATGCGGTATGCTACTGAATAAAGCTGGATTTCCTTTAGTCTGGAAGCATATGACATGTTGTAGACCCCTGATCTTCTTGGTAAGGTACTTTTGGGGTCTCTCCAGCTGTTGCAAGTGCTGGGTGAGGTACATACCAAATGGGGCGTTTGTATTCAATCATGGGCCTGATAAGGGAGAAGTATAGTGGTACAATGACCTCCTTTGATCTGGATGGAAAACCCTTCATGATAAGGTGGGCAAGATAGAAAGTCTTTCTAACCACTTTGGCAACATGGGTGTCAAATGAGACGTCACTATCTACATGTGTCCCCAGGTGTCTGATTTGTTTTCTGTGCTCAGTGGGTTGCTGTCTATGTATTGATTTGTGGGTACTTTGTTCCTCCCAAAGGGGATGACTACACATCAGTTGCATTCAGTTTCAGGCCATGATTCCGGCACCAGCTATCTGTCTTTGTGACGGCATTCTGTAGGATGTGTGTGCCGGCTGATGTATTCACTATGGTGCCTAGGTTGCAGTCATCTGCAAACTTTGTCAGCCACAACCCTTCTATGTTTGCTTTCACATCTGAAAAGTAAATGCCAAATATGAGGGGTCCCAGGACAGATCACTGTGGGACACCACTTGTGACTGGCTTTGAATCTGACAAGGCACCTGCAATGTCGACTTTATGGGTCCTGTTTCTTAGCCATTTTGCAACCTATCCTGTGACATATGGTGTTATATTTCAGCTGTTGAGCTTGTCTATGATGCCTGAGTGGGGTATTGTGTCAAAGGCCTTAGCCAAGTGCAGGTAGGCTGTGTGGACTGCGTAGCCCTCATCAATGGCCCTACTGACAGTTTCAAAATAGTCAACTGGATCTGCCCTGTACAAAGCTGAACTGGGTGGGATCAAGGGTCTGTAGGTCACCAATGTCTCTGTTTAAGAGCTCCATAATGACTCTTCCCATAGCTTTGCAGACAAGGCTGGTTAAGCTTGTGTGGTGGTAGTTTCCAGGGTCTGTGGAGGCATCTCCTTTGTGGAGTGGGGCCACTGTTGCTGTACGCCAGTGTTCAGGTACATATCCTGTAGCAAGGCTAAGGTTAAATAGCATTTGTATATACGGGTTTAGCTCCGTCTGGAGTTCACATAGCATGCAACTGGGGATACCATCAGGTCCCATTGATGCTGTGTACTTGTCTTTGCTGAATGCGGCTCTCACATGGACATCCGAGATGACAGTGAGGTTACATTCAGCTGTGATAACTATCTTCTTTTGGTGGTGAGGGAGGGAGAAAATTGCACTGAACCTGTCTGCCAGAATGTTGCCAATATCTGTCAGGTCACTGAAATATATGTTGTTGTGTACCAACTCTGAGCATATCTGAGGGTTCCCACCCAGGTTTCTGACATAACTGAAGAAGGCAGTGTGGTTATCTTCATTGTCTTTGGTGATTTATGTCTCCAAGTTGACCTTGGATGTCTTTATGAGAGAATGTAGCTTTTTACTAGTGCTGATCACAGCTGCCTTCCCTTTAGGAGATGTAGCTATGTCTTGCATTAGTATTCTTCATCTGATATACAGTTTGTTTATGGCTGGGGCCCACCAGACAGGCCACTTTCCCTTGGTGGAGACGGTCTTGTTTTTATTTGTGATTGCATGGTCCATGCATTCTCAGAGATGTCCGTAGAAAGCGTCTGTGAAGGAGTCACCAATGTGTGATGTGGTTTCCACTGGCCTAGTGGGCTTAACGGATACCATCTCAGTCCAAAGAAGTGTGAAGTCAGCTTTTGAGATGTTTGTCACAATACTCTTTGTATTATACTAGCACTGACACAAGTGTAGACAATTTCCCAGAATCCATCAAACAAAATGGACATGCAAAATGTAACACTTCCACAAGAGGGGTAAGCATACTGGATGTGATAATCAAAAATATGTGTACTGGATGTCAAGATGAGAAGTGTATCCCTCACTGGTAAGACCAGACCATAGAGTAATCACACTGTAGTTACACATCCTGACCCCAGTCCCTGGCCAAATTACCACAGTGAAACACATGTATAAAGCATAGCTTGCACCCCTACAAACCAATGTGGAATCCATGAAAAGCCCTGTGCAGGTCCAGAATATTGGACACACTGCAGAACATGTTATACAGGCATACCATGAACACAGCCAAGAGTGCTTGGAGTCTGCAATCACAAACAGCAAGACACAATGCCATACACCCAGGCATCTGGCATGCTGGACTCCAGCAATTACTAAACCATTGAAGAGAATGAGGAAGCTACCACATGACAGATCAAACATAAAAGGTGAAGTAATCAGTGATCACTAGTATGGCAATAAAATGTGTCCACACATACAATCCACTAAGGCCAGGCAAAACAAGTAGAATCTGTGAATCCAGTGGCAATGTGACACCTGTCCCAGGTACACACACAACAACAACTCACCCCAATAAATACAAATGTATGTGATAGACACAATCAGGTAGCCAAACCGGAGCCTGAGCACCCCCAAATCAGTACTGTCAAAACTAGTCAGGAGGACAAGGTAACCACATACACCACAAACCCAGTCCCACATAGACCTACAACGACTGTAAACCAAACACATAAACACAAAAACATTCCCAGAGGCCCTAATTACAAACACACAACACCAACACAAGCCTCCAAAGCAGACACCCAATAAAACAACCTCCAGACATAGCACATGTAACACATAGTACACAAAGCTGGTGTGCCAAACAGTCACAGGACAGAAGGAGAAACAACATGCCTGATACAGTTGTAATAGGTGACTCCATAGTGAGACATGCTGCTGTTCTAGGGATGGCTTGCACCTGTTACCCATGAGCATCTGGATATTGCCTAAGGCTTTTGCAACCTACAGAGATCCTTTTGTAGGCAAGGCCGAAAAGACCAACCCACCACCATAGAAAACAAAACTGGAAAGAAGCAGAAGGGTAATGCTGATCAATGCCAGATATGTAAACCTCAATATGCATGCTCCTGAGGCCCTCCCCAGTATGGAGAACATCGATGTCTGTCCAGTGATAGAAACCTGCTGCAAGCCTCGTGACAGCACACCAGCACTGCCAGATAATACCACATATCATGTGTTATGGCCACAAAACCTGTAACAAAACATAAAAGGAGGGTGAGTATCCATATTCAGCACAGACACCCACTCGTCCAGTTAACTGACAATGCTTATGTCATTGCAGTCCACCCATGTGCAACTAACCGTAGGCAAGACTGCTGTACAGTCTGTAGCATGCTACAGACCACACTCTCACACACAGGAACCCCACCCACTGTCCTGAAGACAGTGGACAGTATGAATGTACCACCAAATACAAAACAAGGTACACACAAATTACCACATAGGTGGTAAACCATTATGTGTGGAAGGAGTAATCAGGGACCTAGTGACACAAGTGGACAGTCACCTGTTATGTGACAGTCACATCGCCAATTTGTCTAGGAAGACTGTCTATATTGGACACTGTATCATGAAAGGATTCACATCTACGTCAACAAAGGTCATTGTGCCCCTATACTGTTCCCCTATCAGACCATATTGTAATACAATGCCTCATTTGGGATGTACATTACCTGGCACCTGCAGCAGTTAGAAAGACCTCAAAGGTACCTCAGCAGGAGTCATAAAGGGCCCCAAATATATCTCATATGCTGCCTGGCTGTAGACACCACAGCTGAATGCAGTCACATACTGCCTACACAGAGGCATTGTATGTCTGTTGTACAAGTCCATGTCCAACACAGAAGTAATGGACATGCTCCACCCCAGAAAACTCAAAGCCATCAGAGCTGTGTGAGTCAGAGATGTCAACCTTAACACATAATCAAATAGGATGTGCTGGAGGGACAGATACCTAACCCTGAGTCTCTCCACACCCTGGAACAGAATACCACTACATGTTATGCAGAGCCCCTCACTGACACTCTTCAACAGGAAGTTAGCAAAATGGATGGATAATTGTAGATGTACACTGGGGGTCTTTACTGTGTCATGTCCAGACAGAGGCACAGCTAAGTAAATCATAAATGGCCATCATATTCACATAGCAAGGGTGGCAAAAGCCACAAACACTGTGGCTAGGCTTACAAATGCCCTAGGGTGGATAGCCTAGTATGAACCTATGAACCTATTATGATACAAATTGTACAGGACACTAAGGATAACCCCAAGGCTGCTGCAACTGATGGTAGTAAGCGTGTTGTGAATTCCCAGATATTATGTCAGCCTTACCACAGGATATGTACCCAAAGAGCAGTGTACAACAGCAGTGGTTGTTCTCAAGAAAGGTGTCACCTGAATGGATACTAAAAACAACCACCACAGAATCCTGAGAAGCTTGGTCTGCACAGCTATGGAAAGGATCAGCATGTACCGCAGACATAACGATATTGGGGATCTATTGACACCCGACCCTACCCAGTGTGGGTTTATGAAGTGCAGACCCCGCCCCTAAACATGTGTGACTCGTTGAAACAGTAATTGAGGTCACTGATGAGGGCAATGTGGTCCACACAGTGTAGCTGGACCTTGCAAAGCCTTCCATACAATACCCTATGTGTTCAATATAGATATGCTCACCAGCTTATATATACACCCCAATGTCACTAGAGAGGTTGCAAACCAGACCAATGACAGAACTGACATGGTCAGACATGCTGCAGCCATGTCAGACTACAAACCACATATAACAGGTATCCCACAAAGCTTGGTGCTGGGACCTTCCCTGTCTGGTATATATGACCCATAGGTACAGGCCAACATGTAAGGACTGTGCCTGAACATGTTTGCAGAGGACTACAAACCACCTAACATATCTGACACTCCAGCTGACACAAGCATCCCACAAAAGGGCCACATAGAAACAGACAACTGGTGCCATAGCCATGTCAGCATGTTAAATGGAGAAAACTGTATAGTCAACCTCTGTGGATATACAGTAAGTGACCAACAATTACCACATAGGTGTTAACCCATTACATACTTAACATGTAATGACAGACCTGGGTACACAAGGTGATAGATATCCTGCATTGGACAAACATGTGGCTGTAGTGTTAACAGAAACAATCCATATACCAACCTAATCATGAAGGTTATGACATCTAGATAAGGGAGGTCATTGTGGTTCTGCAGTTATCTTTCATCAGCGTTACAAATGACCACAACAGCCCCTGTGGTGTATCTCAGCAGACACCTCCATCAGCTGTAAAGTCCACAACAGTACCTCACCAGGAGTATCAAAGAGCTTGAACACATGTAATGTGTTGCCTGATTAAACAGAGTGCAACTCCACACACTGCCATGCTGGCCACCCAGAGGCATAAGCTGTGCCTGATGTAGAAAGCCATGTCCAAGCTGGAATCAATGAACATGCTGCACCTTGTACAACCTGAATGGCAGTGAGCTATGCACATGAGGGACCTGAACCCCAGCACTGACATACATAGGACAAGCTGTACTGCATTATCCATAACACAGAAGCCACCCCCATGAGTAAACTACCAGTACAGGTTATCCATAGAGTCACTCGTTGATTCTCCTCAACAGGAATCTTAATGAGTGGATGGGAGATGGTAGGTATACCCTGGGTATCAATGTTATGTCACAGGTAGACAGAGGCACAGTATACTAAACAAGACATATGTCATGGCAAACTACACTTACAATGTGTCGAAGGACAAACACACTCTCTGACAAGCATTAGACATGGCCTAGGGCACATCGGTAGTGTTTGCCAATGTACACCTATGTTGTGGAATACTCTACTGATGTTGGATGAGGCTGTTGTAAGTAGTTCATATCTGAACATAATGCAACATGGTCAGATAGGTTCATAGGTTCATAGGTTTATACTGGGCTATCTGCCCTAAGGCAGTTATAAGCCCTAGCCCAGAGTTTTGTGGCTTACCCCTTATATGGAAACAATACTGTGCCCATTAGTTTGTTGTGCCTCTGTCCAGCAGTGACACAGAGACGATCCCCGAGGTAAACCTATGATCTCCCATCCACAGGTCAAGATTCCTCTTGAACAGAGCCAGCGAGGTGCTCTGCCTCACATGGACCGGGATTGTATTCCACAGCATAGGGAGTCTCTGAGTGATAAATCTATCCCTCCAACATGTCCTACTTATATCCCTGCTAAGGTTTAAGTCACTTGCCCTAGTGGTTCTGGTGGATTTGGAGATTTTGAGGTGGAACATGTCCATTACTTCCTGGTTGGACATGGCCTTGCAGGTCAGGCACATGTCACCTCTGAGCAGATGGTATGTGACTGAATAGAGCTGGAGTGTCTTCAGTCTGGCAGCATATGACAGATGTTGGAGTCCCTTTATCCTTCTGGTGGGGGACTTTTGGGGTCTCTCCAATTGCTGCAGATGTCAGGTGAGATACATCCCGAATGGGGCATTGTACTCGATCATTGGTCTGATAAGTGAAGAGTACAGGGGAACAATGACCTCACTAGATCTGGATGTGAATCCCTTTATGATCAGGTGGGCAATGTAGAAGGTCTTTCTAACCACTTTAGCAACGTGAGTGTCAGAAGAAAGGCCACTGTCAACCTGGGTTCACAGGTCCATGATAACCTCCTCTGTGTTTAGAGGATTGCCACCTATATGGTAGCTTGGGGTTACCTTGCTCTTCCTGAAGGGTATGACTATACATCTTTTGGCATTTAACTTCAGGCCATGGCTCTGGCACCAGCTATCAGTTTCCGTGAGTCCCTTCTGAAGGATATCCATGTCTGATGCACTGTCCGCTATGGCGCCCAGTTTGCAGTCATCTGCAAACTTTGTCAGCCAAAGTCCTCCCATGTTGGCCTGTACTTCTGAGAAGTAGATGACGAACAATAGGGGGCCAAGGACCAAGCCTTGTGGGACACCACTTGTGACCGGCTTGGAGTCTGACATAGCGCCAGCAACTCTAACCCTGTGGGTCCTGTCCTTAAGCCAGTTTGCAACCCATCTTGTGACATATGGGTTCACATTTAAGTTGGTAGGTTTTTCTACAATACCCGAGTGTGGGTATTGTGTCAAAAGCCTTTGCAAGGTCAAGGTAGGCTGTATGGACTGCTTTTCCCTCATCAATGGCCTTAGTGACTGTTTTGAAGAAGTCGACCAAGTTCAAAAGGCATGATCTGCCCTTGACCAAGCCAAACTGGGACGGGTCCAATGTCTGCATGTCCCCTATATCTTTGTTTATGAGCTCCATTATGATCCTCTCCATAGCCTTGCAGACTAGACTTGTTAAGCTTATGGGGCGGTAATTACCAGGGTCTGTAGAGGCACCACCTTTGTGCAGATGTGCACAACTGGACCCTAACCAGGCTGTTGTGCACACTATGGAAATGTAAAGCAGTGATAGGACTAAAGCCCAGGATACTGTCCACCACAGTGAAAGTACTGAACCACTACACTATACAGTACTACAGTGTTAGGTCAGTATGAACGGATGTTGACAATTGTATGCAAAGTATCCCATGCAAAACCTGCAGGCACAGTATAATCACTGTTGTGTTCACACAAAAAGCAGTTGGACAGTAACTACACAACATGGCACAGAACACACAACCATAAACTGGAGATATTTCTTGAAGGTCACACTCATCCACAAATGTGATGGGCTGCAGAGTTCAACATATGGAAAGCTCACACTGGGCATGCTCACACACTTTGATAAATGAGACATCTTTCACACAACATGCCATGGGAAGGCTGAAATGGGCATTCTCACACACTTAGTCCAAATGTTCCTCTTAGCAACTGGGAAAACACACCACAGGATGCTCATTCCCCTTTCTAAACACTGATGATGTCAGCACCCTATAAGTATATCAGGAGAAAAGAAATCTCCCAGTAATCTGAGTAGCGCACTCTGCTAATGCGTCCGTCTCTAGTGTCATAACATAGTGAGGTAGGGGTTTGAATCCAGCAAGTGGCGTGTGAAGGGGTGGGGTGAGTGTGTGTGTATGAAAAAAACATCCCTTTTGGCAACTGTGAAAACACACCACAGGATGCTCATTCCTCTTTCTAAACACTGATGATATCAGCACCCTATAAGTATATCAGGAGAAAAGAAATCTCCCAGTAATCCGAATAGCGTGCTCCACTAATGTGTCCATCTCTAGTGTCATAACATAGTTAGGTAGGAATTTGAATCCAGCAAGTGGAAAGTGTGTGTTCATAGGTTCATACTAGGCTATCTGCTCAAGGGCATTTACAAGCCTAGCCCATAGTTTTGTAACTACGCCACCTTTAGTTTGGAGAAACTATGCCCATTATTTTGCTGTGCCTCTGTCGAGCAGTGACACTGAGGTAACCCCTGGGGTGTATCTGCGATCTCCCATCCATTGGACAAGATTCCTCTTGAACAAGGCCAGCGAGGTGCTCTGCCTCACATAAACCGTGATTTTGTTCCACAGCATAGGGAGTCTTTGGGTGATGAATCTATCCCTCCAGCATGTCCTATTAATAACCGTGTCGAGGTTTAAGTCTCCGCCCTTGTGGCTCTGGGGATCTAGATTTTTGAGATGAAGCATGTTCATCAAATCTGGGTTTGACATGGCCTTGTATGTCAGGCACAGGTCACCTCTGAGCAAGCGGTAAGCAACTGAATATAGCTGGAGTTCTTTCAGTCGGGCAGCATAAGACAGATTTTTGAGACCCTTTATCCTTTTGGTGAGGAACTTTTGTGGCCTCTCCAGCTGCTGCAAGTGTCGGGTCAGATACATTCCGAATGGGGCATTGTACTCAATCATTGGTCTGATGAGTGATGAGTATAGGGAGACTATGACCTCCCTTGATCTAGATGTGAATCCCTTCATGATAAGGTGGGCAATGTAGAAGGTCTTCCTAACAACTTTAGCAATATGAGTGTCGAATGAAAGGCTACTGTCAACCTGGGTTCCCAGGTCCCTGATAACTTCTTCTGTGATCAGGGGATTGCCACCTATATGGTAGCTAGGGGTAACCTTGTTTTTCCCCGAAGGGTATGACTATGCATTTCTTGGCATTTAACTTTAGGCCATGGCTCTGGCACCAGTTATCCATTTCTGTGAGACCCTTCTGAAGGATATCTGTGTCAGATGTGTTTTCGACTCTGGCCCAGTTTGCAGTCATCTGCAAACTTTGTCAGCCATAACCCTCCTGTGTTTGCTTGTACTTCAGAAAAGTGGATGCCAAACAAGAGTGGGCCCAGGACTGAGCCCTGTGGGACACCACTTGTGACAGGCTTTGAGTCTGACATGGCGCCAGCAACTCTGACCCTGTGGGTTCTGTCACTCAGCCAGTTTGCAACCCATCTTGTAATGTATGGGTTTACATTTAAGTTGATGAGTTTTTCAATGATACCCGAGTGGGGCATTGTATCGAAAGCCTTCGCCAGGTCTAGGTAGGCTGTATGGACTGCCTTTCCCTCATCAATGGCCTTGGTGACTGTTTCAAAAAGTCAACCAAGTTTAAAGGCATGATCTGCCTTGACAAAGCCAAACTGGGTTGGATCCAAAGTCTGCAAATTCCCTATGTCTTTATTTATGAGGTCCATTATGATCCTCTCCATGGCTTTGCAGATAAGGCTTGTCAAGCTAATGGGCCGGTAATTTCCAGGGTCGGTGGAGGCACCGCCCTTGTGAAGTGGGACCACAGTCACCGTCGCCACTCCTTGGAGTGCATATCCTGAGGTGAGGCTAAGATTAAACAGCTTTCCTAACTGTGGGTTTAATTCCTCGTTGAGTTCATGGAGCACACAGCCGGGGAAACCATCAGGTCCCATGGATGCTGTGTTCTTTGCCTTGGAGAGCAGTTCTCACCTGGGCGTTAGAGATGTTTGGGGGCTACAATCATTTGGTATAGATATCTCTCCTTTAGGGGGAGGGGAGAAGTTTGCACTGAACCTGTCAGCCAGTATGTTGGCAATGTCTGTAGGATCAGTAATCTTCACATCATTTTGAACTAATTCTGAGCATATCTGCGAGTTTCCTCCTAGGTTTCTGACATAGCTAAAGAATGCCTTATGGTTGTCTTTAGAGTCCTTAGCTATTTTTTTCTCAAAATTAGCTTTGGATGATTTTATGAGAGCTCTTAGCTTTTTACTTATAGTGATCAGCGGTGTCTTACCTTTTTAAGGATTTTGCTCTATCTTGTAGTAGCTTTCTCCTTTTGTTGTAGAGTTTGTTTATGGCTGGGGTCCACCAGACTGGACGCTTGCCTTTGGTACAAACAGTCTTCATTTTGCTTGGGATTGCCTGATCCATGCAGCCCTGCAGGTGCTGGTAGAAGGCATTTGTAAGTGATTCAGCGGTTTGAGTAATGTTTACCGCCAGCTCGGGGGCCTTAAAGGAGACCACACTAGTCTTTAGAAGTGTGAAGTCGGCTTTCGAGAAGTTCTTTACTGTGGTCTTTTTTATTTCGGGTGGAGGCAGGATGAGGACCTCCAGCGAGATTAGTGAAGGGGGGTAAGTGTGTGTGGAAGTGTGTATGAAAAGAACATCCCTTTTGGCAACTGTGAAAACACACCACAGGATGCTCATTCCCCTTTCTAAACACTGATGATGTCAGCACCCTATAAGTAAATCAGGTGAAAACAAATCCCCCAGCATTCCGAATAGCATGCTCTGCTAGTGTGTTCGTCTCTAGTGTCATAACATAGCTAGGTAGGGGTTTGAATCCAGCAAGTGTGTGTGAAGGGGGGTAAGTGTGTATGAAAAGAGCATCCCTTTTGGCAACTGTGAAAACACACCACAGGATGCTCATACCCCTTTCTAAACACTGATGTCAGCACCCTATAAGTATATCAGGTGAAAAGAAATCCCCCAGCAATCCGAATTGCGCGCTCCGCTAATGCGTCTGTCTCTAGTGTCATAACATAGTTAGATAGGGGTTTAAATCCAACAAGTGTGAAGGGGATAAGTGTGTATGAAAGGAACATCCATTTTGGCAACTGTGAAAACACACCACAAGATGCTCATTCCCCTTTCTAAACACTGATGATGTCAGCACCCTATAAGTATATCAGGTGAAAAGAAATCCCCCAACGATCCAAATAGTGCAATCTGTTAATGCGTCCGTCTCTAATGTCATAACATAGTCAGGTAGGGGTTTGAATCCAGCAAGTGCCAAGTGTGTGTGAAGGGGGGTAAGTATGTATGAAACAAACATCCCTTTTGGCAACTGGGAAAACACACTAAAGGATGCACATACCCCTTTCTAAACGATATCACAATTAGTTATGGCTTTTGATTCCAGACATGTCACGTGTGTTTTGCTCACACAGAATGCCCATGTTTGCGGGTTGTTTCTCACAATAATGTATGACATCGATTAAACCAGTTATGGCAATGCACACATGATGTATGTGTGTGCCAAATACACATATGTACCTGTGACCTTCAATAGTTACCATGTGTGATGCCTGCCACATGTGAATACATGGTATTTGCACAGGGTAACATTATGACTGTGGTCTTCTGTGCAGGTGCTGCATGTGGGATGTGTATATACAGTGTGAGATGTAGATGCTATCAACCTAGTAGTGAGGGATACACACCTGGTCTGGGGCATATAGTCTACATGTTGTTGATGAACAGGTGCTGCATGTTTTCACCTGTTGTGGGAGTGGTAAGAAGTTGTTCCATAGCAATGCAGTGACCGCATGCTAAGAACCGTTCAGCTAGGGTGTTGTAGCTACAGTAATTCATTACCATTCAGTAATATGTCAGCATTCCTGGTGAGGATCTGATGCCAACTAAGGTCAGGGTTCTACCAGCCTGTGTCACTTGCTCAGTGAGCCCTTCCATGTTCCCTATCATGTATCCCAGTGAGGGACATCACACATCAGCTGTAGTGGCATGGACAATGACTGAGTCATATGTGTCCATGCATCTGACTGACCTGTATGCTTGTGTTATGTGGTGGACCATAGTGCCCCATGAGCATATCACTGTGACCTTCACCTTGTCCAGCCTGGTGAGCATGACCTCATTGTACTGGACAATAAAAGTACCTAACACAACTGCAGCAGTAGTGTTGTATAGCTGTACAGACTGTGCTTGTTTGGCACACAGGATTTGTGTGCTATGTGTTATGTGTGCTGTGTTCAGGCCTAACGTATGCCTATGTGCCAGCTGCAGAGGTGTCTGCCACTCAGGCAGGATGCTATCCTTAGGCTCCATGAATGGCCCGGTGTGTTTCCGTGCTTGTATTGCTGTCAGTGTAGGTTCACATCAGACTGGTATTGCAGTCACTGTAGTATTTCATGCCACCTGACAGGTTATGCCAGTACTGGGTTCAGAGTGCTTAGTCCACAGTTTGGCCATGTGTTTCCATCTCATACATGTGTTGTACATCCATGGGTAGGGGATAGGGTTGACTGTGTACATGTGGCAGCTGTGACATTACTACATGACTCACATATTCCACAACTTCGCAAGGGACGGCTTGCACCTGTCACCCCTGGGATTCCGGATATTGGCTAAGGCTCTTGCCACCCCCATAGTGCCTTTTTTAGGCAAGGCTCAAATTCTAAACCTACCACCCTAGAAAACAAAAATGGGAAGAAATTGAGGGTAATGCTGCTCAATGCCAGAAGTCTAAATCTCAAAATGCACTTTCGAGGCCCTTCTCAGTATGGAGAACATCGATGTCTGTGCTGTAACTGAAACCTGGTTCAAGGCTCCTGAGAGCACCCGGCACTATTAGGTTTTACCTCATATCATGCGTTCCGGCCCCAAAACCCGGACCACTCCACAAAAGGAGGGGGTGTATCCATATTCATAAAGGATACTCACACCTCCAGGTTGGTGGCAACACATGAAGCCGGAAACCATCCAGGTGCAACTAACCATAGACAAAACTGCTCTACAAATTGTAGCATGCTACAGGCCACCCTCTCAAACTCAGGAACCCCACAGCCTTCCTGAAGACACTGGAGGGTATAAATGTATCTCCAAACACCATCATATTGGGTGACTTCAACTACCCGAATATAGACTGGGAACATTACTCAAGCCCTAACATTCTAGCCCAACGGTTCCTGGAGTTCATAAATTCAAATGCCATGGAACAGCTAGTTACTGTTCCACGACAAGAGGACAAAATATACTAGATCTCATTGGCACAAGGATGGGGACAAAATGCTCCACACGGAAGTATATCCCTCATTGGTGAGATCTGATCATAAACTAATCTCACTGGAAAGCCACATCCGGCCCCCCACCCAGACCAATGAGACCATAGTGAAGAACTTCTCTAAAGCAAACTTCACACTACTCAAGACTGGTGTGGTATCCTTCAAGGCCCCTGAGTCAGAGGAAACCACAACCCAAGCTGGAAGCCCTTACAAATGCCTTCTATGAACACCTCCAGGACTGCATGGATCAGGCAATCCCAAATAAAACCAAGACTCTTTCCACAAAGGGCAAACGTCCAGTCTGGTGGACCCCAGCCATTAACAAACTTTACAATAAGAGGAGAAAGCTATTACATGATAGAACAAAATCCATAAAAAGTCACCCTGATCATTATTAGTAAAAAAATCTGAGCACTCATAAAATCAACTAAGGCCAATTTTGAGAGAAAAATTGCCATGGATTCAAAGGACAATCATAAGGCCTTTTTCAGCTATGTTAGGAACCTGGGTGGAAACTCACAGATATGCTCAGAATTGGTCCAAAATGATACAAAATCACTGAACCCACAGACATTGCCAACATACTGGCAGACAGGTTCAGTGCAAACTTCACCCCTCTCCCCTAAAGGAGATAACTATCCCAGCCGAGTGTAGCCTCCGGACATCTCAAATGCGAGGTGAAAGCTGCTCTCTCTAAAGCTAAAAACACAGCATCAATGGGACGGATGGTGTCCCCGGCTGTGTGCTACACGAGCTAAATGAGGAATTAAACCCGCACATAAGGCAGCTGTTTAATCTCAGCCTTACCACAGGATACGTGCCCAAGGAGTGGCGTACGGCAACTGTGGTCCCACTCCAAAGGTGGCCTCTACGGACCCTGGTAATTACAGCCCCATAAGCTTAACAAGTCTAGTCTGCAAAGCTATGGAGGATCATAATGGAGCTCATAAACAAAGATATAGGGGACTTGCAGACATTGGACCCGACCCAGTTTGGCTTTGTCAAGGGAAGATCATGCCTTTTGAACTTGGTCGACTTCTTGAAATAGTCACCAAGGCCATTGATGAGGAAGGCAGTCCATACAGCCTACCTTGACCTTGCAAAGGCTTTCGACACAATACCCCACTCGGGTATTGTAGAAAAACTTACCAGCTTAAATGTAAACCCATATGTCACAAGATGGGTTGCAAACTGGCTTAAGGACAGAACCCACAGGGTTAGAGTTGCTGGCGCTGTGTCAGACTCCAAGCCGGTCACAAGTGGTGTCCCACAGGGCTCGGTCCTTGGCCCCTATTGTTTGGCATCTACTTCTCAGAAGTACAGGCCAACATGGGAGGACTTTGGCTGACAAAGTTTGCAGATGACTGCAAACTGGCCATAGTGGAAAGTGCATCGGACACGGATATCCTTCAGAAGGGACTCACGGAAACAGATAGCTGGTGCCAGAGCCATGGCCTGAAGTTAAGCGCCAAAAATGTATAGTCATACCCTTCGGAAAAACAAGGTAACCCCAAGCTACCATATAGGTGGAAATCCACTAAGCACAGAAGAGGTCATCAGGGACCTGGGGACCCAGGTTGACAGTGGCCTTTCTTTTGACACTCACATTGCTAAAGTGGTTAGAAAGACCTTCTACATTGCCCACCTGATCATGAAGGGATTCACATCCAGATCTAGTGAGGTCATTGTTCCCTGTACTCTTCACTTATCAGACCAATGATAGAGTACAATGCCCCATTCGGGATGTATCTCACCCGACATCTGCAGCAATTGGAGAGACCCCAAAGTTCCTCACCAAAAGGATAAAGGGACTCCAAAATCTGTCATATGCTGCCAGATTGAAGAAACTCCAGCTCTATTCAGTCGCATACCGTCTGCTCAGAGGTGACATGTGCCTGACATACAAGGCCATGTCCAACCGAATTAATGGACATGCTCCACCTCAAAAATCCAAATCCACCAAAACCACTAGAGCAAGCGACTTAAACCTTAGCACGGATATAAATAGGACGTGCTGGAGGGATAGATTTATCACTCAGAGACTCCCTATGCTGTGGAATAAAATCCCGGTCCATGTGAGGCAGAGCACCTCGCTGACTCTGTTCAAGAGAAATCTAGACCTGTGGATGGGAGATCGTAGGTTTACCCCGGGAATCATCTCTGGGTCACTGCTGGACAGAGGCACAACAAACTAATGGGCACAGTATTTTTTCATATAAGGGGTGGCGTAAGCCACAATAATTTGGGCTAGGCTTATAAATGCCTTAGGGCAGATAGCCTAGTATAAACCTATGAACCTATGAACCTATGAACTGTACCATAGAGGTGACTGACAACTGACCTTTGCACATGCTACCATAGTATTGAGATTGCACTGGTGATTAACAGCACATAGGGCCAATGGTGAACAAGATACATAGGTCCATAGGTTCATACTAGGCTATCTGCCCTAGGGCATTTATACACCTAGCCAGAATGTGTGTGGCTTTCACCATGCATTGTAAATCTATCTTGCTATGCCCTTTTCCAAGGTTAGTATACTGTGCCTCTGTCTAACAGTGACACATAAGTGATACCCAGGGTAAACCTACAATGTCACATCCAGTCATTAATATCCCTCTTGAAGATAGTCACTGAGTGACTCTGCCTAACCTCTATTGGGATAATATTCCAGAGTGAAGGGAGCCTCTGAGTTATGAATGTGTCCCTCCAGCATGTCCTATGTATATCACTCCTGAGGTTCAAGTCTTTCCAGCGTGTAGCCTGATGGGATCTGGATATACTGAGGTGCAGCATGGCCATTAAGTCAGGGTTTGACATGGCTTTATATGTCAGGCACAGACTGCCCTCTGAAGAGGCAGTATGCCACTGAGTAGAGCTGCTGTTTCTTTAACCAGTCAGTATGTGGCATCTGTTTGAGCCCTTTGATCCTCTTGTTGAGGTACTTTTGTGGTCTTTCCAGTCAGTTGCTGCAGGTGTCTGGTAAGGTGCATGCTGACAGGGGCATTGTAGTCAATTATGGGCATGATGAGGGATGAATAAAGAGGCACAATGTCCTCCCCTGATCTACATGTGAATCCTTTCATGATGATGTGGCCTATATAACATGTTTTCCTAACCACTTTGGCCATGTTGTTGTCAAATGAGAGAATGCTATCAACTTGTGTACCCCAGGGTCCATAATTCCTTCGTCTGCACTTAATGGATTAACACATATGTGGTACGTTGTGGTCACTTTGTTTTTGACAAAGGGGATGACTATACACTTTTTGGCATTCAGCTTGAGGCCATGGCTGTGGCACAGGTTGTGTGTTTCCAAGAGGCTCTTTTGGAGGATGCATGTGTTAGCTGGAGAGTTGATTATGGCATCCAGTTTGCAGTCATCTGCAACTTGCTCAGCCACAGTACTTCCATGTTGGCCTGTACCTCTGATAAATATATACTGAACAAGGCAGATCCCAGGCTGAGCCTTGTGGGACACCACTTGTAACTGGTTTTGAGGCTGACATGGCTCCAGCAATTCTAACCATGTGTGTTCTGCCCTTGAGCCACTGTGCAATATCTGTAGTGACATAGGGGTTAATATGTACACTGGTGATCTTCCCTAGAATGCACAAGTGGGGTATTGTATCAAAGGCTTATGCAAGGTCCAGGTAGGCTGTGTAGACCACCTTCCACTTGACAGTGGCCTTGGTGACTGTTTCAAAGAAATCAAACAGGTATGAGAGGCAGGATCTGCCATTAACAAAGCCAAACTGTGTATGATGATGTGTCTGTAGGTCCCCAATATCTATATTTATGAGGTTCATGCTGATCCTTGCCATAGCTTTGCAGACCAAGCTATTCAGACGTATGGGGCAAATAGTGTCCAGGATCCGTTAAGGCACCACCTGAATGTAGAGGGACCACTGTTGCTGTACGCCACTCTTTGGCCACATATCATGTAGTAAGGCTGGGATTGAACAGTAGTGTTATGTCTGGGTGTAGCTCTTCTTGGGGTTCATGTAGGACACAGCCTGGGACACTGTCTGGTCCCATTGATGCAGTGTTTATTGCTTTGGAGAGGGCAGCTCTTACCTGAGCATCGGAGATGTCAGGGGGGCAGCACTCTTCTGGGAGAAATATTTGCCCTTTTGGTGTGGAGGGGGGAGAAGGTAGCAGTGAACTTGTCCACTAGGATGTTGGCAATGTCTGTGTGTTTGGTATTTTGTGTGACATCTTGGACTACCTCTGAGCATATCTGGGTATTACCACCCAGGTACCTAACATAACTACAGAAAGCCTTGTGATTATCCTCAGTGTCTTGTGGAATCTTCTCTCAAAGATGGCCTTAGACAATCTTATGGGTGCCTGTAGTTGTCTTCTAATACTCATCAGTGATGCCTTCACATTTTGGGAGTTTGTTGTATCATGTAGTAGCTTTATCCTTCTATTGTATAGTTTGTTTATGGCTGGTGTCCAGCACACAGGACATCTGCCTTTGGAGGATTGGGTCTTGCTTTCATTTGGGATTGCATGATCCATGCATTCCTGAATGTGTCCATAGAATGCCTTTATACAGGTATCTGCAGTCTGGTCCATATTTTCAACAGGCCTGGGGGCTTTGAAGGTTTCCACATAATTTATGAGGAGTGTGAACATGCTTGACATGAGTTGTTGACTGTATTCTTCTGTGCAGGGGGTGGCCTTGGGATGTAAATATCCAGTGAGATTAGTTTATGGTCTGATCTTACCAGTGAGGGATACACTTCTGGTCTGGAGCATAGAGTCCCCATGTTGGTGATGATCAGGTTCAGTATGTTTTCCCCTTTTGTGTGAATGGTAACAAGTTGTTCCATAGCATATTGGTATATAAATTCCAGTAATCTGTGGGCTAGGGTGTTGAAGCTACAGTCATGCTCCCAGTCTATGTTTGGGTAGTTTAACCCACCCAATATAATGGTGTATGGATAGACCTACATATTTCCAACTGTTTTTAGGAAGGCCAAGTGCGGTTCTTGTGTTTGTGAGGGTGGTCTGTAGCAGGCTATAACCTGGAAGGCAGTTTTACCCATTGTTACCTGCATATGGATAGTCTCTGATGTTTGGTGCTTTGCCACCAACCTGGAGGTGTGGGTATCTTGGATGAATATCAATACACCCCCCCCCTTTTGTGGTTTTGTGCAAGTTTTGGGCCTGAAAAGCATGGTATGAGGTATAACTTGGTAGTGCTGGAGTGCTGTTGGTAGCCCTGAATCCGGTATCTGTTACTGCACAGATAGTGATGTTCCCCATGCTGAGGAATGTTTTGAGTGTGTGCATCATCAGGTTTAGAGTCCTACAGTTGGCATATATGACTGCTCACGTGGACAGATGCCAGGTAAGTCATATGCAAAGTGTCACAGGCAACGTACATGTGCACAGGAGAAACAGAGACATTCTGTCAAGTGAGACATGAACATACATATAGTAAGCTATGCAGATGTCACTAGGAGTCCACAGAAGCTGTGTAACGCTGCATGGTAGGTCGGATCAGTATTCCAGGGTAACTTCAAGGAAACATGCATGCAAAAATGCTACTGTAAGCAGGGCTGCATGTAGTCCATTGTACAACAAACAAGCTGTACCACTATCAGTAGGTAACACTGCAAATGCTCACCAGCTGACATATGAATACCTATGTCACCAAAGGTGATACTTACCAGACCACGGACAGAAATGACATGGCCAGACACGCTGCATCCCACATGAACACATATCTCAAGCAACACAGACCTCACAATGTCAGTGTTCATAACAGGCACAGCCCATAAGGCCAAACACAATGTGTGACACACTTATAATAGGTGATGCCATAGTCAGACACACTGACGTCCCACCCTCCAGACTGAGCAAGGTGAGGGTCACATTTAGCTACCTGTCAGGTGATAGAATGTGCCACATAACACAAGCACTCAGGTCACTCTACAGCAAGTACAAGTATGAGGCAGTCATTGTCCATGCTGGTGTGAACAACCTGAGACATACCTTCCTGGACCACATGGAAAGAGACACAGAGGAGCTCTTACATCACCCTCTCAAACTCAGGAATCCCACACAGCCTTCATGACGACACAGGAGAGTATAGATTTCTCTGCAAACACCATCATACTGGGTGACGTCAACTACCCAAACATAGACTGTGAACATTACTCAAGCCACAATACCCAAGCTCTAGGGTTCCCATAGTTCATAAACTCTTTAGCTATGGAACAGGTAGTCAACATTCCCACAAGAGGGGAAAATATACTAGACCTGATCATCACAAACATGAGTACAAAATGCTCACCAATTGAAGTATATCCCTCATTGTTGCAATCAAACCATATACTAATCACACAGGAGTACTGGATCCCCCACATATGCAAACCTCAAACACATCGATGTGTGTGTGGGAAATGCCCCTATTAGCAACTGTGACAGTACACTACAGGATGCAGATTCCCCTTTTGAAACACTGATGATGTCAGCACTCTATAACTATATTACCTGAATTAAAGTTCTCCAGTAATTCGTATAACATGCTCTGCTAATGCGTCTTTCTCCAGTGCCTTAACATAGTTAGGTAGGGGTTTGAATCCTGCAAAGGGAATGTATGTGTGTTAGTATGAGTGGGGTTTGTGTGTGCACAATGCTGTGAGGGAAAAGTGCCTTTTGCCAACTTGGAGAACACACTACAGGGTGCACATCCCTCTTCCTAAACACAGATGATGTCAGTACCCTCTAAGTACAACATTAGAAAGGATTTCTTTTACTGATGCAAATAGCACACTCTGCTAATGTGTCTGTCTCTAGTGTCACAACACAGTTAGGTAGGGGTTTGTATCTTGCAAATGGAATGTATGTGTTTTAGTGTGAGTGGGGTTATAGTGTGTGCACAATGCTGGGGCTGGGATGTGGCTTTTGCCAAATGGGGCTATGCACCGCAGGGTGCACATTTCCCTTAACAAACAGTGATGTTGACAGCACCCTATACAAACAACATGACAACAGACAACTGCCAGTACTCAGTATAGTGCTACATGCTACTGTAACACGCACATGTACCAGAATATACTGAGATAGTGTTTTGAAACCTGAATGTGGCAAGTGTGTGGATGTGGGATGTTTCTGTGTGTGCATTTCCGTATGGCAAACATGTTTGATGTGGCAATCAGGGTACCACAGTACCTGATGCACATAACACTTTTAAACTAATGAGATTGCCTGCACCCTGTGAGTACAGGTATAGAAGAGAAAATCTGTAGTAATCCACATAGTGCACTTTTCAAATGTGTACCTGTCATGTATTGACAGCTACTCATGTAGGGTAATAAATAATGGAAATGGCAGGTGAGCATGTGCATGTGTGGGGGTAGCAGGGTGTGTGTAAATGCATGTGTGACAGAACAGATACATAGCAAGGCTCATAAGGCAAACCCACATCCATACGTATCACAAAGGATGAGGAACTAAGAGTAATGCTACTCAACACCAGAAGTCTAGACCTCAAGATACACGCACTCAAAACTCTACTTAGCATTATGGACATCGATATCTGTGCAGTAACAGAAACCTGTTTCAGGTTTCCCTGGAGCACACCAGCACTACCAAGTTATACCTGTTACCATTCTTGTCGTCCCCAACACTTGGACCAAACAACAAAAGGAGGGGGAGTATCAATATTCATCAAAGATTCCCACACCTCCACATTGGTGGCAAAGTACCACATAGGTGTTAAGCCATTAAGTACAGAAGAAGTAATTAGGGACCTGGGGAACACACTTGATAGCAATCTGTCATTTGTCAACCACGTGGCCAAAGTGGATTGAAAGACATGTTATATAGCCCAGCTAATCATGAAGGGATTCACATGTACAGCAGGGGAGGTCATCGTGCCTCTTTACTCATCCATCATCAGGCCTATAATTGAGTACAATGCCCCTTATAGGATGTACCTAACCAGACACCTACAGCAACTGGAAAGACCCCAACAGTACCTCATCAAGAGGATCAAAGGGCTCAAACAGATGCCATATGCTACCCAGTTAAAGAAAAGCCAGCTGGACTCAGTGGCGTACTGCCTGTTCAGAGGCAATCTGTGCCTGCCATATACAGCCATGTCCAACCCAGAAGTAATGGACATGCTGCACCTCAGGAAATCAAACTCCCATACAGTCACACGCTCAGGAGACCTGAACCTTAGCACTGACATAAATAGGACATGCTGGAGGGACATATTCCTAACCCAGAGGCTCCCTTCACTCTGTAATGAACTCACAGTACAGGTTAGGCAGAGTAACTCATTGACTCTCTTCCATAGGAATCTGGATGAGTGGATGGAGATCATAGTTGTACTCCGGGTATCACTTCTATGTCACTGTTAGACAGAGGCACAGTATACTAACCTCGGAAAAAGGCATAGCAACATAAATGTTAATTGGGTGGCAAAAGACAAACACATTCTACTAGGCTTATCAATGCCCTTGGGCAAATAGCCTAGTATGAACGTATGAACCTATGTGTACTGCTATAGTACTTCTGCCATATGTTGCATGTGTGTGTGTTGTGGGGATGCGGTAATGGCCAGATATTTCTGCACAGGCAACACGTCTGAAACACTCTGGGTGTTCATCCCTACATACTGTATGTGTGTTGCCATCCAACCCTGTGATGTGGACACACATTACTCAGCCTGGATATACATATCCCAACAACACCACAAGCACAGTACACTACCTTGCTATGTATGTATGTACTTACACAGTTATTCACTAGTTAGGACTGTGATGCTATCCATGCAGCCCACTGGGCCAGTGGAAGCCACAACACACACTGCTGGCCCCTTTGCAAAAGCTTACCACAGACATCCCACATAGTGCATGTAATGTGCACACACATATCTAACCCAGACCGTATGCACACCACTTATTTATCCTGTCCAGTGGACTACATATACAGGCACATTGTATAACAATAGCAGGAGGCTACTGCAGCACAGGGCAGATTCACATGAAGGCAAGGCATCTGTGGTCAGCAGTGGTAAGATGCTTCACATTCACCAAATGCACAGATATTGGCAACATTGTTGCAGACAGTTTAGGTGCAGGTATTCCCCCCCCCATTCTCCTACACAAGTGGAATTAGTTATCACAGATGACTGTAACCTCCCTATCATCTCACATGTCCAGGTGAAGGCCACCCTCAACATTGCAGAACACACAGCATCACTGTTACAAAATGGTATCCCTGGATGTGTGATACGTTCACCCCTAGAGGACATAGCACCACATTACAGACTGATATTAAACCCTGGCCATACTACAGGATATGTACCTGAATAGTGCCATACATACACAGTGGTCCCACACCAATGAGGAGGAACCTCTACTGACCCTGGGAACTACTGCATCATATGCATAACTGGCCTTGTGTTCTAAGCTATGGAAGTTTTAAGTATGGACGACATGTACAGCAATATTACATATGTATATATATATCAGGACTATGTACACACAACCTATCTCATGGACATACCTATAGATAGTGAACTATGATACATTTGGAGGTTTCACAGTAATCACAGTATTAACCTGCTACTTTGCATTACCTGTGTTTGTGTCAGCTGTTGCTGTATCAGTGGTGCTACTTGCTGTTTGCTGCTGCTGCTGGTTTTGTTGCTGGCTGTCTTTATTTCTTAGTTTTTTCTCTCTCTGTCTCTCTCTCTCTTTCTCTGTCGGTTTTGTACAATGAATGTATTGCATGTGTGGAGTGTGAGTACTGGATGCTTTTGTAGGTATCTGCATAGGTCCATGTGATGGCCTCTGCACCAAATGTAAGGCAGCATTTGCTAATTGCATGCAGCCAGTTGTGTACTGATTGCATGTCTCACTGTGATTTCAGGACAGTGCTATAAAAGGGTATGTGAGATAGGCGTTGCCCTTTCAGATTGTAAGGGCGTGGACCATGCTGGTATGCTGTTGACAGTGTTCTGTAAGTGTGAAGGTTAGTACGTCTCTCATGCTTCATGCTGTGTCGTAAATTCAGGTTGCTGCATTTCTCTCACCTGTTCCCTGTAGTGAGTGTGTATGCATACTGACACCTACAACTATATTTCATATGTATTGATATATATATATATATATATATATATATATATATATATGTGTGTACATATACATACGTTCATATATGTACATTAGCTGACATTATTGGGTACAAGCTAACAATTAGCAGGGCTGTTTCTGTTAACATTAAACTAGTATGGGAATCCAGTAATTGGGACAGTAAAAGTCTGCCTGACATGCTTTGGGTAGTACACATCCTATATTGCCTTTATCTTCATTCCTACTATTACATGTTCTACTTATTTTAGCACTATATTCCTGTATAAGAGTCATGGCTTACTGGTAGGTCATACAGACTAGTGTTACAATGGTGTTGTGGTAGGGCCTACTAGTATGCTTTTATTTTGCTTTCAAATTGAATTCAGGGCCTATCAATCAAAGTGCTGGAGGCACCTTTAAGTAGTTAAAGGGGTTAGTAGGTCTCACAGGAGTCAGGCTGTGTTGCAGATTCTAGTTGCTGCATTTATCTTCACTGTTTCCTGTCGTGAGTGTGTATGGATACTGACACCTACCACTATATTTCATATGTATTAATATATATATATATATATATATATATATATATATATATATATATGTACATATACATACCTTCATATATGTACATTAGCTGACATTATTGGGTACAAGCTAACAATTAGCAGGGCTGTTTCTGTTAACACTAAACTAGTATGGGAATCCAGTAATTCGGGCATTAAAAATCTATCTGACATGCTTTGGGTAGTACACATCCTATATTGCCATTATATTGATTCCTACTATTACATGTTATATTTATTTTAGCACTATATTCTTGTATGAGAGTCATGGCTTAGTGGTAGGTCATACAGACTAGTTTTACAGAGGTCCTGGGTTCGAGACTGACAGTGGGAATTTATTTTTCGTTTGGAATGAGTACAGGACCTGTCAATCAAAAGTGCCAAAGGCACTTTTAAGCACTTAAAACCAGGTCTGCGCGTTTGCTGGAGCTCACGTAATGCACTGGCGGTGAGCTCCGCACACAAGGCACACCGTGCTATTTTCTTTGAAAGAAAGAAAAAGGGGTGACAGGAAAGTGGTGAAAAGGGGTCACAAAGAGGGTAAAACAGTAGGGAAACAAGCTTGGAATTTGCAGGAAGGATGTAGGTGAGGCCCATAGCTGCCCATGTCTTTCTCAGCAACAGCTGGCATTTGTATGCAATTTGGTGTGACATTTGGAACCTTCCACCCCTGAGAGAGGTGTCCGGACAACATTAATACCTGTTGTACAGCCAATTGTAATTAACAGTTTCGATGTCCAGCGGACATGTGTGCAACATGGACAGCTATGTATGGGGCGTAATTTTTTTGTGGGTACAGAGTGCACTTTTTTTTTTTTTTATCAGGTGAGAGTGGTATGTCAGGTGAGGTAGTCAGTATAGCTGGGGAGGTAGGTTGGGTAGGTTAACAGACAAGGCAGACAAGACGCATACAGGGGCCGTGTATGACACATGTGGGGGGGTTACACAATTGACGGGGATGGAGGTTGGGATATCCAGGGCACATGAGCCCACAGATGGCAACAGTGGAACTGATATCCCCACCCATAGGCAGTTGCCACTGTTCCTTCACAGCCCAGGACGGGGCTGTGCTGGGGGCTGTGCTGGCGGGACAACGGGCATGCCCGTAAGCTGTGCCACCCGGGCCTCAAGCTGGCATAGGGGCCCAAGAACAGAGTCTTGGCTCTCCCTTCGCACCACAGACCGGACACCTTGGAGGGTGAGTGGACGAGCTCCTCCGGCCACGCTTGCAGAGGGGAGACGGGCCCCATCCCCTGCAGCACTTCCACCCGAAGGTGGCACAGGGCCACCGGAGGAGGGTCCAGCCTGGGCACTAGTGCCAGGTGCAGTCGCCAGCTGAGGTGGGAGAGGTGGGTCTGCTGGGACCTGCCTTCCCAAGTGTTCTAGGTTTGCGAGTATGTTATGTTAGTTTGGGTTAGTGGCATATTATTCCATTCAAATTAGTTGTAACAGCATGCATTGGTATTCCCATTAAACAAACACCCAGATATTAACACCACTGAATAACGGGCATATCAATATCACATGCATTATTTGAACGGAAATACACAATCAAACAACATGCAGGGTTGATTAATGGCAACAGGCCATGAGGTTTGCAGGTATGAACAGGGCACATGCAACAACAGACATGCATATATTTTTGAAACAGGACAAATGTCCATGGTTAATGAAATGTTCACATACCAATATTTAGTGAGTGTTTAATTTGCAATTATAGGGTGGGTGGAGAAAGAAAATGTTGACACATTCATAAATTATACATTGATATACATTTGTAATAAAAACACAATTAACTTGTGGGTGATAGTTTCAAAATGATTTTTAATTGACTGTCATGCTAGACCTGTTACAGATACATCACTATCCTAGTTATTTTGAATTTGATCAGATACATCATCCTGCTACACTTTGATGACAGAGTAGGGGACAACTATGGATGTTTAGTATGTCAGACAATCATTCATTCTATCTGCAAATTGTTGACTGTCATCACCATATACAGATTTTGGCCTGAACATTCAAGATTCAGACAAACTGAAATCAGTTTGGGATGTTAAGTTTTAATTCCCACATGCATTTAGTTCTGTAGAACCACACTGAAGCCTATATATTCAGGAGTTATTACTACTTTATTCATTGATACATGACCCTTTCTTTCACTCTCACACATCCTGCAATTTCACAGTTCAGGTTGGTACTTCTAGGCTTTGTTCACATATTAGACCTGTGGTGATTCCAACACTTTCCAGCAGCCTCACTTCTGTCATGATTCAGCATTTCAATAGGGGATATATATCACATGTGATTACCTCAGATTCTGAAGCTGTACTCTTGAGACTACTGCAGGTTATACTACATTTAATTACTGGTGGGACATCTGTATTACAGCACTATTTATTTCTATCAATTATATTTCCAGTTACACTTGCATACTGAGGAACTTGTTGCAGCCATACCTGCAGACTTTCACTTGTTGCTTGCACATTATATTACTTTTAATCAATACACTGCACTGTTCTGCTACATGCTACACTATAATATTTATTTACAAGTACTAGGTGGGGTTACTTACCTGCATGGTGGCGCAGCCGCGCCAGCCTGTGGTCATATGCCCATCGATTCATAGAGCGGACACCTGCAGCTGTTATACAAAATGAGAAATATTGGACTACACATCTCCATGGTATCAGCTAGTTGAATTCCTTACATACATAAGTAAAATGTAACTTACTCAGTAGTGGGGCGTTGGGCATATCCCGGGCCTCCTGGATCCATTTGGTCAACTGGTCTTGTTTACATCGCTTCAGGTCCGCATGGTGGTGACGGACCTGCTCACCAGTACATGGAATCCCAGTAGCACTAGTGAGATCATGAGCCAACTGGTCCCATGCCTCCGCCCTGTACGCTCCCCATGAGACCTGGCCCTGCATGAGTTGGGCCTCATGATGGTGAACTAGGAGCCAGACCATGTATCTGGACTCCTCAACACCCCACCGCTGTGCTCGAAAGCAACGTCCCTCACCTACTCCACTCATTCTGCCTGCAGGTCTATTCTACAATCGTTTATGCTGTGTATTCCCACCTATGGTGCTTATATATGCCGATTTTCCCACACATTGCTCTGATTGGCCATTTTGGAATTGTATCTACTTCACAGAAACTGCTTTCTCATGCTCCATTTTGGATTATATCCTATATATATATATGCTATTTCTGCATTTCTAAGCACTGCTGTCATGGCTTAGTGGTTTAGTACATTGACTCTAGGGCATGGTATCCTGGGTTTGACTCTAACCACTGATTTTTAATTTTCATGACTGTCTAGAAATGAGTTGAGGACCTGTCAATCAAACATGCCAAAAGCACTTTTAAGCACTTAAAACCAGGTCTGCGCTCGTTTGCGTGGAGCTAACGCATGCGCACCGGCGGTTAGCTTGTGGGCGCGGCACGCACCTCCACGCAAACGGTGTGCGCTTGGTTAAACCTTAATTAGCTAGTAACACACATGTTCAGCTAAGCACACCTAGTTGCACACAGTTTGAGCCTGTTAAACTGGTGCTTAGCTACGGGCAAGCAATTTGCAGCCTTTGAAACACTACTCAGCTACGGGCACTCTGTCTCACAGCAGCTTAGCTATCACTACATTTCTAAATAATTTTATTATTGTATTACTTGAAATATATGCTCCATTTCAATCCATTTTACAAAAGGAAATACTTTTACATTTTTACAATACTGTCAGGAGCCTTTTTAGTGCTTATTTACAAAAAAAAAAAAAAAAGGTTGTTGTGTGGGCTCGAGCCTTGCCTGCCTGCTCTTAAGCCGAAAACTCTACCGCTATGCTATTACTTCTTGGCTTACTTTGCATATTTAGTTCTTATATCCTTTTCCACTGATTGCTAACTGCAGTTGTGCTAGTAGCACACCCGCGCACACGAGCGCACGCAGTAGCAAACATTTACGGTGTTTTTAAAAAAAAAACAGTTTTCATTTTCATTTTATAACATCTGTTCACTTTTTACATTGTTGGTCTGTGGGGGCATGTGTTGTGTAGTGTGTTTATTCACATTTCCATGGCCTCTCTCGTGGCTGTTTACTTTCAGCCATTCTAGACTTCCGGGGGCGTGTCCGCTTGCAGGGCTTAGCCTACGGACATGCCCCCTACTGTCTTACACGGACCATGTAAGAGTTACGGTGTGATTCAGCATACCTCATGCACCTCATGCATATGCATGACATGCTGACATCACACCGTTTAACTGCAGCCTCCGTGTAAGAGTTATAACTCTTACACGGAGGCTTCCTGAATCTGGCCCATTCTTATAAATTTTTAAAATATAGTACTCTTTGTGTTTTTTTCCCTCTCAAATATTGTTTATTTTTTTTTTGTATTTGATCTTAGTTCATTCCCCACTAAATAACTCTGTACACATTATTTTTTCTCTCAAATATTGTTATTATCTGTATTTGATCACAGCTTAATATTTTATATTAATATTGTGTAGTACGGTTCTGTCTATACTTGGAGCTTTTCTCCCCGGGCCTCTACTGAAAATGGACATGTATCCAGTTATACTAGCCCGATCAGCAAATGTAAATAAATAATAAAAATAAAATAAATAGTTGCTCAGCACAATGCAGCCGAGGTTATCCAAGTGCAACTAACTCTGGACAAAACTGCAATCCAAATTGTAGCTTGCTACAGATCCCCCACCATGCCCCAGGATTCCCAATCCTCTTTTCTTGATGTACTGGAAAATATTAGGGTTCAACCAAACACCCTAATAATGGGCGATTTCAACTACCCCACCATTAACTGGGAAAACTGCTCATGTACCAACTCCTTCGCTCAACGCTTTCTGAAATTCATAAACTCCAATGCCCTAGATAAACTTATCCACACCCCCACCAGAGGCAACAATATCCTAGATCTAGTCATTACCAACATGAGTGACCGGTGTTCCACACCTCAAGTCAACGCCTCATTGGTCCGATCCAACCATAAGCTAATTACCCTAGATATCCACATCCTGCCCCCACCCCCCATTAAGAAAACCACGGAAAAAACGTCTCCAAAGCCCACTTCATGCTTCTTAAGACAGAAGTGGTGAACTTAATGACACCCATGCAGGTGGACAATACAGTTACTACTACTGAATCCTACACAATTGCACTTTATAAGCACTTACACGAGTGCATGGATCATGCTATCCCAAACAGAACCAAGATGATATCCTCCAAAAAAGGAAGCTAATCTGGTGGTCCTCTGCCATAAACAAACTGTACAACAGAAGGAAGAAACTGTTGCAAAAGAGAGTAAAATCCCATGAGTGGAGGAGCTCCCTGGTCAGCCTCTGTAAGAAGCTGTGATCCCTGATAAAATCCTCCAAAGCTAGTTACGAAAACAAAATCGTCACTGATTCTAAAGACAACAAAGCATTCTATAGCTATGTCAAGAATCTCAATGGCAACACTCAGATCTGCTCTGAGTTATAGCACAAAGGCACTAAATATACAGACCCAACTGAACCCACAGACATTGCAAACATACTGGCAGACAGGTTCAGTGAAAATTTCTCCCCTCCCTCCCCCCCAAAAGGAGAAATATCTATTCCAGCAGAGTGTAGCCTCCCAATCATCTCAAATGCCCAGGTGAGAGCTGCTCTCTCTAAAGCTAAAAACACAGCATCAATGGGACCGGATGGTGTCCCCGGCTGTGTGCTACACAAACTCAATGAGGAACTAAACCCACACATAAGGCTGCTGTTTAATCTTAGCCTTACCACAGGATACATACCCAAAGAGTGGCACACGGCAACTGTGGTCCCACTCCACAAAGGTGGTGCTTCTACGGACCCTGGTAATTACCGCCCCATAAGCTTAACAAGCCTAGTCTGCAAAGCTATGGAGAGGATCATAATGGAACTCATAAATAAAGGCATAGGGGACCTACAGACATTGGATCCTACCCAATTCGACTTTGTCAAGGGCAGATCATGCCTCTTGAACTTGGTCGACTTTTTTGAAACAGTCACCAAGGCCATTGATGAGGGTAAGGCAGTTCACACAGCCTACCTTGACCTTGCAAAAGCTTTCGACACAATACCCCACTCGGGTATCATAGAAAAGCTCACCAGCTTAAATGTAAACCCATATGTCACAAGATGGGTTGCAAACTGGCTCAAGGACAGAACCCACAGGGTTAGAGTTGCTGGTGCCATGTCAGACTCAAGCCCGGTCACAAGCGGTGTCCCACAGGGCTCAGTCCTGGACCCCTCTTGTTCGGCATCTACTTTTCGAAGTGCAGGCAAACATAGGAGGATTGTGGCTGACAAAGTTTGCAGATGACTGCAAACTGGGCCATAGTTGAAAATCCATCAGACACAGATATCCTTCAGAGAGGTCTCATAGAAATGGATAACTGGTGCCAGAGCCATGGCCTTAAGCTAAATGCCAAAAATGTATAGTCATACCCTTTGGTAAAAACAAGGTAACCCCAAGTTACCACATAGGTGGCAATCCATTAAGCACAGAAGAGGTTATCAGGGACCTGGGGACCCAAGTTGACAGTAACCTTTCTTTTGACACTCACATTCCCAAAGTGGTTAGGAGGACCTTCTACATTGCCCACCTGATTATGAAGGGATTCACATCCAGATCAAGGAGGTCATTGTTCCCTGTACTCTTCACTTATCAGACCAATGATTGAGTACAATGCCCCATTCGGAATGTATCTTACCCGACACCTGCAGCAATTGGAAAGACCCCAAAAGTTCCTCACCAAAAGGATAAAGGGGCTCAATAATATGCCATATGCTGCCCGACTGAAGAAACTCCAGCTCTATTCAGTCGCATACCGTCTGCTCAGAGGTGACCTGTGCCTGACATACAAGGACATGTCCAACCCGGAATTAATGGACATGCTCCACCTCAAAAAATCCAAATCCACCAGAGACACAAGAGCAAGAGACTTAAACCTCAACACGGATATAAATAGGATGTGCTGGAGGGACAGATTCATCACCCAGAGACTCCCTATGCTGTGGAACAGAATCCCGGTCCATGTGAGACAGAGCACCTTGCTGGCTCTGTTCAAGAAGAATCTTGACCAGTGGATGGGAGATCGTAGGTTTACCCCGGGATCATCTCTGTATCACTGCTGGACAGAGGCATGGCAAACTAATGGGTATAGTATTCTTCAACCTAAGGGGTGCTGAAAGCCACACAACTCTGGCTAGGCTTATAAATGCCCTAGGGCAGATAGCCTAGTATGAACCTATGAACCTATAATATTGCCAACATCCTGGCAGATAGATTCAGTGCTAACTTTACCTCCCTCTCACCCCCTAAAGTGCCCATCTCTATACTGGAAGAATGCAAAGTTCCTGTAATCATGTCTGCACAGGTAAAAACCACACTCTCCAAAGCCAAGAACACAGCATCCATGGGACCAGACAACATCCTAGGCTGCATTCTACATGAACTACAGAACAAACTGGCACCCCACCTAAGTACCATGTTCAGTCGTAGCCTCACATCAGGCTTTGTGCCTGCTGAATGGCACACAGTGACGGTTATCCCACTCCACAAGGAGGAGCCACCACGGACCCCAGGAACTACCGACCTATTAACCTGATGAGCCTGGTCTGCAAGGCCATGGAACATATCATCATGGAACTTATAAACAAAGATATTGGTAATCTTCAAACTCTGGACCCCACCCAGTTCGGGTTTGTAAAAGGCAGATCATGTCTCCTAAACCTGATAGACTTATTTGAAGCAGTCACCAAAGCCGTAGACGAGGGTAAGGTGGTTCACACAGCCTATCTAGATCTTGCCAAGGTTTTCGACACCATCCCCCACTCTGGAACTATAGATAAACTCACTAAACTAGGTATAAATCCCTATGTCACAAGATGGATTGCCAACTGGCTCACTGACAGAACCCACACTGTGAAAGTAGCAGACTCCAAATTCGACTTCAGACCAGTGGCAAGTGGAGTACCACAGGGTTTCGTCCTGGGTCCTCTCCTGTTTGGTATCTACTTCTCTGAAGTATAGGCTAACACAGAAGGTCTTTGGCTAATGAAGTTCGCAGATGACTGCAAAATAGGAGCCATAATCAAATCTCCTAACGATGTGGACATCCTACAAAAGGGCTTCACTGAGACAGATGCCAGGTGTCAAAGCCATGGCCTCAAGCTCAGTGCCAAAAAGTGCATTGTCATTCCCTTTGGTAAAAACTCTGTACCCATGAACTACAACATAGGCAGTGGTATACTTAACACTGAAAGTGTGATAAGAGACCTTGGGACACAGGTGGACAGTAGTCTCTCCTTTGATAATCACATCATCACAGTAGTCAGGAAATACTTCTACGTTGAACACCTCATCACAAAAGGTTTCTCATTGAGAAAAAAAGAGGTAATTGTTCCCCTCTACTCATCACTCATTAGACCCATTATAGAGTACAATGCCCCTTTTTGGTATGCACCTCACAAGACATCTACAACAACTGGAAAGGCCGGAGAAATACCTCACAAGGAGGATTATGGCCTCAAACAGATGCTCTATGCTGTCTCAAAAAACTCCAGCTTTACTCCATCGCATATCGCCTACTCAGAGGTGATGTCTGCCTAACATAGAAAGCTATGTCAAACCCAGAGCTGTTGGACATGCTCCACTTAAAGAAATCCCAATCCCTCCGAGCTACACGCTCTAGGGTCTTAAACCTTATCACCACAATAAACAGAACATGCCAGAGGGATAGATTCCTGTCCCAGAGACTTCCCATACTCTGGAATAAACTGCCTATCTATATCAAACAAAGCTCCTCATTAGCACTCTTCAAGAAAAATCTTGATGATTGGATGGGAAATAGGAAATTCACCCTGGGGATCCCTTCTGTGGCACAGGAAAATAATTTTCTTGGGTGGCAAAAGTCAGGCTACCTTTTTGGCTGGGTTTGTATATGCCCTAGAGCTGATAGCCTAGTATCTACCTATGAACCTATGAACCTATGGTGGCTTCACTCCACTCACATGACATCAGGTTGACCCTTTGTCCCTCACCAGCCTCTAGCCACAGTAACCATGGATGCCTCCCAGATAGGGTAGGGGGGCATTATCTGGGAAGGGCAGATCAAGGCCCTTGGCAGATCATGAGAGCCATTTGCACATCAATGTCTTAGAGATGAGAGTGTTGCTCTTGGTGGTGCTCTTGGTATTGCAGGCACTTCTGGACTCTCTTCCTCTGGGAACTATTGCAATTCAGAAAGACATTTCAGTTGCTTGGTACATTAAAAAACAAGAAGGAACCAGGTCTTATCCTCTTTTTTGAGAGGCCCTGAGAGTATGGCAGTGGGCTACTTCCTCCCAACACTTTCTGATAGCAACGCAAATCCCTGGGAAATCCAACGTGATAGCAGGCAAACTCAGCAGAGTGATTCTGATGCCTCATGAGCAGTCCCTGAAACAAGAAGTAGCAGAGATGATTTTCCACAAATGGGACCAGCATTGCTGCAATCTTTTTGCCACATCTATGAATGCCAAATGCAGCAGCTTTTTTTCCCTAATCCACCCTTTGGGGGAGTCACCAAGAGATGCACTTGTACACGATTGGACCACGGGTCTCCTCTATGCCTTCCCTCCCTTTCCATTGATACCCAAAGTTCTTCACAAAGCCAGCTCATTGGGAAGCAATCTGATTCTCATTGTCCCATACTGGCCTCATCAAATTTGGTTCCCTTTCCTTTGGCCTCATCTTCAGGAGGAGCCGTGGGTTCTGGACCCAGTTCCAGACCTTCTGCTGCATGCATCTAGAATGCTCCACAATCTCTTCAAACCCTCAAATTGACAGCTTGGCTGTTCCGATTCCAAATATAGCCAGGCTCCCTAACTGTTCTCCTTCTGTGAAACATAATTTGATCTCATCTCATAGGGCTTCAGTGAGAAAACTATACATGAGGAAGTGGAAAATATTTTCTTCTTGGGCATTAAGTAATCACATTGATTCCTTTTCTGCTCCTATAGGTTCTATTCTTGAATTTCTAACAAAGCTTTTTTAATGAAGATGCAGCTGCAGATACCATTCGAGTCCAGCTAGCATTGATATCTAATTTTCACATAAATAATTTAGTCCCAAATCTGATGTCTCACAGACTATGCAACACCTTCTTGAAGGACACAGTTTTGTTACGACCATTCATTAAGACTCCTCTATCACCATGGGACCTCAACTTTCTTTTGTCCTGTTTGATTCTTTCCCCCTTTGAACCTGCATCATCCTGTGATCTAAAGTTCTTGACATGGAAAAAAATTATTTTGATTGCCATCACTTCTGCTAGAAGGGTTTCAGAGCTGCAAGCATTATCGATAAAGCCCCCCACATGCTTTTCCACAAAGACAGAGTATCCCTTTGAAAAAACCTTTCCTTCTTACCAATAGTATGCTCAGAGTCTAATTTAAATCAGTCCATAGATCTACCAGTGTTTTTTCCCAACTATGGCAAGAAGGCAGAATATATGCTCTCATCATCACGAACTCAGGGTCACAATGTTCAACACCAGAGGTATATCCTTCATTGGTGAGATCAGATCATAAACTAATCTCACTAGAAGTCCTCATCCTGCCCCCACCCCAGTCAAAAAAGACCACAGTGAAGAACTTGTCTAAAGCCGACTTCACACTTCTTAGGACTGGTGTGGTCTCCTTCAAGGCCCCAGAGCCAGCGGAAACCACCACTAAAACCGCTGAATCACTTACAAACGCCTTCTACCAGCACCTCCAGCACTGCATGGATCAGGCAATCCCAAGCAAAACAAAGACTCTTTGTACCAAAGGCAGGCGTCCAGTCTGGTGGACCCCAGCCATAAACAAGCTCTACAACAAAAGGAGGAAGCTGCTACATGATAGAGCAAAATCCTTAAAAGGGAAGACACCCGTGATCATAGTAAGTAAAAAACTAAGATCTCTCATAAAATCCTCCAAGGCAAATTTTGAAAGAAAAATTGCCACTGACTCTAAAGACAATCACAAGGCTTTTTTTAGTTATGTTAGAAACCTGGGAGGAAACTCCCAGATATGTTCAGAACTGGTTCAAAATGATGTAAAGTTCACTGAATCTACAGACATTGCCAACATACTGGCTGACATGTTCAGTGCAAATTTCTCCCCCCCCCAACCAAAAGGAAAAATATCTATACCAGAGGATTGTAGCATCCCAAACATCTCTAATGCTCAGGTAAAAACAGCTCTTTCCAAGGCAAAAAACACAGCATCCATGGGACCAGATGGTGTCCCCGGTTGTGTTCTCAAAGAGCTCATTGAGGAATTAAACCTGCAGTTATGGCAGCTGTTTAATCTTAGCCTCACCTCAGGATACGTACCCAAGGAATGGCGTATGGCTACTGTGGTCCCATTGCACAAAGGTGGTGCCTCCACCGACCCTGGAAACTACCGTCCCATCAGCTTGACAAGTCTGGTCTGCAAAGCTATGGAGAGGATCATTATGGAACTCATAAATAAAGGCATAGGAGACCTGCAGACATTGGATCAAACCCAATTTGGCTTTGTCAAGGGTAGATCATGCCTTTTAAACTTGGTTGACTTTTTTGAAACAGTCACCAAGGCCATTGATGAGGGCAAGGCAGTCCACACAGCCTACCTTGACCTGGCAAAGGCCTTTGACATGATACCCCACTCGGGAATCATAGAAAAACTCACCAGCTTAAATGTAAACCCATACGTCACAAGATGGGTTGCAAACTGGCTAAGTGACAGAACCCACAGGGTTAAAGTTGCTGGCGCCATGTCAGATTCCAAACCTGTCACAAGTGGTGTCCCACAGGGCTCCGTCCTGGGTCCACTCTTGTTCGGCATCTACTTTTCAGAAGTTCAGGCAAACACAGGAGGATTATGGCTGACAAAGTTTGCAGATGACTGCAAACTAGGCACCATAGTTGAAAACACATCAGACACAGATATCCTTCAGAAGGGTCTCATAGAAACAGATAACTGGTGCCAAAGCCATGGCCTAAAGTTAAACGCTAAAAAATGCATAGTCATACCCTTTGGGAAAAACAAGGTTACCTCTAGCTACCATATAGGTGGCAATCCACTAAGCACAGAAGAAGTTATCAGGGACCTGGGGACTCAGATTGATAGTAACCTTTCATTTGACACCCACGTAGCCAAAGTAGTTAGAAAGACCTTCTACATTGCCCACCTGATCATGAAGGGTTTCACATCTAGGTCAAGGGAAGTCATCATCCCCCTGTACTCATCACTCATCAGACCGATGATTGAGTATAATGCCCCATTTGGAATGTATCTGACCCGACACCTGCAGCAATTGGAAAGGCCCCAAAAGTTCCTCACCAAAAGGATAAAGGGTCTCAAAAATATGTCCTATGCTGCCCGACTGAAGAAGCTCCAGCTCTACTCAGTCGCTTATCGCCTGCTCAGAGGTGACCTGTGCCTGACTTACAAGGCCATGTCCAACCTGGAATTAATGAACATGCTTCACCTCAAAAAATCTAAGTCCATCAGATCCACAAGAGCACGAGACTTAAACCTTGACACGACCATAAATAGGACGTGCTGGAGGGACAGATTCATCACCCAGAGGCTCCCTATGCTGTGGAACAAAATCCCAGTACATGTGAGGTGAAGCACCTCGCTGGCCTTGTTCAAGAGAAATCTTGACCAATGGATGGGAGACCGCAGGTATACCCCAGGGATTACATCAGTGTCACTGCTTGACAGAGGCACAGCAAAATAATGGGCATAATATCCTTCAATCTAAAGGGGTGGCGTAAGCCAAAAAACTCTGGGCTAGGCTTATAAATGCCCTAGGGCAGATAGCCTAGTATGAACCTATGAACCTATGAACCTATGAACCTATACCAACTGGATGTAGATAGGCAGTTACATTTCTACTTACATAGGACAAAGAACTTCAGAACATCTGACCAATTATTTGTGTTAGCATTAATTATTTTCAGAAGCAAAATGGTGCTCCTGTATCTAAGGTCACACTTTCAAAATGGATATCAGATTGTATTACTTTTACATACAAATCAAACAGAGCTCTTCCCTGTAAAGTCAATGGTCATTCTATGAGAGCCATAGCAGCTTCCTTTCCTTTAGGCGCTAGACTACCAAATGATACCATTTGTGCTGCTGCAGCACTGGCAAGACCTCATACCTTTATCACTCATTACAAAGTGTATTTGGCCTCCAGGAATAGGGCCTCTTTTTGGTCCACTGTTCTGAAGAATATTCTCCCATGAGCCACCCAAGAAATATGGTGCTAGGGACGCTGTCCCAACCAGTGAAGAATGAAGGAGAAATAGGACAACATCACATAAAGAAGTTATGTACTCACCATACCATTTCATGTGTGTTGTCCATCTTGCTTTCATTCTTACATCCCACCCTCCTTCCCCCAGCCTTTGGATCCTGGAGGAACGAGTGGTTACATTTGGCAAGTAATAGTCCCTGACCTTCTTTATTGTTTATATAAGCTGTTGATAATAATCCATTGGGTAACTGTTATCACAAACAAGATCTGGGAAGCTTTCCTAGAGCATGACAGGATAGGGATACAGCCACAAGCCAGTGAAAGACCTCAAGCTTTTGTATATAGCCGCACCAGAACCGAGGATCAGTTCTGAACCCAATCAGTGAAGAATGAAGGCAAGATGGACAACATACATGGAATGTAAAAGGTGAGTACATAACCTTTTTTTCTTACTCATGGCTAAATCTTCATGTAAAGGTGTTAATACTTTCAGCCAAAAGCTAGGTACTGTATCTGGGCCTGGGGTTTTCCAATTAGAGGATTTTCTTAACTTTGTTTCAATCTCTCTGGCTGTTACTTCACCCCATTTCAAATTCTGTACCTTTAACCCTCTTATTCTTTCTTTTACTTCTTCTATCTATTTAGCATCTTTGTTATGTTCCAAAAGGATCTTCATGGATAATTCTCCAAATGTATCTATTTCTTCTTTTTTTGGTGGTCTTTCAATTCCGTTTACCTTATTTCCCAATTCTCTATAAAATATTTTTGTGTCATCAATAAATTGCTTATTTTGTACTTTTCCTTTATATTTATCTTCTAAGTTTTTCCACCTGTGCTAAAATTTTTAGTTTGTTATTTGCGATAGTACATAATAGATTCTGGTCTGTCCTAATACAGTGAATTGCTTTTATCACATCTATCTTTTTTAGTATTTTTGTTGATCTCTTCTCTCTTCTGTATTCTTTTGACAGTGACTCATCTTGTTTTAGCTGCTTTATAGTTTTCTGTATTCGATATTTCCATGATGGTATTCAATTTCTCCCCTTCCTCTCCCTCACTATCCTGTGTTGTTGTGGTAAAACTTTATCAGTTATTAATTTAGCAGCACAGTAATATATTCTGTTTACTTCTGTTATATCGGATGGATCTCTGTGGACAGTCCTAATTACTGATTTCATTTGTTTTATCAGAATTCTGAGTTTTGGGGATTTATTCACCTTCTGCAGTCTGTTCCTTTCATTGATCTTAATATAGGCTCATAGGTAGGTACTAGGCTATTGGCCCTAGGGCCTATATAAGCCCAAATGGTACCCTGGCTTTTGCCACCCAAGAAAATTATTTTCCTGTGCCCCTGTTGAGCAGAGCCACATAAATGATCCCCAGGGTGAATTTCCTATCTCCCATCCAATCATCAAGATTTTTCTTGAAGAGTGCTAATGAGAATCTCTGTTTGATATAGATAAGGAGTTTGTTCAGGAGTATTGGAAGTCTCTGGGACAGAAATCTATCCCTCCAGAATGTTCCGTTTATTGTGGTGACAAGGTTTAGGTCCCTAGAGCATGTATCTCAAAGGGATTGGGATTTCTTTAAGTGGAACATGTCCAACAGCTTTGGTTTGACATTGCTTTGTATGTTAGGCAGAGATTGCCTCTGAGTAGGGGATATGTGATGGAATAAAGCTGCCATTGAGCTTGAGGCCATGGCTTTGACACCAGGCATCTGTCTCAGTGAGATCCTTTTGTAGGATGCCCACATTATTAGGAGTTTTGATTATGGCTCCTAGTTTGTAGTCATCTACGAACTTCATTAGTCATATACCTTCTGTGTTAGCCTGTACTTCAGAGGAGGAGATACCAATCAGGAGAGGACCCAGGATGGAACCCTGTGTACTCCACTTGTCACTGGTCTGAAGTTGGATTTGGAGTCTGCTACTTTCACAGTGTAGGTTCTGTCAGTGAACCAGTTGGCAATCAATCTTGTGACATAGGGATTTATACTTAGTTTAGTGAGTTTATCTATAATTCCAGAGTGGAGGATGGTGTTGAAAGCCTTGGCGAGATCTAGATAGGCTGTGTGAACCACCTTACCCTCATCTATGTCTTTGGTGACCACTTCAAAGAAGTCTATCAGGTTTAGGAGACATGATCTGCCTTTTACAAACCTGAACTGGATAGGGTCCAGAGTTGGGAGATTACCAGTGTCATTTTGTATAAGTTCCATGATGATACATTCCATAGCCTTGCAGGCCAGGCTCATCAGGCTAATGGGATGCTAGTTCCTGAGGTCCGTGGTGGCTCCCCATTTGTGGAGTGGGATAACCATCGATGTGCACTATTCAGTGGCCACAAAGCCTGAAGTGAAGCTATGATTGAACATGGTACTTAGGTGGAGTACCAGTTCGTTCTATAGTTCATGTGGAATGTAGCCTGAGATGTTGTCAGGTCTCATGGCTACTGTGTTCTTGGCTTTGGAGAGTGTATTTTTTATCTGTGCAGCCATGATTACAGGAACTTTGCATTCTTGCAGTATAGAGATGGGCCCTTTAGGGGATGATGGGTGGTAAAGTTAGCACTGAACCTATCTGCCAGGATGTTGGCAATATCGGTTGGTTCTGTATATTTAGTGCCATTTTGCTGTAACTCAGAGCAGATCTGAGTGTTGCCATTGAGATTCTTGACATAGCTATAGAATGCTTTGTGGTTGTCTTTAGAATCAGTGGTGATTTTGTTTTCATAACTAGCTTTGGAGGATTTTATGAGGGATCTCAGCTTCTTATTGAGGGTGACCAGGGAGCAACTCCACTCATGGGATTTTACTCTCTTTTGCAAAAGTTTCTTCCTTCTGTTGCACAGTTTGTTTATGGCAGGGGACCACCAGATTGGCTTCCTTTTTTGGAGGATAGCATCTTGGTTCTGTTAGGGATTGCACTATCCATGCACTTGTGTAAGTGCTTATAGAGTGCATTTGTATAGGATTCAGCAGTTGTACCTCTATTGTCCATCAGCATGGGTGTATTGAATTTTGCCACTTCTGTCTTAAGAAGCATGAAGTTGGCTTTGGAGAAATTTTTTACGGTTGTTTCCCTAATGGGGGGTGGGGGTGGGATGTGAATGTCTATGGTGATTAGCTTGTGGTCGGATCTGACCAATGAGGAATTAGCCTCTGATGTGGTGAATCACTGGTTGCCCATGTTGGTAATGACCAGGTCTAGGATATTGCTGCCCCTGGTGGGGGTGTGGATAAGTTGATCTAAGGTGTTGGAATTCATGAATTCCAGAGAACATTGAGCACAAGAATTGGTACATGAGTAGTTTTCCCAGTTAATGGTGGGGTAGTTGAAATTGCCCATTATAGGTTTTTAGGTTGTACCCTAATATTTTCCAGTGTATCAAAAAATCAGGAGTGGGAATCCTGGGGCATGGTGGGGGATCTATAGCAAGCTATAATTTGGATTGCAGTCTTGCCCAGAGTTAGTTGCACTTGGATAATCTCAGAAGCATTATGCTGAGCAACTAGCCTGGAGGTGTGGATATCCTTAATGAATATGGTCACGCCTCCACCTTTAGTGTTTTGGTCCAGGTTAGGTAGCCGAAAGGTGTGGTATGAATTATAGCCTGGTAATGCAGGGGTGCTCTCTGGATCCTTGAACCAGGTCTCTATCATTGCACTGATGTCGATGTTCTCCATTTTAAGGAGTGCCTCGAGTGAGTGCATTTTGAGTTTTAGACTGCTAGCATTGAGTAGCATTACCCTCAGATTTTGCTTGCTTGTACCTGTTACGATGGTGAATTTGTCATTTGAACCTTGCCTAAAAAAGGCAATATAGGGGTTGCAAGAGCCTTATCCAGTATCCGGAATCCCAAGAGCGACAGGTGTCTATTTCTATTAAATCAAACAACTCTTCTCCTAGCTCATTTTCTTCCAAACTGAGTGAGGGCATATCCCTTGTTTTCCAATTCCTGTGGGCATTCTATAGAAAATTATATAACATCTTCCTGTGGCACATACTTTTTAATTTAATCCTGTACCATCCATAACTCTGTCATATGGGAATTCACTGGCCTATCATTCCTCAACATTAACTGCATCAGAGTTTCCACAGCTTCCTGTTCCTTCCCTTTGTGTCTAGCTTCAAGTGAATGTTTATGCTGGTTTCCTGTGGAAGGCTCCAAATTATCTTCATATGGCACCAGACCTATTGCTTCCTGTTCCACTGTTTTCCCATTAATTTGGATATCCATTACACTATCCTGTTGTGATGCTTTATGAATTAGATTTTCTACACAGAATCCTTCACTTTGCAGGTATTCATAACCTCAGTTTCTATTTCTTTAACTTCTCCGTTACTAATCTCCTTTTCTACTTTTCCTCTTTGTCTTCTTATGTTCTGTATTGTAACACTTTCCATGTCTGGATTCCTTTGCCTGTATTTCTCTTCAAATATCTTTGGTGCTGCACTTTTTGGATTGGTTAGTTTTGCTTTTTCCTTTGCATAAATATTACACCATATTAAATATCTTTTTCTTTCCCATGTCCATATTTCTTCTTCAGATGTTTCCTGGTCTTCCTGTTTCTCCCTACTTTGGGTACTCACTCCATCCTGCTGTGATGTAACCTGTGTTAGACCTTCTACACCAAATCCTTCACTTCACAGGCACTCCATGACTTCATCTTCTATTTTTTTAACTTCTACTTTACTAATCTTCTTTTCTACATTCCATCTTTGTGATATTTTTTTTTGTCAAATTTTCCATATCCAGAATCCTTTGCCTGTATTTCTCTTCAAATATATTTGGGGCTGCATTCTTTACATTGATTAATTAGGAGAGCTAGTCTGAAGGAGATTGGAGACTGTAAAGTGGTGACTGGGGAAAGTGTAGTTGAGCAGCATAGAATGGTGGTCTGCAGGATGATGTTGGTGATCAAGAAGCGGAGGAGGAGTGTGAAAGCTGTGCCAAGGATTAAATGGTGGAAGTTAAAAAAAGGTGATTGTGAGGTGGAGTTCAGGGAAGAGTTAAGGCAGGCACTGGGAGGCAATGAAGAGTTACCAAATAGCTGGGTAACTACAGCAGAGCTAGTAAGGGAGACTGCTAGGAAGGTGCTTGGTGTGACATCTGGACAGAGGAAGGAGGACAAGGAGACATGGTGGTGGAATGAGGAAGTACAGGAGAGTATACAGAGGAAGAGGTCAGCGAAGAAGAAGTGGGATTGTCAAAGAGATGAAGAAAGTAGACATGAGTATAAGGAGATGAGGTGCATGGCAAAGAAAGAGGTGGTGAAGGCTAAGGATAAGGCATATAGAGAGTTGTATGAGAGATTGGACACTAAAGAAGGAGAAAAGGACCTGTACCGATTGGCTAGACAGAGGGATAGAGCTAGGAAAGATGTGCAGCAGGTAAGGGTGATAAAGGATAGTGAGGGAAATGTACTCACAAGCGAGGAGAGTGTGTTGAGTAGATGGAAAGAGTACTTTGAAGGGCTGATGAATGAAGAGAATGAGAGAGAGAGAAGGTTGGATGATGTGGGAATAGTGAATCAGGTAGTGAAGCAGATTAGCAAGGAGGAAGTAAGGACAGCTATGAAGAGGATGAAGAATGGAAAGGCTGTTGGCCCAGATGACATACCAGTGGAAGCATGGAGGTGCTTAGGATAAATGGCAGAGGAATTTTTAACCAGATTGTTTAATGAAATTTTGGAAAGTCAGAGGATGCCTGATATCTTTAAGAATAAGGGTGATGTGCAGAGCTGCAGTAACTACAGAGGGATAAAATTGATCAGTCACAGCTTGCAGTTATTGGAAAGGGTAGTGGAAGCTAGGTTAAGAAGGGTGGTGATGATTAGTGATCAACAGTATGGTTTCATGCCAGGAAAGAGCACTACAGATGCAATATTTGCTCTGAGAGTGTTGTTGGAGAAATACAGAGAAGGTCAGAAGGAGTTGCATTGTGTCTTTGTGGACTTAGAGAAAGCATATGATAGGGTGCCTAGAGAGGAGTTGTGGTATTGTATGAGCAAGTCGGGAGTGGCAGAGAAGTATGTAAGAGTGGTACAGGATATGTACAAGGGTAGTGTGACATTGGTGAGGACTGCAGTGGGAAAGACAGATATGTTTAAGGTGGAGGTGGGATTACATCAAGGATCAGCTCTCAGCCCTTTCTTATTTGCAGTGGTGATGGACAGGTTGACAGATGAGATTAGACAGGAGGCCCCCTGGACTATGATGTTTGCAGATGACATTGTGATCTGTAGTGAGAGTAGGGACTAGGTTGAGGAGACCCTGGAGAGGTGGAGATATGCTTTAGAGAGGAGAGGAATGACGGTCAGCAGGGCTAAAATAGAATATATGTGTGTAAGGGTGATAAAGGATAGTGAGGGAAACGTACTCACAAGCGAGGAGAGTGTGTTGAGTAGATGGATGGTGAGGATGCAGGGAGTAGAGTTGGTAAAGGTGGATGAGTTTAAGTACTTGGGATCAACAGTTCAGAGTAATGGTGAGTGTGGAAGAGAGGTGAAGAAGAGAGTACAGGCAGGGTGGAATGGGTGGAGAAGAGTGTCAGGAGTGATTTGTGACAGACGGTTACCAATAAGAGTGAAAAGGAGTCTACAAGAGGGTAGTGAGACCAGCTATGTTATATACGTTGGAGACGGTAGCATTGTCGAAAGGGCAGAAGTCAGAGCTGGATGTGGCAGAGTTAAAGATGTTAAGATTTGCACTGGGTGTGACTAGGATGGACAGGATTAGGAGTCAGTATATTAGAGGGTCAGCTCAGGTTGGACAGTTTGGAGACAAAGCAAGAGAGGTGAGATTGCGTTGGTTTGGACATGTGCTGAGGAGGGATGCTGGGTATATTGGGAAAAGGATGCTAAGGATGGAGCTGCCAGGTTAGAGGAAAAGAGTAAGGCCTAAGATGAGGTTTATGGATGTGGTGAGAGAGGACATGCAGGCGGTTGGTGTGACTGAGCAATATGCGGAGGACAGGAAGAAATGGAAACAGATGATCTGCTGTGGCGACCCCTAATGGGAACAGCCGAAAGAAGATGATGATGATGATATGATGAATTTGGCTTTCTCCTTTGCATAAATATTGCACCATATCAAATCTCTTTCTTTCTAATGTCATATTTCTTTCTTATACTTTTCAAAATATCTCTTGGTTTGGTTGTTTTTATTTTTGCACTTAATTAGATGCTTCTCTTTCCAAACAGATCAATGTTTCTTGATCTACATACTGTTTTTCACTAATCTGTTGTATTAATAAACACAATTTTTTATTTGAAGCATATGACAATTTTTTCTTAAGGGCTACTTGATGTTGTCCAAGAAAACATATCTTCCATAGTATGTCAGCTCCTGGTAGGATGTATAAGACAAGGATACATAGATTTTCCATGTGTCCAATTTGAGAAGGGAAATAAGAATTTCAACATTCCTGAAAGTCAGTGGATTGCCAGGATAACAAGAGAGTTTGGGGGTGTTGGTGAACATTATAGCAATGCTTCCTCCCTTCTTTTCTATAAGATCATGTCTATAGATGCTGTAGCTGGGTGTGGGGGTCAGCGTCAGTAATGTTTTCCCATTACAAAATAAAAAAATAAGGGGTAGAAGTTGCCCACTGACACATTCAAACTAAGGATACATTTGCTCAAAGAAACAACGCATCGAATACATGGATAAAAAAATGAAAAACTGAACTCTTTAGTGACTACCGTGCATTACTATGCATATGAAACAATCCAAATTATAAATAAAAGGGGATGATTCTCATTATCTCTATACAAAGTAAGACTCTATGGCTGGGCAGCTCAATAGCTTTTGGCAGGTTATCAGGTAAGTCGTGTATTTTGACAAAACCACCTCAGACCATTCTATGCCACTTACTGACTTTTACCTACTAGAAGAATTTGAAAAGTTTACAACACATCCAGTTATACATACAGATCAAAACCTAATGAGCCCCTTTACAGATCCAAACCTAAAAAGCTCCCTTATCGGTACTTCCTTCATACCCCTCCATTTTCCTTATGATAACTCAATAGCTAAACCACATTTCCACATTTATAATTTTCCTTTACTGCAGGCATTGTCCTTCAACAATATGTATGTGCACTTATAGCACGTGTACTTAACATCTCTTCCCATCAAAACCTGAAGAATTTTACATCTATTTCCATAATCTGCTCTATTACATACAAATTCAAGAAAATCCATATCTCACAGATAATATAAGTAAATATAGCCTGCTCATTGACTCTCAGTGTAGTTTTGGAGCAGGCCATAATACCTTTACAGCAATCAATACTGTAATAGATAAGTGTTACTCAAGTATGAAAACTGGGATTTTAATAGGCAACACTTTTATTGATCTAATGGGCATTTGAGAGATTGACCATTAAACACTTGACACTGGTACATTTACAAGAACAAAGCACATAAGGCAGCCAGACATTATGAAAGGCCCACTTTAATATGCTCCAGCTATAACTGAGTACCACCATTTGTTAATGGCATCACCTCTTATGTGCAGTAGCAGCTACAATATGCACCAACATGTAGGTAACACCAAGTAGGGGTTTGAGCTAATAAACTACTCATGAGCCCAAGGAATTGGGTGTCATACTGTCAAAATGAGAAACAATATAAAAGCCCTCATATCATAGCACACAGGTGGCTATGTATGAAAAAAGGCCAAAGTGCCCAATATGTGTTCCATATTGGCCTTTAGGTCAGAATCAATGCATATATGATTTTTTCTTCCCATGATCCTTATAGCAATGTTTGGCAGACCACTTTTTGAAACTAATTACAACAGAGAAATATCCATTATTCACCAAGTACACTAGGGGATGAAACCTTCTGATTCTTTTTCTCACCAACATTGCAGACAGGTATACCAAATCTTTCGTGTCTTTGTCCCTGGTTAAGTCAGTCCACAGCTTAATAACCTCTTTTACATTCACTAGTCTCTCCATACTAGACAATTCTGAATTCAAGGATTTTAAACATACAAAACTTTAAATTCGGTGATGAGCTATCTACATTTACTAGCAATCTCATCACGTACCGTGAAGTTTCAACCATTACTTTTTCACAAAGTTATAGTCCCCACTAGAAATTAATAGTATCTACTGGTAAATTAAATGCAGATAGCATGGTAGTCGGTAACTTTTCCACCTGAGTGAACAGTTCTCTCACCTTTGACCACTATGTTACAAAAATAGTTAGGAAATCCTTATGTGCAGCACAATTGATTTTGAAAGGTGTCACATCTGTGTCAAAGGATTCCATTGTTTACATGTACACTAACATGGATAAATTGAGTACAATGCCGCTTTGGCATCTACAACAGAAGATTCATCATGCAGCTGGAAAGGCTCCAAAAGGTTCTGATGAAAATGATTATTGGCTTAAAAATCTAGCAGCTACCCAGGCAAACTAGAAACCTTTTCCTTGTAGTCTGCGTCTTATAGACTACTGTGTGGAGATCTATGACTGGCATGCTGGGTCATCAGTGGTGACCTTCTAATGGATCTCTCATACCTTTAGTGAAAGAACAGCTACCAAACACCCAGACCAAGGTTTTTGACCCCCCCAACATATAAATAAAACATATTGGAAGGATATATTCATTACTTAGTGGTTGCCCCATCTTTGTAATAAGTCACCCCTGCATGATAAACACAGTGACACTCTCATCTCATTCAAAACTAACCATGATGACAGGCTGGGTACTTGCAAGTTTATCCTTGACCTGATGTGTTTTGCCCTCCTGAATTCAGGGGTACAACTTGAAAGATGGCATTTGGACAAGGTTCTCATAGTCTTTAGACATACTTGCATTGTAATTCCTATGATCCTATAAATTTATCCCAAAATGGAGTACTTTGTACCTTACCTATGCATAGTTACACCCTTATATAGGTTGATGGTTAGAAAGCTGGTGAACAGATCACAAAGACTCAGTGTACAAGCCTGCTACTCCCAGTGGACTATTTCTAAATCTGGTGCTCCTTTTTAGTATGGTTTTCTCTTAAAATATACTGTATAAGGGTGCAGGGGTCACAGATATTTTGAGGATATAATGATAGATATTGTTGTATCCAACTTCTGTGTGATTTGGCAAACCAAACCTTAGTTTGAATGTTCACACAAGCACCACTCTTTTGGACATAGTAACTTCCTTTAGAGATCTGGGCATAATTATTTAACTCTCAAACACAGTGCCCCTCAAGCTTATAAAAGACACTAAGTCAACGGAGTGTTATGATAAAGTCAGTTTCTTCTCATGCCCCAGTAACTTAACTGGTGTCTACAGCTGTCAAAGTGGACAGTTCCTGGTGTACAGTGATTCCTTCTTAAGGATGAGCAGACAAGACTTTACAGAAATGTTCAATATTTGTCTAAACTCAAACTTTTGGTACAGTATAGCATCAGCTAGAGGTACATACATCTATCTAGATACTGTTATACTCAGTGCTGATTCCTTTCTCTGATTAACTAAATGTTGTTACATTCAGTACTGACTCCTGTCTCTGTTTATCTAAATGCTGCTCTACTCAATATCTGATTTTATTTAAATATATATATATATATATATATATATATATATATATATATCTATATATATATATATATATATATATATATATATATATATATATATATATGGGTCTACCTGAAAACAAAGACATGCAAAAACACCGACAACGAAATTACCGACACCACAAAACCAAAATTTCAAAAAGTCAAAAATTCACATTCCTGACAAACCACAATCCCGAGAGTCAACAAACAAAACAAATCCCCTGTCCAAAAACCACACACACAACACAAGCACACCAAAAACCTTACAAACCTACACTAAACCTTACAAACACAACTATCTATGCACTAACCTTAACCCAAACACTAACCCTAAGGTCCGTCACTATCACACACTCACCTAACCTGCGCCCTAACCCGAACTCACTTACCCACCCCTAACCCTAAAGTATGTCACTATCGTACACTCACCTGACCTGCTCCCTAACCCTAACTCACTTAATCCACCCCTAACCCTAAAGTCCGTCACTATCGCACACTTACCTCACTTGCACCCTAACCCTAAAGTCCATCACTATCGCACACTTACCTTACCTGCACCCTAACCCTGCCGTCCGTCACTACCGCATACTTAAAAACTAGTGCTCATTTGACATGTCGGTGTTGTCAGCATCGGGATTTTCAACTGTCGGTCATCTCCGTTGTCGGTGTTCTTGTCGTCGCATTTTCAGCTTTCGGCATTATCAGGTAGACCAAAAAACCAGAGTAGCACTTCGTAAAACTATAAAACCACCAAACAAGTGCCAGGGAACGTTGAAACACAGTTCACAAAGTTTATTCCAAAAATTAGCTTAAAATAACATGATAGTTGTGTAGCAACCAACATTATAAACGCTCTTAACATCAATACAGCAGATACGCGTTTTCGTCCTTTTCAGGTAGACCCATATATATATATATATTTATATATATCTATATATATATATATATATGTATATATATATATATATATATATATATATATATATATATATATAGTTCCCCTTCACAAAGTTGAACGTTCAGAAACTCAAAATGCATATGGCCGAAGCCATATGCTCAAATTTCTGAAGCTCGATTTTGTGAAAGGGAGCTGAAAAACAGAAAAACGTAACACAACAGAGTGTTTCTGCAGGGGGGCAAGCCCCCCTGCACCCCCACACACCTAGCTACTTATTTATTCCAACTCCAAGATTGCACTACAGAGCACTAAGGGAAATCTCCTGTTCTGTGCTGTATGCCGTTTCCCATTCACAGAGTCAAGCTTCCACAATTTCAAGCATATGGTCTCGACCATATCACTTTCGAGATTGTGGCCGTTCAACTTTGTGAAGAGGAACCATATATTTATTTTATTTATTTATTTGCAGTTGGTTTACCAGGATAGTCCATTGGGTCAAGAGAACCCGTTTTCAATGGAGTCCTGGGGAGAAAAGCTCCACAAAGCAATACAAAGTACGTACAAACAATGTCATGATAAATACAGTAGTACAAGATAAAAACATATGAGTTGAGTCTTTTAGGAAACAACAAACAATACTCAAAATATTTAAAAAATATAAACTTGAGCTTTAGCAGTTCGAACAATACTATTTAGAGAGAAGTAATGTTGCTTTACACAATCAGAGTGGTTGATTTGTAAGGAACAAGCTTATAAGGTACAATCAGGTAAACATGAGTGTGAAGGAAGATGTGAATATCATATTTTATGAGGGGTGGGAGCAGCAGCATTCCCCTTTGGCCTTTTATGAGGGGTGGGAGCAAGAGCATTCCCACTGGGACCTTAGATACATATGAAGGGATTTTTTAAACATGTTATGATTGAGAGTAGTGCGAATCGATGGTGGGAGTGAGTTCCAGAGGCGAGCTAGGTTAAAGGATAGTAAGTTTTTGCCAGGTGGACGAGTTGGTTTGTATACTTCTAATAGGTTTTGATTGTTAGACCTTAAAGCCCTATTGGGTAGGTGCATACGGAAGGCGGAGGACAGGGAGGGACAGAGAGATGGGTTGAGTATGAGCTTGTGGGCTAGAGTTAACTGAGTGTAGTTGAGTTGATTAGGTAACTCAAGCCAGTTTAGTTTTTGGAGAGAGGTGCAGTGGTGGGTGGAGGACCTGTGGCCATTTGCGAATTTAGCGATTTTGTTATAGCATGAAGAAAGTTGTTTTTAGAGAGGACTGAAGATTGGTTAGTAGAGGAGCTCCATAGAGAAGGGAGGGATAAGAAAAGAAGAGGAGAGAGCTTTTAGAGGAGCGTGTAAGGAATTGATTTTGACGATAGAGCATGCCTAGTTTTTGATGGGTTTTTTTGATATTTAGTTGTAGATGGGAGTTGAAGTTAAACTGGTTGTCAATTTGGACACCAAGTAGCTTGGTTTCAGACACCAGTTCCAAGGATGAGTTATTTTGCTAGTAATGGAGAATGTATTTATCGAAGGGGTAGTTTTTGAGGGGGTAAATACCATTAGTTTTGTTTTGGAGGCATTGAGAGCTAGGTGGTTTATTTTCATCCAGTGTTCAGTAATTGAAAAAGCTTCTTGTGTAAGCTTTTGGAGCATAGAGGGAGATGTATCAGAGCAGATAATGGTAGAATCATCTGCATATTGGATGATGTTGGAGAATGGAATGGATTTGTGGAAGTCATTTATAAATATATTGAAAAGGAGTGGACCTAGAATGGAGCCTTGGGGAACTCCGGTAGGGGTACTAAGAAAGGAGGAAGTGGATTTTTTCCATTTTACAGCTTGGAATCTGTTTGATAGATAGCTAGAGAACCAGTTTACGGATGAGGGAGAGAGGTGAAGTTGTGAAAGTTTAGTTAAGAGTAGGCTGTGTGAGATGGTATTGAAGGCTTTAGAGAGGTCAAGTAGTAGGGTGGAGACAATTTGGCCAGAGTCACGTGCTTTATTAACAGTCTCAAGATAGGAGAGTAGGGCTGTCATAGTGCTATGATTTGGTCTGAACCCGTGTTGAGTAGGGGTTAGAAGGTTATTATCTAAGAGATGTGGTAAGAGTTGGAGTTGGACACATTTTTCTAGGAGTTTAGAAATGCGGGACAGGATAGCACCGGGACGGAAATTGTTGACGTTACAGTTGTTGCCTCCTTTATGCAGAGGAATGATGAAGGCCTGTTTCCAGAGTTGGGGCACTGTAAATTCATGGATGGAGCGGTTAATTAGAATGCTTATAGGATAGGCAATTGCTTCAGCTATACTTAGGAAGTAAGAGGGAATGTTATCAGGTGCATTTGTACATGGCTTCAATTTCTGTATGAGTTTCTTTATAGTAGAAGTGGGTATTGGTTTTAGTGAAAATAGAGCTGATTGTGGAGAAAGAGAGTTGGAGGAAGGTAAGGATGATGAAGGAGTTGGGGTAGGAGAAGAATTGGAGGATTGATTGTGAGTAGATGGTAAGGAGGGAGGAGTGATAGTGAAAGGTGGAGAGTTTGCAGGAGAGGGTGGGGGTGAGTTTGATGGAGAGGTGGGACTAAGGAAGGAGGAAGTCAACTTGCTAATAGATTCAATGAAAAAGGAGTTGAATTGAGTAGCTAAGTCTAAATCAGGAACATTTGGGTCTGGGGTAGGGGTGTGTGGTTTACTGGGATTGAGGAGGGTAGAAATTCCTTTCCAAAACTTTTGAGGATTAGTTTTATTATTGTTTTGGAGTGTAAAAAAGTATTTTTGTCTATCAGAGATAATAAACTTCTTTACTTTATTTCGAAGTGATTTGTACTCAATATGGTGTTCAGGTGTTTTGTTTTTCTGATATAGTTCCCAGGCTTTGTCTCTGAGGTGCATGGTAGATAGTGTGTTTTTGGTAAGCCAGGGGGCAGAGTTATTTTTTATTCTCTTTGTCTGCAGGGGAGCTTGGGAGTCTAGTATTTCTAAGAATGTTGAGTTGAAGTGAGCAACTGCATCATCTAAGGCTAGTGTCCGTAGATTGTTCCAGTTTACTGCTTTTAGAGAATTTAAAAAGTTTGTTTTGTTAAAGTTTTTGTGGTTACGGGTAGTAATGTAATTGTGGTTATGGTGTATGATACAGGGAAGTCGGTGAGTGAAGGTGGGCATGTGATCGCCTAAAGGGTCGGGAAGAGTACCACTGTCTGAGAAATTGTGGGGATGTGACACTAGAATCCAATCTAGAATGCTGCCACTGGAGAGTTTTTTTGATGGGTGTGTAACAGAGTTGATAAGCTGGGAGAAATTATATAGGTTGATGTTAAGGGGGGTAGTTGGTGACTGGATGGAGGCCCAGTTAATATTACATCTCCTAAGATGATGGTTTCATTGCTGATGTTGTTAGAGAGCCAGGAGAGGATATCTTCAAGTGTGGAGATATTTTCTCCTGGGGGGATGTAAAGGGATACAACACATATGTTTTTATGTTTGTTGACTTGTAGGAGAGTTATGAGTAATTCAGCGTTGTTAAATTGTGGGATAGGTTTGTTGTAGGGAGTAATTATTAAGGAAGATGTATATAGGAGGGCTACTCCACCTCCTTTCTTGTGAGATCTGTCTTTTCTAAGAATAGAGTAGTTAGCTGGAACTATTTCAGAGTCTTTTATAGAGGGTTTTAGCCATGTTTCTGAGATAGCTAGGATGTCAGGTTTATTGTCGTGAGCCAGGCATGGAGGGTTGCGACTTTGTTAACTATGCTTTGGGAGTTTATAGCAGTAAGTAATGTAGGTTTGTGTGTGGAGGTGGGGTAGAGGGGCCTGGGTTGGGATGGATGTCACCTGATAAAAGACTGGTAATCAGATGAAAGATAGGGTTGGAATGATCATGTAGTAGTTTAATAAGAGGATTTTGTGTTAATGTGGTTGAAAAGGGCTTTTTGGTCGCTATGGGAATGAGGTATTTCTGAGTGGTGAGCAGTTTGTATGAGAAGAATAGGAGATGTTTTATAGGGTAAAGATGTGGTGAA